>NC_081406.1:675512931-675834181 GCF_030272615.1 Cryptomeria japonica | reverse complement strand
TGGTGAGCTGTAATGATTATGCCATGTATGCATGTTGTATGTGAAGAGTTTCAAATGGTTTTTTACGTGTAGAGATAACATTTTTATCTTGGGAATGATCGAGTACATTGCATAAAGAGGAAACCGTGTGATGAGTTACAAGAATTGACGAAGTGGTGATTAAGGAGTGGTCGAGGTTGTCTTAAACAATGTGCAATGATTTCTATGTAATCCAATGGTCATAATTGAACCGATTTGTTTGTAATCTCTATGAGATATTAGGTTTGTGATGTGTTACCGACCTATTGTTTTTCTTATAAGGTTGATGAGTTGTTTTGTTGTAGTGTTAGCAATTTTGGTTAGTGTCAGTGTGAATGATTGCTGAACTAGAAGGTGTATCTGCAGTATGTGTGAAGACAAATAGGAGAAAGAAAGGATCTAATCAAGCAGAGTAGTGCTATTTACCATATCAACAAACCCCTGTTGTTCTCTAACAATTACAACAGTCAAATCCCTTAACTAGGTAAGCTTTAATAGGCTTAGTGCTATCTAAATCCTCTAACCAGGTGATCCATTAGCTTGGATTTCAAATCCTCTATCGAGGTTACTCCTAATAGGGTATTGCTTCTTACAGGGCATTATAGTCAATCCCTTAATCGGGTGGTCCCTAACAGGATCTGTTCCTAACTTGACTTTTTGTAAAGCTTTAATAGGCTTGGCTCCTAACAGGGTGAACTTCATAAGAGTTCAAAATACTTGTGGGTATTCATCCCTGTCGTGTTTTTTCCCATTTGGGTTTCCACATCAAAAATCTTTGTGTCAAGTGGTGAATGGTTTTATGGTTATGTTTGATATGGTTAATTTGCTTAATTGTTAAATCCACTTAGATATGATAAGATGATTAACAGTAATATGAAATGTGCTTTTACTATTGTTAGTAAAGTATTTTGATGTATTGGTTAAATGGTTTGGGAGTTTCAGAGCTGTTATATAGTTTTTTTGATATGTCAGTTAAACCAGGAAACTATCAATGCTATTGAAGTTTGTAGTTCAGTGTTTGAACCAGTTAGTTCTGAGATTGACTTGTCAGATTGTTTTAGAGGTTGGTGAAAGTTTAGTCAGTTTTCTATCTATTGATTCACCCCCCCCCTCTCAGTAATTGTCTAGATCCTTATTGATTCATCATACCATCATAGCTTTCTAAGTTACTTGTTTAATTTATTTCATTGATGATTTTTTGACTTTGTAATATTTTAGATTCTTGTGGTAGCTTAGTTTATTAATCTTATAGTTAGTTAGATTTCTAGGTCACACACATCTCTATAATAAATCATTTTTTAAGTTTGTGGATTCTAAAGCCTATAACCTTTTATACTCTCATTATATCCTACTAAAATGCATTTTTGAGCTTTTAGATCTGGTTTATATCAACTTTTATAATAAACATAAACATAAGCCTCACAACCAAATAGTGTTAAATGTGAAATAGAAGGTTGCTTCACAATTCATACATGATAATATAAGTTTCTAATATAAGATTCAAACAAGGATATACATTAATCAAGTAACAAGTAATACTTATATCCTATTTTAAAAAGCTTCAATTTAACTATGAATCACTCAACATACTTCTAGCTCTTTATATTAAATTTGAATTCATTCTCTTTGCAACCCCATTTTGTTGGGGTGTGTATGGTATGGTATTCTACGAAAAAATACATATATGCTTAAAACACTCATCAAGTTACCTACAACAATATTCACTACTATTGTTAGATCATAACGATTTTAGTTTATAGTCTTTTTTATTTTAAACAAAGACCTTAAAATCCTTAAACCTTCTGAAAATATTCATATTTAGCACACATAAAGTAAATCTAGGAATATCTAGAAGCAACATCAATGAATAAAATATAATAGAGATTTTTTCCTATATGACCCATATCCACTAGATCAAACATATCTAAATCAATTATTTTCAATAACCTCTTTGCTCGATAGCTTCCAATAGGAAATAAAGATCTATTTATTTATCAAACACACAATTCTCATGAAAAATATGTTTACTAATAAAGTAATAAGAAAAAAATATCAACCAAATTTTTATTAAGAATGTTCCTAAGATATTTTTTAGTTATATGACCCAAAATTTGGTGCCACAATATACATGATGGTGCAAGAGAACCTCTTCAAAAAGAAAATCATGGATCTAAGGATGAAGACTAGGATCATAGTGATTGTCTTAGTGTCTTGTGTTTATGCAAGTTTCATGTATTCAATAAAGACCCCACCATGTAAACCCATGTCACTAATTAGGCAATTTGATAAGCCAATTGGGACAATATGGTCAATAGGGGTAGTAGAATGTTTGGTTTTGTGTTTTAGGTTTTTTTAGGCAGTTTGGCTGATCCAAGTGTGTGGATCCCAACCTTAGAGAGTTTGACAACTTTTTATGCAAAAATGCAACTTTTCAAAATGCGGTTGTTGTAAGCCTTTCAATGGCTCCAAACTCTTCCAAATTCAGTTGGAAACCATTGGAGAGGTCTGTAAGTATTTTGGAAATGATTCCAAAGGGGGGTGATGTTGTGTTTTGAAGTTTGAAGCAATAAGACACAAACAAAACTGAGTTTTTCTAGAAATTTTGAGTTTGCAGCGATTGTACGTACTTGTACGGATTGAACTGAGTCACATCATTCATGGAGTAGATGGAGGAATGAATTAGATTTGGTTTGGTGGTTGTCTGAGGTTTTGATTGTTTTTGGGTAGTGATAACTCTCCATTTTTCTGACTGTAACCCAGAAAATAAGGGTTTGGCTAGGGTTTTACTTGAAAATGGCCATATCTTGCACCTCCTTCCTCTAGAAGTTCATTCCTTTGGTGGATTGTAGGATTGGCCTATTTATTTTAGGGTTTTCATGGTTTTTTGCCTGGGAGACTTGGTTATGAGGAGAAAGAAGGAAAACTAGGTAGGCATCTCTATGTGACTACCTTAAGCAAATTTAGGATAGTTGTCATAAATTCTGATAGCGGTGGATTTCAGGTGTGTAACCCTGGAATTAGAGGTTATTCACCATTTCCCACATGCTCATAAATTTATTTTTACATTTGGGGTAAAGGTAATGGGGTTTTCTTTGTAAATTAGGCCTCATTGCCCTAATTAGGTCTCTAGGCTTCTAGGGGGTTCTGACCCTTAGGTTGCGGACCTTACCAATAAATTTTGGGGATGAGTGTAACTCCCAAAAGGGTATCTAGAATGGTGAGTATTTTGTCAAAGTGTGTGGAAGATTTTGGATTTAAGGTCAATTCTCTCGTTAAATAGGGCTACTAGCCTAGGGGGTAGGTTTCCAAAGGAGGTATAAGGATTTGAAGACAAAACCCTAAACCAATGCTTGGAAAAACCAAGATGGGAAAAAACTTAGTGAGAAAAGTTGTTGGAGTCTACTGCTCCAATCCAGCCTCATAATGAATCTCTGATTACAATGTTTAGGGCACCAACCCAAGGAGCACCAACCCCTTATTTTAGGGCACCAAACCAAGGAGCACCAACCCCTGATTTAGGGCACCAACCCAAGGAGCTACAACCCCTGCACTGAACTACAACTCAGTGAATACAAAATCATATTTTGATACCAAAGTTATCTTCTTGTTACAAATGGATTTTGTAACTCTTCTTCAAATCTCTCTACTAGATCTTCTATCTAGTTCACTGCTGGTTCTTTGCTAACCCTCACACTGCTACAACCTTACTCTCTGTTGCACTCTTGCCGGTCCACCCTCTTCTCCATCTTGGTTGGTTCTTCTTTATGTTGGTTCTCTTTTCTTTCTACCACACAACTGCTATCCACCACTGGTCTTGGTAACTTAGTTTGATGTCTACCATCTGATTCATGTTGGTCCTCAGCTTGGCTTCTCTGCAATCTTCTGCAACTCTTGTCTACTGATTGGCTCAATGTTGTCGGTTGAACTCTTCAACCCATTTATCACTCACACACTTAGTCTCCTTTTTTATTCTCATTGAGTACTTGACTGATGTTCTCTCTCATGCAACATTAACACTCTATCATTCAACAACACTACTCTCTCATCCATTGGCAACCTCCATCAATTTTGGATTGCATATTTATAAACTTATTTTCCTGCCAAAAGCCAATTCAAAATTTGGGCAGTTAGGGTTTTCTTCTACTAACCAAATTTGAATCCAATTTGATCTGATCCACCTTGGATCACACACCTTCTTTGGAGGGATAAGCCATCAAACATTTTCCATCTGTCTAATTCATGTTAGCTAAAAATAGAAAACCTAACCCTAATTTTTGGCCTTGAAACCAGTTGATACATTTATGATCCAGTTGTTTCTTGTTTGAGGTCATCCTTCAATCTCATTTCATGTTTTGATCACAAAGCCAACAACTATCTGATCTTCCTCTGTCGTCCATCCTTCATCGAGCCACAAACACCTGCAATCAATTTGTGATTTTTCCAGTCATATTAAATATCAACCTGTCACACCTATCACAGATTAACAATGCACACACCAACCTCTGCCTTTTTGCCAACTGACATCCACCTGTCAAACACATTGGCAATTGACTCACCGACATTGAGTCGGTTCATTGTTATTCATTCGACAAAACTCCATATCGGTTCAAGCCCTTACCGATATATTCAACATGTTGTGAACATTTGTTCTTACTGGTAACAAAAACTACTTCAACAACTCACCTTAGCCTCTAGTATACTACTTCAACATTGACCTCTAGTGTTTGTGATCTTCTAATCATTTTGCCCTTTCATCACAAACAACCTCCAGCATGACCACAACAATCTTTACTCACTTACCGGTAGTCACTTTACTATCATTCTTCTGTCTTGTCTGCCTATTGGTTTGTATAGGCAACTTATTTATTTTCTTCATCTTTATACACCCTGGTGATGAGAGTTTCTTTCCTTATACAAGCAATCAATGTGCACAATCTTGTCAGGTGGTGTGAAAAACACCACTCATCCTTCATCCTCTTATCCGATAACATCTTCCATCCATTCTTCATCGTCATTCTTCAACCTCACTTTACATTATCATCCGTCAAGATCCTATAGTATTAAATTCATCTGACAATTGCATATTTGTCCTCATCAGCCTTCTGCAATCTGCATCCGGTGACTACTCTTTCATCTGATGACAATATATGTCTCTGGTGGGTTACAAGCGATACATGTGACTTCACCTTTCATCCTCTCTATAATTGCAACTTCATCATGCCTTTATACTTTGTTTGTTCCTTGTTCCCTTACTCATTGGTACTTGCATATTATTCTGCAACCTTGTTTTCTTTCCCATGAACTCTACTTGTTCAAGATCACCTTGTCTTCATACTCTACTCACCAGTGGGTCTTTTGTAAGTCTTGCTTCACTGATGTCACATCATATCACCAATTTGTTGTTTACCTTCTACTGCATACTCTTATCATCAACATATCCTACTCCACCGGTGTCACACACTTACCCATTTAACTGATACAGTACTAACACACCACACACGGGTCAACACTATTCCCTAACAAAATTTCTCTCCAATGCCTACACACTGATTGGCATCAACTATATACCAGGTACCGGTGATCATCAATGACATTATAATGCTAGTTGACATCAATGTTAGTAATGTCAACACTCTCCCATACTGGTTGCATCGTTCTATACCGGTTGACATCAATGACAACACAATGCCAACAATCTCCCCCTTTGGCATTTATGTCAACATATGTAGTATCTGGTATACTACAATCTCTTTATCCCCTATTGACAATAATGGAAAAGGGCATTGACATGGTTTCATTCTTCCTTGTGTCTACCGGGTAGTGACAGATTGTTCTATCCCCTTTTTCTCTACTGGATGCTTCTCCACCTTCAACCATCATTTGTTACATTCTTTCAAGTCACAACACTTGAGATGGAGAGCTTAATCACCAACTAACACCAATTTATCAGAAACCAAATGTATATGCAAACTGGTAACACATGCATATACAAGTTTGATATCAATTGAAGGCACATGTGTCAATGAATACAACATACCTGCCGGTCAGACTGCATCATCTCACATTTGACATGCAGAAGTTATTCTGGCCCAATTTGCTGATATCAAGTGTTGAAGCTGACACTGATACCAATTGTATCTTCTCCAATACCAAAGACATGTTCTCCAATGCAGGTAACTCTTCCATCTTCACAGGTAACACTCCCAGTGGTCCAGTTGTGATTTCAGTTAAGTACAAATTGGATAGACATTGAAATACCTCGCAACCCCAGATACTTCCATTAACACAATCATACTAGTACAACCATAGACACATGCACTCCCCCTATGTCTAGCATGTTTAATAATAATAACAAGATATGGCTATCAACTCCCCCTGAGTCATGCATTTCAGGTCCACATTGCCGGTTAGGTCCAAAATCGGAGCTCCAATCTTTACCATATACTAGTTGAGTTGTACACATGTGATCAATATAATGATCTATTAGATCCATTATATCTACCACAACCTATGACATGATCCTTGATGTACACAATGCCATACAATATTATCATCATGCCATAAATCAAACTGGTTAGCCCACAAAGGATGCATGCATACATGATCAACAATCGGGCCATCATGTGTTAGTCAGGTCTTCATCAACACCACCTAAGACATAAACTCCTCATTATCTTACATAACCTGCAAGTACCTATTAGCATACATACCGATAGCATACTACACATACCAGTTTCCTATACTGGTCCATTGTCTCTACCAGATCATCTTTCTCTAACTCCTATCTTCTTGTGTCACTTTGCTTCTGATTCCAGTTGCAAATTTTTCATCCATTGACACATGCAGTAGAGATCCATCTCTGATCTGTAGGTATGTAGCCAAGGTAGCCACAACACACACTTGCCATCTCATTTCCTTCCTCTATACCGGCAGCACCTTGTTCTTCAATTTGTCCTCTTCCACTAATGGGGTGAATAATGTGGTCAATGTGTAACTCCCCCTAAGGTCCTGCATCTCCTTTAAACCTGAGTATATATCACATGTGCATTGAATGCACAATGTCAGTCAATGCTCTTGTCTTCCTCCCTCTTCTTCCATACCATTTTATTTTCTTTCCTTTTCTCATTTGCAATCTTTGGAGCATGTTTCTTCTTCTTCTGCTGATTGATCTTTATATTTTCAAATTTTGTATTATAACCGGAAGTAGTGCTATAGTAGCACACAACATCCATACCAATCTCATGACTGGGGAACCTTCTAACATACTGGTTTTCTCTTCCTTTTCTGACCATGCCATTTTAGACAATTGTCGGTCTCCATGGATTCCTTGCATGAGCTGGTACACTTTTCATCTTGTTCCCTGTAGGTCTTTACTGCTCAAATCTTCTATAATTGCTTCTATGTTGAGCATGTTTGTTCCACTGGCTGCCATAGGAATGTGAGTTATTATTCCCGCATTCATAACTTCTATGGCCAGATCCATTGCAGTTAAAACATATAACATTTGCATAACTGGGAGAGGGGATATGCATGTTTCTACACTTTGCAACTTTGTGCTCATGTGCATGGTATCTATGGGATCCTACATTGTTTCTCCTAGATCCCTTTCTACAATCTTCTGCTCCATGACCATATCCATTACATACAAAGTAGTAACCGGAGGAGGACTTATTACTTACAAATTTATTTTGCCAAAAATGAAGAGATCTTACCGGTTTGGCATCTCCATTTCTTCTTCTCCGGGGATGGACCCTAGGATGTCCGTTCTTTGCATTTCTTCCATCTGGTCTCTACTTTTCCCATACTTGCTTTGTCTTGTGGGCAACAACATTTCCTTGTCCTCTATCGGTAGGAGGTCTTCTTTGCTATCTTTTCATGTTCTTTCTTTCGGTGAAGCTGCCTTCTCCCATCTTCCCTTTTCCTTTGGGATCTGCATTGTTCCTCCTTCTTGCAGCAGTGGTCTTCATCCTTGTCTGCATGTCTTCACCAGTTGTGGTTAGTGTAATACCCTAAAATGGTCATCTAAACCATGAGTTCCTAATCTCGATTCCATCACCAAGGTCCTAACCAAAGGCAATTAAAATAAATCTTGAGCACACAATTAATTTCTAAAATCATCAATGTCACATGGCAAATTAATCAACCAATATTAATTAAATATTTATTTAATTAATTGATCATTCCAAGTAAATCATTTTTAAACAATTATCCTATTTATTTTATTGAATATTCTAGCATATTTAAATAAATAAATCAATTTGCCATTAAATCATCAAAAAAGGAATTAATTGAGAAAAAAAGAATTAAAAATTGAGAAAAGAAATCAATTGGAGATAATCTTGAAAAACAAATTAAAAATTGATAAATAATCTCAGAGAAAGCAATTAAAACAATTAAATATAAAAATTGAATGAAATAGAGAATAAATTAGTTTTTCCTCGATTTTATCTTAATTTTAGTTCAATTTCCTTTAAAATTGAGAAAAGCATCCAATCACATCAATTCACCTGGATTGTGCTTCCTCTTGGAAAATCTTGACCACTCATCATCATTTGATTTCAGCCATTGGTTTCTTTCTGAATTTTCTATAAATTCAGGCTCTCATCTCTCATTCAAAGATCCTAGAGAATATATTGTTATTATGTTGTTTTTGCTCTAGGTTCATTGAGAATTTGCATTGAGATATTGCATATTAGTTATTTCATATTGCTTAAATCATTTAGCTTAAATATTCATATATTGCTTAAATCATGTTAGATTAATCTTGCATATCTAGCTTACATCTTGCATCCATTTAGCTCATATTCATGCTCATATAGATTTAAAAATCCTTTGTTTAGGTGTTTCCTAGTCACTAGATAGCTTAGCAATCTGAGAGCAATCTAAACTCGCATCTACTAGAAAGAAATGGGTCTCTTTGTAATGGTTTATTATTCATTGATTATTGATTTACTAACCATGCATCTAATGACTTAATTGAAGTGTTGTGTATTTTAGATACAGATACAGGTCCACTTTTCACACACATTTTTGGCGCCCACCATGGGGCAGAAGACTACTTTTTTTTTGGCCTCAAAATCACTTTTTCTATCCTACAAGTCTCGATTGTACAATTGCTGCTAAATGTCGTACGAGTGGTATTACTGCATCGTACAACATTCTGTCAAGATCTTTGTTTTCTCGTACGAATCAAGAAAGGGGCTCATACGAATTTCTTCTTTGAATATCTGATTTTGTATTTTATCATTTTATGCTCAGTTTTAACTTGTACGAAAAGGCTTTTGTCATTTGCTTCCATGAGAATTATCGTATGATTCTGTATTCAATTGGGTTAAAACAAGTTTCATTCTTTAGGTCTTTTGTTCAATTTTGATTACACTGATGCTAACCTTGAATTGTCTTCTGTCTACCTGATATTTTCACAACCTAACCAATTTCTTGCAGAACGCTTATCAAAGAATTTATCAATCAAACATATGCCTGTCAAAGAATATAAACAACATGACTACTGATGCATTGTTTTTGCAGGTTGCCTAAAGAGAATCAACCAAACATCGTGTATTCTTTAAATTCATTTTTTAGGAACCTAAATTGCTATTTGGTTAAAGAACAAATCTGTATATCATGTTTTAAGAAAAATCTGAGAGGCAGGAGATTATGCTCTTGTTTATATAGACAATTAGAAATCCAGACCCTTGAGGTGTTTTCTTTAAGTTTGAGATTTGTATATCTTTAGCTGGCCTGCCCTCCCGAGGAGCTAATAACTCTATAGCCATTACGGTCGGTGAGAGGGAAATGAACCAAGTGGGAATGGATAAATGCCAAGTACTCCAACCTACTATAAAACAAATGTGATTTGATGAAAATCGAGTCAACGGCAGTGCTCGGGAATAGCTCTCCTCTGTACCTTTGGGTATATTAAACCTTGGTTTTCAATGCTGGGAGACCTCTTAATTAAGTTTATACCTCGACGCGCCAAACAGACCTGTTACTAGTTCCAATTCAAATTAGAAGCTACCCGGTTCACCTTCAAAAGGTTGATAATCTTTGTCCAAGAGAGATAGTAACTCTCCCAAGACACTTGCCATATCATACCCCCATTAGCATTTGGAGTCGGCTAATACGGCGTTGAGAATCCATTGCATGAGACTCAACGGCCATATTTTGATTAGCTATTGGGTGTGTACCTAAGTCAGCAAGAAAAGGTTTTCTACTCTAAGCCAACTTCCATAGGGTTTGCATGTTGTGATTGGAATTATTATTCGTATTACGTTTTTTCTGTGTTTTCATCCTTGAAACTGAAACTGGAATACCAAAAATGGAGAAAACAATACCAAATAACTTAGTGATAAACTGTCAGTGTAAAAAATTAGTCTTCGTTAGTTATTGAAAACTCAGTCCGCCTCAAAACTGGTCATACTCAGTCATTGAAAACTCAAAATTTAACCTTTGTCTAGACACAGTCGTATGGGTCTTCTGATTTATCATCTTGTTTCATTTTCTGTGTTGTACGATATTTCATCAATCTATCGTTTAAGCCTCCATTTTGTGTCGTACGAGCCCTGATTGTTTGTCATCTAGTTGTGAGAATTTTCATTTCATCCTGAATCCTCTGTCGTATGATAAACCTTTGCATTTAATAGTTTATCATTTTAGACATACCCATCTGTCGTACGCTCTTAGGCAACAACTCGTACGAAACAGTATTGTCATTTTCTTGAAGTTATTACACTATCATCTAGTCCTGTAAAACCTGTTGTATGAATCCTTGATTTTGTTAGTCCAGAACAGTCAAACTTGCCTAAAACGGTCTACAGCGACCCTAAATCTGGTTATCATCCTCCTGAGCATAAACAACCTTGATAATGTACCCCTATCATTGCGTTGCATGTTTTTGTTGATCATCTCTAAGCTAGTTTAAACAACATCTTATCAAACCTAATTTAACTTAGATAACATCTTACATAGGATAGATCATTCCTAAAACCAAACCAGATCTTAGTTACTTCACTCAATCACTACGTTAAATGAACAACTAGCTACAATTTGATCTTGACTTCTGCAACACATCTAGCTCTCGGTCTCATCAGTTGTAATACCCATTCAAACCAGATTTTCTCGTTGCAAAACAGACAAAGGAAAAGGAAAACCCTTTTCATCAAACAACAATCCATTCTTTGTAGAAAACCTCATCCCAAATAAACCGTCATCATCACAAATATCAGTTTATGATCTACCAATCTTTGGTCAGCCCCTATCTCCCACCATGTCTGGAGAAAGACAGAAAAAATAAGCTACTAAACACAAAACTTATGATGACATCAGTATCCATGATACTAATAGTGATTCCTCATCAAGTGAATCCAAAGCCTCTGAACCTCCAGAAAAAAGATATTCATAAATGTCAAAAGGATAAAGATTTCCAAAAAATGATGAAGGTTATCATGGCTAGAGAAAAAGAAGACTATTTTCTGGAACTAGCAAAAAAAGGCACTAAGCTTCCTACTGGTTATGATGTGGAGACCCTTGTCACTAAAGAGGAAGATACACCATTGGAAATACTAAACAAACAATTACAAACTGAGATCACAAAACTGAAAAACAAGGATAACTCACCAAAACAATATTCTCTGGACACAATATGCCCATTCCCATTTGACAAAAACCTTTACATGCCTCCATTTCCCTCAAAAGTATAAATGCCTAAGTTTGACAAATATGAAGGGAATATAGATCCTCAAGATCATATTAGAGAATTTTGTGCTTTATGTATGGAGTTCATGCATGACCAAACATATCTCATGCGCCTTTTCCTGAGAAGTTTGGGAGGGCAAGCTATGGAATGGTTCTCAAGTCTACCTATGGGAATAATTTTTTTTGAAGAATTAATCCAACTATTTCTACAACAATACTCCTATAACATTCATCACCCAGTCACTATGATAGAGCTTTGCAATACCAAACAAAAAATAGGAGAACTCTTTCTCACTTTTCTCCAACGATGGAGAAAGATGTTCTCTAGATATTCACGGACTATTCCAGATTTTGAGAAGATGGATATCTTTGTTAACAACTTAATCCTTGAATTTAAATACAACATCCAGATGCAAGTACACCCTTCATTTAACAAAATGGTAGATAATTCCCTTAGAATGGAAGATGTGCTTATAAAAAAGGGAGATATATCACTTTGGAAAGAAACATCGCAAGGTTCCAGTTCTAAAGAAAAGAACAAATACTGGAAGTACGACAAAGACAACATAAACATTGTTAATGATGGAGTGGTAGACATTGTTAAAGCAAAAACAAAATCCACAATATTTAACTTGGCTAGTGGCACGCAAGCACTCAAGGCAGTTGAAATTGCAGCAGAAAATCTGCCAAAAAAATCAAAAGAATGGTTTAAAGAGAAACCTTGGCTTTCAAAGCCTAAACGTGATTTTACTCCTCTAAATGAATCATATGAATTAGCTTTTAAAACTTTATTCGCAAATGATCTGATGAAATTGCCAGACAATTCTAGACCATATGATCCAGAAATTAAACCCAAATGATGGAGAGAAAATGAATACTGTGACTACCATCAGAACAAGGGACATAACACAAACAATTGCATGAAACTCCGACATGAAATTCAAGATCTCATTGACGCTGGCAAAATCATTGTTGGAAATCATGTGACTAATGCTGATCATAAGGCCTGTAAAGATCCCTTACCAACTTATGAACAAGGAGATTCCTCAAAATCCAAGGGAGGTGCTAGAGTCAATTATAGCTACACTAACAACAACAACATGATCAACATGATTAAATCTTCCCAACCTAAATATTGCAATGTGATCATAATCAAAGATAAACAAAATCAAGTACAAACTGCTAATGCTATTACCCACACTCAAAAGAAGATTACTCTCCAAGGAGCTAGTTCCTCAACTTTCGCTCAAACAACATCAAACCTACCAACTCCTTCAAATAGACAAATAGACACAATCACGGACAAATCAAAACAATTGGCTTCATCATCCTCTCTTGGTTATAGTATTGTCGAACAATTGAAAAGAACTAACGCTCAAATCTCCATTTTGGAACTGCTTAAGATCTCTGCTTCTCATAAAGAGATCTTGGGCAAGGCTTTTCTCACCACTAGTGTCCCTAAAGATTTAGATGTAGATCAGTTTCAATCTATGGTGGATCATCCGACTTCACCTCATTACCTCACTTTCTTTGAAGAAGATGATAACTCACTGAGTCACCTGCATAACCAACCATTACACATCAAAGCTATGATCCATAAACACCGAGTTAAACGTGTTTTGATAGATGGAGGTGCTGGGTTGAATATCTGTACCTACAATCTACTGACATAGCTAGGATTTTCTGAAAATGTTATTGATCCAACAAAGAAAATAACAATCAAAGCTTATGATGAATAAGAAAGAACCTCTAAGGGTATGGTTTTATTACCAATCAGGGTAGGACCTATAGAAAGAGATGTCATCTTTCAGGTCCTTGACCTTCCTCTCTCATACAACATCTTATTAGGCAGGCCATGGATTCATGAAATGAAAGCAGTACCATCTATGTATCATTAGTGCTGGAATTTTCCTTATAATGGAGTTGAATTCAATATTCCTGCTAATACAAGCTATACTTGCAATGCATTAACGTAGAGTGCTGATGCTTTTGTTCCTCATAATAGAGCAGCCTCTATAGGTGAAAGTTCAAAATCTCTGCTGAAAGATTTAGAGAAGAAATTGAAAATCACAAACACCGGCATGGATGGCTACAAGATAGAACCTGTACTCTCACTAATGTCTCTTCCTCCATCACCAAGACAGTCGAGAAAAACATTAGAGGTTATGAAGCCACAAATTTCAACTCCAAAAGTCATTTATGATGGTCTCTTTATGTAGTCCTCTACTTCCCTTGCAGATGAAATAGAAGAGGATGTTGCTCTCAAATGACTTTTCAAAGAAGATAGTGCAAACAAAGAAATATGACATTGTGAGATTTCCCTGACACAATATGGTCTAGGTTATAAGATGCTTCAACGCATGGGATATTTAGGTACCGGCCCTCTAGGAAAGTGTCAAGAAGGTATTGTTGAACGTATTCAGTTACAAACTAAGTCTACAAATGATAAAGCTGGACTAGGATATGATCCAAGAAAGTCATCAGATCAGAAACGTACTCCTCACCATCAACCTAAGTGGAGGAAAAAGGTACTACCTTCAACATCACAAGAAATTAATACTCAACAAACTCAGGAAGAGTGTGACAATGAACATGAAGAATTGCCAACCCAAAGAGAGGAAGAAAATGGTAATCAAGTTCCGATTGTATCAGCTATAACACTACAGGAAGTAGAAATCCCAAAGGATATGAGAGAAGAAGTATACAGAATCAGAGAATTGTTTGCACCATTGAACATTTTGGTCACATATATTGGCAGACAACAAGTAGATGATTCAGAAATTGATTCAAATGAGTATGAATGGGGTCCAAACCATCTCTCAGATACATCTACTACAAGAACCCCTGAAGAATCCATTGATATCACACATGACACACAAGAGTTGATATTCTTAAAAATGCAAAAGGAAATAGAAGAAATCAGACTAAAAAGATAAGAAGACTATGAACAACAGCCAAAGGAAGAAAGGACACAAGAAATTTCTTCACCTACTAACTCTCCCTCTAAAGAGATAGGACAAATTAGGTATGGAACTACAAAAGAAGAATTAGAAGCTACAGAAGCAGGACTAGTCATCAGTCCAAAGGAAGTTGAATGGAATAGACAACAGGGATTAACAGAACCATCAAGGTTATGTCCACAAGTGTGTCAAATACAAGTGATCAATGAACCAAATCATGAAGGAACTTACAACATCAAAGATGTAGGTATTGATACTATATATACTTTTACTAAACCACTTGAATACAAGTTAGAAACTTCATCTTATGACTCTGATAACTCAGATAGAAGATCTATTTATAACAACAACTATTCAACAACACATTATGACTACTTTGTCATGAATGTTGAGATGTTGTCTGCTGGCCCTGTTACTATCACACCATGATATGTAGTCCAATTTGAAGTAGGGGATGATGCTAGGAGTAGGTTAGTTGGGTTAGGTCCAATAAATACTAACATAAATTTTGATAATCGTGTTGTAACTCTTCCTGGTCTCAAGACACCTATGCAAGGTAGTCTTCTGGAACTCAACTAGTCGGTCTGAAGTCATGATGATAGTACCATAAACTCCCTTGAACATGTTCAAACTTTATCTTTGATACATCCTAAATTGATCAACTGTACTCTTTATAACCAACCTTTAAATATACCCACCTTCGCCAATGACTACACACTATCTTGCTATCTTAATGCATTAGAACCAATGAACTCTTCCACCAGTGAGCAAAGAAAGAAAATGACTAAAACAGACATCAAGTATCTCAGTCACAAAAATCAAAAAAAGAAAAATAAGAGATCAGATGGCAAAAACCACATTGTGGCGGTGTCAGAATAAAAAATAGTGAAAATAAAGGACGTACCTAAAGGTGAAAACCTCTTTGAGGCACCTAAAGGTGAGATACTTGATATGCTGCCAAGTCACTTCCAAGAAAGGTCTTCAATATTGATTGAACCAACTCAGCTAGTCAATATTGGAAGTCAAGAAACGCCACATATCATTCATTTACCTTAATCACTATCAGCAGAAGAATTAAAAAATTTCAGCAACCTCTTTTCAGAAAATAAGATCAACTTTGCATGGACATACTCTGATATGCCAGGACTAGATCCTGATCTCATCATGCATCATCTCTCTATTACTCCAAGAGTTAAACCAGTCAAGAAAAAAATTCGTAAGATGCATCCTCATGTGGCACTTCTAGTCAAGGCTGAGCTAGAAAAATTGCTAAAAGTTGGATTTATCATAGCTATAGACTATGCAGAATGGATATCAAACATAGTACCTGTATCAAAGGCAGACAAATCTATTAGAGTTTGTATAGACTTCAGGGATCTCAACAAAGCATGTCCGAAAGATAATTTTCCATTGCCCAACATTTATATGATAGTAGATATGGCTGTTGGATATGAGATGTATTCATTAA
Source organism: Cryptomeria japonica (assembly GCF_030272615.1). Classification (NCBI taxonomy): domain Eukaryota; kingdom Viridiplantae; phylum Streptophyta; class Pinopsida; order Cupressales; family Cupressaceae; genus Cryptomeria; species Cryptomeria japonica. The sequence goes on along the minus strand of NC_081406.1, from coordinate 675,818,041 downwards.
TGGATGGATTCTCTAGTTACAATCAGATCAAGATAGCTCCCAAGGATCAAGAAAAGACAACCTTCACATGTGCATGGGGCACCTTTTGCTAGAATGTTATGCCCTTTGGACTAAAGAATGTAGGAGCAACTTACCAAAGAGCAGTAACCACTATTTTCTATGATATGATGCACAAAAACATGGAAGATTATGTTGATGACACCCTAGTAAAAACCATGAAGAGATCTATGCATATTCAAGAACTAGGCCTCATACTAGATAGAATAGAAAGATTCAAGCTCCAGTTAAATCCTAAAAAGTGTGCATTTGGAGTAACATCAGGAAAACTGCTTGGTTACATAATTTCAAAGAAAGGAATTGAGGTTGACCTTGAAAAGGTCCAAGCTATAATGGAAATGCCTCCACCCAAGAATATCAGTCAAATGAGAAGTTTACAAGGATGTCTTCAATCAATAAGGTGCTTTATATCTTAGCTAGTAGATAAAGCTCAACCCTTCACAAAGGTATTAAGGAAAGGAGTTCAATACAAGTGGGATAAAGATTGTGAACAACACCTAAAACAAATCAAATATTATCTTTCTAATCCACCCATATTGATGCCACCGATTCAAGGTAAGCCATTGATTCTATACATATCAGCTACAGATACTTCACTAGGGGCACTTCTGGCACAACAGGATGAGAATAAAAAGGAAAGAGCCATATATTATATCAGTAGAACATTGGTGTCTTATGAAATGAACTATATAATAATAGAAAATGCCTGTTTGACATTAGTCTTTGCATCACATAAATTAAGACACTACATGTTAGCACACTCTATTAAGCTGGTGGCTAAGATTGATCCACTCAAATATCTTATCAGTAAAGTAACACTCACAGGAAGATTGGATAAATGGGTCATGGTTCTTACGAAATTTGATATTGAATATGTGGAACGTAAAGCCATCAAAGGATAGGTTATTGTAGACCAACTTGCTGATGCTCCACTTGAAGATAGTCAACCTCTGCATATAGAATTTCCGGACGAATCAATCATGCACCTTACTCAAAAAACATGGAAGATGTTCTTTGATGGGTCTTTCACTCAACATGGCTTTGGTGCCAAAATACTTTTTATTACCCCTCAAAAATATTCAATCCCAAAATCTTACAAGATTCTTTTTCCTTGCACAAACAACTTTGCAGAATATGAAGCGTTGGTAAATGGGACCAAGTTGGCCATCGAGTGGAAGATTGTTGAATTACACATCTATGGAGATTCTCAACTCATTATCAACCAAATAAATGATCTATATTAGACAAGAGATGAGAAACTGATGCCTTATAAGAGAGTGGTGGATGATCTCAAGAAATACTTTACCTTTATATCATTTTAGCAGATCCCCAGATCAACAAATAGAGCAGCGGATGCAATGGCCACCTTGGCGTCTATACCACAGCTATAGGAATCTAATTTTTTCTTTGAATTCCTGGTGGAAGAGTTACATTATCCTATCTATGACTCTCTTGAGTCCCAGATGGTCTGTTCTATTATTAGACATGATTCATCTTGCTATAGCCATATTTACTCTTACCTGTGTGACCAAGTTGTCCCTGCTAGTCTTTCCCGAAATGAAAAAAAGAACCTAATCCAAAATGCATCACGGTACGTCATCATTTCTAATGACCTATTTAGGCAAGGTTTAGATATTACTTTTCTTAGATGCCTAGAAACTGAGGATTCCCAATGCGCATTATCCGAGGTTCATGAAGGTGTTTATGGATCCCATTCGAATGGTCTAAATTTAGCACGAAAACTACTAAGGGTTGGCTACTACTGGCCAGAAATGGAGAAAGAAGCTATAAAATTTACTAAAAACTATGAGAAGTGTCAGCTACATGGGAACCTTATACACGCTCTAGCAAGGGATCTCATACCCTTTGTTACACATTGTCCCTTTCAACAATGGGCGTTTGATCTAATTGGCCAAATATATCCTGCATCATCTAACAGACACAAGTTTATCATAACTACCACTGAGTCCTTCATTAAGTGGGTAGAAGTAGTTATGCTCATCAAAGAAACTGGTAAACAAGTAGCTATGTTCATCCTTAATTATATCATCTATAGGTATGGTATACCTTCATCCATTATAACTGACAATGGAGGACAATTCAAGAACAAAGATCTACATGAACTCTGTGAAAAATTCAAAATCAAACAACACTAGTCATCTGTGTACTACTCTCAAGGTAGTCTTAGGATAATTGACAGAGAAATTTACATGTCCTAAGTCGTATCAACCAAGTCATCTTTACGTCAGTGAAACCTCATCGTCCACTCCAAGTCAATCACCTATCTCCTAACTACTGAAGAGTTTTATCACTGAGTACACAAGCAAAACAAACAAAATTGAAAACAATTACTAAACAATTTGAGCTATGCATGGAAATTTTCTTTGCGTGCTGTCTTTTATATTGGATTTTGATTATTATCCCTCTAAGTAACTCGAGGAATTTTATCTTGACTAAGAGGAGCCAAGATTGGGGGCATAATATTTTCTTTGTTTTCTGCTTGTAGGAATGATTTCGATGATCTGGAAACATCTAATTAGCTGGGTGTTTGTGATAAGAGTCTTCACATCAAGGTGAAATCGCCACACATACCTCAACTCCACTTATTTGAATGCTACAGGGAGGTTCCCATCACTTATTTGTCTGTTTTGAGGGTATTTATTTATCATGCAATCCAGGTCCCTACGAAATCTGTCCAAGGATATGAACGAAAATAGGGTCATTGTGGACGAGATAATTAATATTGCACATGAAAAGAAAGGAACTCTAATATGCTTGCTATGGTTGTAAAATGCTCAGTGATGAACCTTAAGCATTTCAAATCCAGTGACTAGGTTTAGGTTGCATTGCATTTTGCATCCCATTTTGCATTTCATGCTACACTTTGTGAATTGAGAGTGATTTATGTATGGTAACAATGATCTCTTTATCTTCTAAATGAGAGTTTGAAGCTTCATCATTTCTCCGATCGAGTACTTGTGTATTGAGATGTTTAGTTGCATACATCAACATTTTATATCGATTCATACATTCATTATCACTTATTTACATTTATCTTATTGCATTGAAAAATGAAACAAATTTGCATTACTAGTTACTCATTCTCCTAATTACTCATTTTCATCCATTTTATTTGCATATGAAAAGAAACAAAAAAAAACATCCATATTCATTTGCATTACATACATCCATACTAAACAGATATACATACATATAGAATAAAGCATATAGAAAAGCATCTCGTAAATCAATCAACACAAGTACAATGAAGTCAAATCAAGATCTCATATATATGTAATGATCAAGTATCAGGGTACAAAATAATTTCAACTGACATATACAAACTCCCATTGGAGCAAAAATCGTAAGGGCTACAAAAAATGGGTGTGTCTACCAAAAAATCTCAGAGTTACAAAAAGAAAATCTAGCTCTTTGCCTCTCCTGTTGGCATTTTTTATGATTGATATTGTGATTGTCATTGATGGACACACACTTGATTTGAGATCACTCTTTGTATGTATGAGTTAAAGCTCAACTGGAATTTGTTCCAACCAGTATGATGTATTATAGTCTTTAGACTATCGGTGTTTTGTAGAAAGTGTTTACCGATCTAAAGCAGTATGAAGACCCCAAGCGGTTCAAAGATCTCAAGTGGTACAAAGGAACGAAGCGACACAACTCATATTTCCCAGTTTTCATTTTGTCAAACCGGTAACTGGTATTTTGCTTAAATCGATATTCTGTATGAACCGGTAATACTCTGTGATGAGTTACCAACCGGCTTTTTGTGATGAGTTACCACCCACCAATTGTTTGGTGGTGCTGACACTTTGGCGATGCTTTTTGTGTCGTGTTACCTAATATGTCTAGATGCATTGAACCTAGGAAATTGTATTGTAATCCTATTGGACTGACATGAAATCAGATTCCTTTATAAGGACACCATGTCTAGGGTTTTAAGTAGTTGCTAGGGTTTAAGGTGGTTGATGAGTTTTTGTGAGTGCAAACATAGAAGAGAAGTTTGGGTCTGCGAGAAGAGGCGGAGCGTGAATGTGTTGAAGATTGAAGTAATGTTGGAATGCATTAGAAATGAGCTATCAAGGATCTAACCAAGCAATCTATGATATTTTCTATATCACTCACTTGTTGATTACTCACGTCTTCGACAAGTCTGAGGCTCTTAACTGGGTAGGCCCAAAAGCCTTTTGTAAATCCTCTAACAAGGTGGTTCACATCTGTGGATCTAAAATCCTCTAGCAAGGTAGTCTTTAATCGGACTTATCTCCTAACAGAGATTGAGATTCATAACAGGATCTGTTCTGGTAAAGAACGTTGTATGACCTTAACCAGTCTGAACTTAACTGGTTTGGTTCCTATTCTGCAGATAGTTACTTGTGAGTTTCATCTCACCGTAGTTTTTCCCATTTGGGTTTCCACATCAAAATCTCTTGTGTTATGGTGTTTGTGCTTCTGTGGGTGAATGCATTATTTGCTATTTGGTTTGCATATGTGCTAACCGGTTTGTTTGCTAAACTGTTTTACCAATTTACTGGTAGTCTAGTAAAGTGTTTAAGTACAATGATTTTTGGCATACTAATTCACCCCCCCCATCTTAGTATTCATCAATTGGTATCAGAGCTAGCCTTTCTATAAGTCTAACCACTTGGAAAGAGATATGGGGGAATACACTATGAGGGAACTTACTCATCGGCTCACTCAGTCTAAGCAAGCCTATGATGATCTCATGGTCAAATATAAGGCCTCTCAGGAAAAAAGGAGAGAACATGCTGAAAAATTGATGGAGCTATCTAAAAATAGTTCTTCTGATGAAGTGTACATGGAAGCCCTAATTCAAGAAGTAGAAAAGCTAAATGAATCCAATTCCAACCTGAGAAAAGAGTTGGAAGGATGGACTATTTAAATGTGCCAAGAGCTTGAGAACCAGAGGAAAGTTGAAGATCTAGTAAAAGACAAAGATCATGAAATCTCCAAGCCGAAGCAAGAGATCAGTGCCCTAACTGCTCAACTCCATGCAAGCAAAGTAGAAAAGGAAGACATGCAAGGAGAACTGAACATAGCCATCTCCAAGAATGCAAACTTGATGGAAACAAATGCTGCTATTTCCAAAGAACTCTCTGAGTCAAAGGAAATACTTGCTAAGTTCAACAAGAGTATTGTTAAGTTAGAGAAAAAGCTTGAATCGGCCAAACCTGTCAAGAATAATGATGGACTTGGTTACTCTGGTCATAAGGAAGGTGAGACATCTGGTGCAAATGTTGAAGCATCGAAGAAGCAATCAACATCCAAAGGTAAAGGTAAGCAAAAGTTTAAACTTGTTTGCTTTAACTGTCTTAAAGAAGGACATACTGCCAATGTGTGTAGGAGCAAAGCCTACAATAATTTTCCTTACTTTATAAACAATATACCTAGATCCAATAAGTTCAATGGTAATTGTTATGCATGCAACAAGTTTGGGCATAGAGCATCTGAATGTAGGTCTATTATGAACAACAATGGAAGATATCCTCATAGGACTCAAGGAGTTGGTCCGGAACATTTTGTGAACCAGAATCACAACCGGTTTAATGCCTTTAATCATCAGTCAAGAAGCGGTGGCTATCAAGCGGCAACCAGATGGAGAGCAAACTCTTTGATCTGTCATTTTCATGGTCACAGTGTTGCAACAGGTAGGAGGAAGAACGGTAACATGAATAATGGACCTTGGAGAGCACCTAGAATGGTCTGCTATCATTGCAATAAACCGGGTCACATTGCTAGATTCCGTAGAACAATAATAAACATATTGGATGACATACTGGTTACTCTGAAAGGAAAGACTGATATTGAAATGGTACAAGCGGATATGAACAAAACATGGAAAAAGAAACTAGTGGTGTTGCAAGAAGAACCGGTTTCTGCACCTAGTGTGGAAGTCATGAAACCGACAAACTAAGCATCAGAAAATCTTAGGGGGAGAAAACGGTGAAATAATTCAAACCCCCGGTTTACATCGGTAAAAGATCTTAACCGGTATGAGATACCTGTCAGTCAGCAGAAGATCAAAAATGGTAAAAGACAAATTAGGGTTTACGCCCTAATATTGGAGCATTTATTATGATAGGTGGAGAACCTGTTTAAAAGGAATTTTCAAATCATTTCTCACTTATCATTTTTTGAGTGAAGAAGTTTTTTAAGTGCAGAGCGAAGGAAAGTGACTGTGAATCAAAGAATTTATCAAATTCTCGAAGAAGAATCTGAAGCAAACATTTGTTGGAGGAGTGTAGAAAAAAAAGCGGTATCTCTGCAACCGAAGGAGTGTGAAGCGAAGTTCAAATTGCGAAGCCCTAAATTTCAATCTGTGAAGGTATTTCTCATAATTCTTCATTTATCATGGCTTTTGCATCTCATGATAGCTCTAGTGCAACTATTGATTCTATGGACTTCATTCAACAAAAGTCAAAATACAATGCCCTGTTTCAAGTACCCGTTGGTGTAATAGTAGAAGAAGGCATTTCTGATTACATAGACTATAAAATCGAAGACCTAGGGTCTCTTGTGATCCATTCCCAACTAAGCCTATTCTGCAGAAAGGACAAGAAGATTAAACTGGAATTCAACATTCTGGAAAAGAAGAAACTTCAAAATGCAGTTTACTTTCTTGAAGAATTTTTGGATGATCACATTCGCATTATTCTAAGCAGGGTACACGGTGATAAGATGTACCTCGAGCAGACACATGATATCACACTGGAAGGAATTCATGCCATCACCGATTTCTGTAACACAGGGGAAGTGCCAGCCCTAAGGAAGGTCAGCAAGACTATAATGTCTAAGCTCACCAGTTCAATGAGCGACTCACATGGTATGATCGCCAACTCAATCAAGGATGATCTTGTAAAGTATGCCTGCATGGTGATAGGCTACCGGATGTTCTCTGCTAGCAGAATTAATTCTATCTCTACTATAGTGGTAAATGCCACTTACAAGATGATCAAGGAAGATGCATCATTTGATCTGTGCACTTGTATGCAAAGATAACTTATGTTGAATCTTAAGTCGATCAAACAAGACAATGCATTGAGATTCAAGTTCAGACAACTACTGGTTGGGTTGTTCTTTTACTTCCAAGGCTACTTTCTAGGAGTAGGTGACATTTAGTGGTCTGTCGACCAACCAGTGACAAAAAAAATCAAGGAGAGCCTACAAGTGGTTGGAATCGGCTATCCGGAAGCACTGAACAAATACTTTAATGAGTTCAAATGTAAGATGAGACAAAGGATAAGAATATCTATTGATTTAGTCAAAAAGTATGAGGAAGACATCTGCTTCACCATCAAAGTGGATGAATGCATAATGGAGGCTGTTGAGCCCAGATAAGATGAAGTAGAGCCTATGGGCTATGAAGTAATGAATGATATGCTAGACGGGTATGCTTCTACCCTAATTGCCTCACCCCTTGATCCTAAGGGAAAGAGAATCGACACCTATTTGGAAAGGGTTACACTGGTTGTGGAACCCTTAGAAAATAAAGGAAAGGCAGTGCCTTCAGCATCGGTACTGGTTACTGCAGCCAATCCCAAAGTGACCAAGCGGTCACCAGCTAAGAAGAAACCGGAAGCTCAACCTGCAAAAGTCTTTGAAAGTAAGCGAAAGACAAAAGTAATAAACTAGACCCAGAAGAAGCTGTGTCTGAAGATCCACCTAAGAAGATCAGGAAAACAAAGAAAAAGACAAAGAATGAACCAGCATCATCTGCACTGGTAAATATTGATATTTCTTCTTACAAACCTTTGACACATTGTCAAAGAACTATAAAGAATATTAGGCGAAAAGTGCTGAATGATTTAACTGATTGTTTTGTTGACTTCAATGATGATGAAAATGAAGAAGTTGAACAAGAAATCATTAAGTATTTGTGTGTTAATGACTAGTCGCCTTCAGAAATTAGATCTGAGACACTGGATTCTTTGTATAATTCTTTAGACAATAAATGGCACATTGCCATAGAAAAGGAACAGGAAATGAGGGAGGAAATATTTACTCAACATTTTTTTGATGTATCAAATTCAAAACTTTTCGAAGTTATGAATAAATACAAAGGCCTCTTCTTCATGAGAAGAAGAAGACTCCTGTTACTAGAAGGAAAAGTTCATGAAGTGATCAAAGATACACATACTGTTGCTCAAGAAGCTCTTAAGATGCATCAAGTGGTTGAAGCCAATAGAAAAGCTGAGCAAGAACCAGAAACTGGCAAACCAGATGAGGTGTATAACAGTGAAGAAGAACCGATCACAGAACAAATGGACCCCATTGATGTTGATGCCTTAGATGGTGAAAATGCTACTCAGGATACACCATCAGAAGTAACAGGACAGGAAAAGAAGGCGGAAGAAGAAAAGAAGCAATAGGAAGCTAAAAAGAAGAAATAGGCAGATGAAGAGGATAAGAGAAAAGAAGAGGAAAAGAGGAAATAGGAAGCGGATAAGAGAAAAGAGGAGAAAAAGAAGAAAGAGGAAGAGGATAAAAGAAAAGAAGAGGAGAAGAAGAGAAAAGAAGAGGAAAATAAGAAATAAGAGGAAGAGAGGAAGAAGAAGAGGAAAAGAAAGAAGAGGAGAAGCAGAAAGAGGAAGAGAAGAAACAGGAAGAGGAAAAGAGGAAGAAGGAAGAGGAGAAGAAGAAGAATGAAGAAGAGAAGAAGCGAAAAGATGAAGAGAAGAGACAAGAAGAAGAGAAAAGAAAGAAAGAATAAGAGGAGCAGAGGAAGGCTTAAGAAGACCAGCAAAAAGCCAAGGATAAGGAAGCAATGGAAAAGAGCACACAGGTGGAGACTCCAATGACAACCGGTAGTCAGGCTAAACCAGCTGGCATCACCAGTCCTATTGATCTCCAGTCTACAAATGAATCGGAGTTGTTGCAAAGAATTAAGCTCACTCAAGAGCGATTAGATGCTCTAAGGAGGAAAAAGGAGGAAGATGTTATGCAAACTGCGGTGGAAACACTTACCGGATTGATACCCGGTACGAACCTTCCCAGTACCGATTCCTCACTTGCATAATTGAAGCTCCTTTGCACAGTTGTAGAAGACCAGGTACAAAGCCTGGAAGAGGTTGTAGAAGCAAATGCCAAGAAGGAACATCAAAAGGCTCTGGACACTGTGTCATGCCCAAACTTTTGGGCACAAACGGAATATTTTGTTTTTTTAAACATGTCCTAATAAAACTAAGTTTGCTAAAATAATGCAGTATCAAGTCTTATCTTAACTACGTTTGAATTTCTTCTTCAACTAAAGTTAATTTAAACAACTATATCAAGTAAGCGGGGTAATCTAAATTTGCATGCGAAAAATTAACTCTCTAAAGAATTTATTATTATCTCATCAATTAATAAATAATAAATTCATTTAAGCAAAAACCTCTAAATTAATTGACAAGAGATATTATTAATCTCGATTAATCTTTTTAATCATTGTAGGAATTAATTAAATTAACTCTAGCAATTGGATTTTTAAATCCCATGATTTATTTTAACAATAATTATAATGTGTCTAAAATTTGACTAAAGGGCTAAATAAATCCATAATAAAAATTCCCCTATAAAGTTTAATCTCGACAATCCTAAATTTAGGTGGACTAGAATAATCCCCCTAAAGCCAAATATCTTACTAAAGGAATCGATATAATTTCCTAAAATATAAAGCTTTAAAGAATTAAAATTTAAACATCATATTCAAATGTTTATATAATCGTATATAAAATATGAATGTATAAATAAAATAATTAAACTATAGTTATATATATATATATATATATATATATATATATATATATAAAGGGTTCCTTTAAACAAAGGAACTAACATAAATCACTAAATTAAAATAATGGGGATTACCCTATTCGAAATTCGAATGGGTTTCCTCCTTTTTTTTTCTTTTTTCTTTTTAAATTTCTAACCCTAACAATATAAAAGTATCTATGCTAACCCATATTTATTTTTAACTTCCTATCTTGCCCTAACCCAAATTTGGGTTTAGGGTTTGATTGTGTTTTTCTTTATTTGTTTTTTGTTTTTTTTTGCAGGGTTGAAGGGGTTAAGCGACGGAGGCGGCTAGAGGTGGCCCCAGGATTTTAATGGAGGTGCGGGGTGGGGGAAGCCTTGGGGGCTCCCCACAGGGATGATCGTAGTTGTGCCTGCGGGTCACGGCCCACAGAGGTGGCCTTGGTTGCCGCTGTGGGACACGACCCATAGCACGGCTGCTGCTGCTACTGTGGGGCGCTGCCCACGGGGGGGCTGAAGCCTCCCCGTCTGTGGGTTGCGGCTATCGCTGGGGGTCACCACCCACAACGTGAGGGGGCTGCTCTGCGGGGGTTCCGTAGGGGCCGAGGGCTCCCCGATTCATTGTTAATTTTTTTTTTTTAAATATATTTTCTAATATATATATATATATTTATGTATATTTATGTATATATATATACACATATAATATTTCAAGGGGTATTTTAGGGTTTCGTTAATATAGATTTACTTATATTTAAAAAAAAAAATCTTTCAGGAAATAATTAAATAATGACAACCTATCAATAGTTATAGATTTCATTTCTTCGATATGAAATATTTAATGTGCAACATCAGGCATATTGACAGTAGTTAAAATAACTAGCCTGTTGGTTATTTCAATTAATTCATTTCTTCAATAACCATTAGTCATAACCTATTTGGCATATAATAGCTCTTACCTTTATTTTATTTATTTAATATGGGACATAAATAATGTATTTCTTTTTTCTTTAAATCACATAAAGCAGGATTTCAAAACTAACAGATTTAAATAGGGTATTTCTTTTTCTTTTGACAAATCTAGTTGCCAACTTTAGAGATAGTCTATTAAGTCTAGATTTATTTTCTGCAATAAGGAAAATGACAGAATTTAATAAATTTTAGCAGCAACTTCATTAGCCTAGAAATCAATTAAAATAACCCTTAGAGATAGACAAATTAAATCTATTTAACCCAAAATTTGTAAATGGAATAAAATGCTTACTTTTCTCTTGCTAACATGCAAGTTTATTACTTCTCTCATTTCCATTATTTCAATATGCATAAAGAGATAAAATGAACTTTTATTTTCAAAAATAACATGAATACAACATATTTTATTTCCATAACTATAGGAACTTAATCCAAAAATAAAAAATTCATTTTTGCAATAATAACTTAATAGAACAATGCATTTCTTTAAAGCATATTTAAAATACAATATAGTCAACATTACAAATGGGTGAAATACCCATCTAGTCTCTCATTTCTATTAAATGAGGACTTTAAATAAAATGAATACATTTCTTTTTCAAAATAAATACAACATATAGCTTTTCTTTTACATTGCTGCAACTAAAATATAATATCCCATTCCCAAATCTTTTTCTGTGAAACAAGTAAAACTAGCAACTTCTAATCTGTCTTTTTTCCTTTTCTTTCCAAGCAACCTGCAAATAAATCACAAGGCTATGACCATGGAGAGCTCACCTCCCAGCCTAGGCTTTCTAGAAGCCACCCTCGAGCTTGGAGAACCAAGCCCTAGACAGGTTACACACAAACAAACACAACAAGCAAGGGAAAACACTCAACAAACACTTTCCCAACCAAGGCTAAACTTCACCATAAAATGTGGTGCTTTCACAAGGGTGGAAGTGGACCAAATACCTTGAGGAGACTGCAAGAATGGTAGATCACAAAGCCATCTCATGGCAAACAAAGATATATCATAAGTTCATTAACCTCGCATCCTTATGCCCCCCAAGGCATCCATGCCATACTTCCTCTCCTTATGACCCCCAAATGCATACACAAGGCTATGTAGCAAGGGTCACATATACAACCCTTGAGATCACTCTCATAATGAGAGCCTCTCACTTGAGGGCTTTCAAACTCCTTCCACCCACAAGACCATCCTACTCTCCCAAGAGTAGAAGGCCTTGGTTACTCCCAAATCACAAGAAAATGCATAAAAGAAATAATAGATAGGTCACATAATAATTTCACAAAGGAAAATACAAGAAAACAACTTTTACATACAAACAATCTTTCCAACATAAACATGCAACGTGAAAGGGAGAAGATGAACCAACCTTCAATCTGCCCAAAGGTTTGCTAGAACTAGTTTGAGGATAAGCAACCCAATTCCACAATCCTTTCTTTCTACACTTAGCCAAATTTCTATCCCAAAAACTATTCTTTTCAAAATTGCATGATCTCCAAAAAATGGAGAGTGGGTGATTACCCACTAAGTCTCTCATTCTTGCCTAAGAAGGCCTCAGTGAGAGTTCTCACAGGTTTCTAAAATTGAAAAAGGAAAAAGTAAGAGAAAGTGGGAAAAAGAATCTCACATCAAAAAGGAAGGTTATCTAACCTAGATGGAACCTTCTAAATTGAATTTTCGCTCACCTTAGGAAACCCACTTTTTGAGGTGACTAAACACTCACATGGGTGTAGACACATGCCTAAAAATACTCCTAACCCATAGGTATACCTTATGCACTTTAGGAAAAACCTTTAAACTACCCCTAGGAGTCCATTTGACCCCTTAGAAACCCATTCGAAGTTAACCTTCGGGTCAAACCTGAGTTGACCATTACAAAGACTCTCCACCCAAGGAAAACTTGGGACCACATTCAAATGTTTGAAAAGGCTATGGTTAAAACAACTCCCTCCAAGAGACAAGTCAAAAATCAAGACACAAATCAGCACATGTGTCAAGTGACACAATAAAATACATAACAAAATTATACATGGAATTTGTCTCTTGTTGGATTTAAACAAATTAATAAATTCAATTTAACACACATGCAACATTTACTTTCACAAATAAAATTCGATGCATACGGGGTGTTGTCTCTCCAAATAGACAACCCCTGGTTTTACGAACGTACATAGGTCCAGGTTTGGTTCTCCATACTATTTCCATGGTCACATGGATAATTTTCCTGTGCAACTCAATTACACATTAGTTATTCCAAATAACCTCATATAAAATTAAACACGTGAATAAGAATACACGTCAAACACTCTACATACAATTGACATTAAACAAAATCAATATATCTTATATCAAAATAAATCCACATAAGTAATTATCATAATACTCATAATTTTGATCCTTACATAAGACATGCATCCTATTTCTATCATCATAGTAAAGTCCTGCAAATCCAATAATGACATACATCATCACAAAGTTATCCTATTTTAGAATCATATAGAGTTCTATATCTATAATGCATAGAAATGAAGCATCAATATACATCAATGTTATCCAAATCATGGAATCATATGTTCTAAATCCATAATGCATAAAAATAAAGCATCCATAATAGTCTCAACATGAAAATCACTGAAATGCTAGGATGAGTCAGGGTAGGGCCTCACACACTGCCCTGGTGAGAAAGCTAACAGAGCTCCAGTCTGATCTCCAGAAGGCACAAAAGGACATTAGAGATGCAATGAATGAGGGCAATCTACTACTTAGCAAGATTTGCCAACCTCGTTTATTATGTGATGATGTGCTCACTCAGAAGGACAAACTGCAATCTGATATGTAGTCATTTATTAGCACCTTCAAGATGTCATATGATTTCTTTTCCACATATGGTCAAACTGTTCACCGGCTTCAACTGCAGTCTAGAAGACTAGAGGCAGAGATAAGCAATCGGACACGCAACTTGTAGGAACTTCAACTGGCCCTACTACCAAGACTACAAATTCTCCAGAAATGCTATCTAAATATTGATGCCCTAACGGTCACTCAAGAGATGAGCATGATAGATGTCATGGAAGAACAGGTCTCCCAGATGCAGACAGAGAAAGAGGTGGCTACCTCCCTACTTGACTCATAGTCCTTATCCATGAAGCAATTTTTGCAGGACTTTAAATCGGTTTTTGACAAGTTTTACTCTTTACTATCATAAACACTTATTATTTTAATACTAATGAAACAAGGGTTAGTCTGCAATACTTTTGTCATTGTTGGCAAAGGGGGAGAAGTATAAATTTTGAATGTTTTGATGTATACTTTCATGTTATTTTTTTTAAGGAGTAGTATACATTGTATTTTTTGCAAAAGGGATAGTGTATATGCTTAGGGGGAGTAATTTTGATTATGGCATATTTTTGTTGTAAAACACTTAGATGTCAAAATTTTCCGAAGTGTTGCCATCAATGCCAAAGGGGAAGATTGTTGGCATTTTTGATGATTGATGCTATGATTGTCATTGATGGACACACACTTTGATTTGAGATCACTCTTTGTATGTATGAGTTAAAGCTCAACCGGAATTTGTTCCAACTGGTATGATGTATTATAGTCTTTAGACTATCGGTGTTTTGCAGAAAGTGTTTACCGATTTGAAGCGGTATGAAGACCCCAAGCGGTTCGAGGATCTCAAGCAGGCACAACTCATATTTCCTAGTCTTCATTTTGTCAAACCGGTAACCAGTAATTTGCTTAAATCGGTATTCTGTATGAACTGGTAATACTCTGTGATGAGTTACCAACCGGATTTTTGTGATGAGTTACCATCCACTGATTGTTTGGTGGTGCCGACACTTTGGCGGTGCTTTTTGTGTCATGTTACCAAATATGTCTAGATGCATTGAACCTAGGAAATTGTATTGTAATCCTATTGGACCGACATGAAATCATATTCCTTTATAAGGACATCTTGTCTAGGGTTTTAAGTAGTTGCTAGGGTTTAAGGTGGTTGATGAGTTTTTGTGAGTGCAAATATAGAAGAGAATTTCAGGTCTGCGAGAAGAGGCAGAGCGCGAATGTGTTGAAGACTGGAGTAATGCTAGATTGCATTAGAAACAAGCTATCAAGGATCTAACCAAGCAATCTATGCTATTTGCTAGATCACTCACTTGTTGATTAGTCACATCTTCGACAAGTCTGAAGCCCTTAACCAGGTAGGCCCAAAAGCCTTTTGTAAATCCTCTAACAAGGGTGTTCACATCTGTGGATCTAAAATCCTCTAGCAAGGTAGTCTTTAATTGAACTTATCTCCTAATAGAGATTGAGATTCCTAATAGGATCTGTTCTGGTAAAGAAGATTGTATGACCTTAACCGGTTTGGTTCCTATTCTGCAGATAGTTACTTGTGAGTTTCATCTCATCGTGGTTTTTTCCATTTGGGTTTCCATGTCAAAATCTCTTGTGTTATGGTGTTTGTGCTTCTATGAGTGAATGCATTATTTTCTATTTGGTTTGCATGTGTGCTAACCGGTTTGTTTGCTAAACTATTTTACCAGTTTACTAGTAGTCTAGTGATGTGTTTAAGTACAGTGATTTTTGGCATACTAATTCACCCCCCTCTTAGTATTCATCATCTCCCTCATCGCCAGGTGGTGGAGGAGGTGGAGCCTGCTGACTTGGATCCTGCCTAGGTGTCTGAGCTCCCTTCAATTGAGCCATATACTGAGAATATGGTACAACCTACTGTGCTACTGGAACTGCTATGCTGTAAGCTGCAACATAATAGGCTGCTCGACTCATTTGATGGAGAACCTCTTGTTGAAGAGCGTCTTGCTTTGCCCTCATCACCATGACCTGATGATCTCTCTTTGCTCTAAGCTCTACTAGTTGTCGGTCTCACTCTGCCAGCTGTGTCTGTGCCACCGTCAACTATGACTACAAACCTTCTAGGCATTCTCTCATCGATCGTGCTATGTCAGCCCCCTGATCCCTTGCAGGCTCTCTGCCCACATCTCTACCTCCTCCATCTCCACCTCCAGCTCCCCCAGGCTACTCCTCTCTCCTCTATCAAACATGTCTTAGAGCTACTCTCTCCTCCTCTCCACCACCCTCTGCTACCCTCACTCCACTCAGCCTCACCCCAACAGTCCCTAGGGATCTGCCCTCTCCTCTCTGCTGCCTACCACTAGCTGGTACCCTACTACTACTAGCACTAGGATTGCCACATGTCCACCTTGGATCCTTGACTCTCTGTCCCTGCCTCTATCCATGTCCCTATCCTTGTGTGGGGGCATCATCCTTTACCTCCTCTATGCAAGGTGCCTTCTCATCCGGATCTATAAATCTCAGGAATGGATGCTTCTAGAACCAATCCCTGTGCTGAGGCAATACCCCCACATCTACAATATCATCTAAATAATCCCATCTGAGTCATTGTAACCCAGACAACTCTTGCATTACCAAGGCATATGATAGCCTAGGTCCCCATCCCTGCCTCTCCTCATCTGCATAACGTGCGTATATAGTAAACTCCTGCGAGATCCCCTGAGGTTTGCTATATTGCCTCATCACTAGAGTAACAACAAAACACTCAACTACTAGCGTTGATCTACAAATAAGAGGTCGGGTCATGAATAGGTCTCTATGCACAACTCTCCAATCATCCCAAGGCTCCAAACCTGTGTAAAGTCTCCATGTGACAACTATAAGATCGTCCAGCTGCCATCTTCAATAATCAGTCTTGCCATCACATATCCAACATATTTATAAACAATGGGTTGTTGTGAATCTCTGGCCTTATCGACAATCAGTCTGCATACTGGGAGATGCTCCTAGGCCCATACCTATAAAATCAACACCCCGATAGCCATACTCTTCCCCTCCTGGTAGATGATCTCATGCATCTCACGATCATGTGTGCCAATATACATGAACCCCATCCTAATCTCTGGGGGGTTCTCAACGAGTTTCTCCAACATCATGCCCCATCCACATAAAAAACCTTGTTATCCTCGGTCTGGCATAAGAAAACAACTGATGAAATATGCCAAAATGCAAGCCAGTGGAAAGTCCTCACTATATCTGATCATCATCTGATCCCAACTGATCGAGTGTGTCAGAATGTCCGCATCATGAAATACATGCCTTAGGGCTAGAAGGCCAGGACGTTGTGCTAAATCATAATCTACCTTATCCCCAATAAAAGGGATACAGAGAATCCTGTATACATCCTCAGGAGTAATGGTCATCTCCCCAACTGGCAAATGAAACGTATTATGCTCTGAATGAAACCTCTCAACTAAGGCAGTGAGCATATCGTGATTCACACGAATATCAGGCAACCCGAGAAGATGAGTCAATCCACATGCATCAATATATGCCTGATCTATATCTGATAACTGATGAACTAATGTCATCGTAGGTGGATATATACATCTGATTAACACATGGGGCAATCGAACCTACAAAAATCAAATGAAAGATGATCAGGAAACATTTGAAATTCGCCTATAAGAGAAGCAAAACATCATACAAATCTGACTACATCAACTGCAAAATCCAAATTTCAAGTTTACACATTAAAAAATGCTCACTATTTTTCAAATGACAAAACATCACAGAGGCAGCAACTCGTACGAGTCAGCTTTTGGTCTCATACGACACAAGACTAGCCCTGAAACGACAAAATGGGCTCTTTTGAAGGTTCTCGTATGACAAAAGGGTGTATGCAGAATGACAAAACTAGTGACTTTAAATAATAAAACATATTTAATCAGTTTGTCGTATGAGATAGGATCCTGCCTCGCATGACAACATGAGATTTTCCGACTTAAACATGCCAAAAACATGAAAAATTCAAAAACAAAAATTCAATTTTGAAATGATTAATAGGCATAAGATTGATTTGTTACCACTAGTTCATAGTTTCGAGGTCTATTATATCGTCTCTGGTACTCGAATCGATGCTCATGTGTGGGAAACACCATTTTTCTTCATAGAAGGCTTTTTGAATTTTCAAACTTGGAAGGGTTAAAATGAATTGAAAATGACACTTTTACCCCATATATAGCCAAAACCCTAATTTTTCAACTTGCTCCGATGGACATGAAAATTGTACCCTTAGTTAATTTGCCTGTCCTGATTCCATTTTCAGGATCGAAATTGAAATCCAAGATCATTCTTCTAGTCAATTTCATGACCTAGACCACTTAGCGTTTTTCATCAAAAGCTCATTCTTTCTTCAATTTGTGCTCAATTTCTAATAAATCAATGTTGAATCTCAATTTTATTCTACAAATCATTTTTGTGCTCAAAGCAATATCATTGCTCAACAATTGCATGTAATCATGTACCCTCGCTATCTTTTGATTTCTCTCTTGAGGGGGCATACTGATGACCTCATTACTTCACATCTTCAAAGTCAAGAAAATTTTCAAATCTTCATCAAAAGTCGAGCCAAAATCTTTTCAATTAAAGAAAATAAAACAAATTCTTATCACTAGGGGAATATCAGTTTTATCACTTCATGTCAAGCTGACATTGTCTTTGTCTGAATCAATCTCTTAACGTTAATTAGTTTCATTGCTTTTCATCAAGCTGATTATCCGTTTAAAATCAATCAAAAGTTTAAAGAGTATCTTTGATCACACACTCAATCTAAGTAGGTGTTCATTTTCATCACATCAAATCAAGATGGACAATTTATCTTTGCTCATCGTGTCTTGATCCATCAAGTTCAAGATTGATTTTATCTTCGCTCACTATGTCTAGTTCAATCAAGTTCAAGTTCGGTATCTTTTCTCTCTATCGTTTCTAGTTCAATCAAGTCTGGGATCAGTATCACTTTAATCAACTCTATTCAGCTTCATCGCTTCAAATCAAGCTAAACACCTCACTCTTCATCTGGTTCATGATCAATCAAGTTTAGAACTAGTATCTCCTAGACATCAACTATTATTTGAACCAACGCGTTGCTCGCACATTAATTTAAAGAGGGGCAAATGTAATACCCTAAAAATGGTCATCTAAACCATGAGCCCCTGATCTCGATTCCATCACCAAGGTCCTAACCAAAGGCAATTAAAATAAATCTTGAGCACACAATTAATTTCTAAAATCATCAATGTCACATGGCAAATTAATCAACCAATATTAATTAAATATTTATTTAATTAATTGATCATTCCAAGTAAATCATTTTTTAACAATTATCCTATTTATTTTATTGAATATCCTAGCATATTTAATTGAATAAATCAATTTGCCATTAAATCATCAAAAAGAGGAATTAATTGAAAAAAAAAGAATTAAAATTTGAGAAAAGAAATCAATTGGAGATAATCTTGAAAAAAAAATTAAAATTTGATAAATAATCCTACAGAAAGCAATTAACACAATTAAATATTAAAATTGAATGAAATAGAGAATAAATCAGTTTTTTCCAGATTTTATCTTAATTTTAGTTCAATTTCCTTTAAAACTGAGAAAAGCATCCAATCACATCAATTCACCTGGATTGTGCTTCCTCTTGGAAAATCTTGACCGCTCATCATCATTTGATCTCAGCTGTTGGTTTCTTTCTGAATTTTCTATAAATTCAGGCTCTCATCTCTCATTCAAAGATCCTAGAGAATATATTATTATTATGTTGTTTTTGCTCTAGGTTCATTGAGAATTTGCATTGAGATATTGCATATTATTTATTTCATATTGCTTAAACCATTTAGCTTAAATATTCATATATTTCTTAAATCATGTTAGATTAATCTTGCATATCTAGCTTACATCTTGCATCCATTTATGTCATAGTCATGCTCATATAGATTTAAAAATCCTTCGTTTAGGTGTTGTCTAGTCACTGGATAGCTTAGCAATCTGAGAGCAATCTAAACTCGCATCTACTAGAAGGCAATGGGTCACTTTGTATTGGTTTATTATTCATTGATTATTGATTTACTAACCATGCATCTAATAACTTAATTGAAGTGTTGTGTATTTCAAATACAGATGCAGGTCCACTTTTCACACACATAGTTAGATCAACCTTCTTTCAGGGAGCATCTCTAATTGTGGAGGTATGTTCCTTGTTATCTTCATTAGAGGAGACAAACATAATATCATTGTGGGGGACATTCTTGCTGGTGGAACATTCACCAACACCACTTCCTAGTCCACTGGTATCCTTGGCATGTTTTTTCTTTTTTAATATTTTGTCCAAGGCATCACTGCTACCATCAAATTGGATTCTTACCTTGAGCTCATCCTGACATTTCTCAAAGTCATTTCGAGGAATCTCCATTTCTCCTACCAGCTGCTGATATTCTTTATCATTGACTTCTAGCTTAGATTCTAGATCATTACTCCTGTACACCTTGGTGTCTTCTTGTTGAGTCTTTAATTCTGAGACACATTTCTCAGATTCTTCAAGGCATCTGATCAATCGATTTTGCTCCATAATTGCAGCATTCTTGAATATCCTATATTCTTTCCTCAGATTCTCCATATCTTCTTTTAGCTTGTGACATTCTTTGTCTTTCATCTTGATTTCTTCCTGTAGCTCCTCACATATTTTCTCTTTGGCTTCCAAGACAGATTTCAAATCACCTACCATTGCTTTTGCCTCTTCTAGTTGAGTGGTCAATAAACTGACCTTTTGGTTTGATTCTTCAAGGCATACCTTCAACTAGCTGCAATCTTCATGAACTAATTTCTTATAATTCTTAAATTCATTCCTAACACATTTCAGTTCATCAAGGGCACTTAGAAACTCACCTTCTAGATCAACTTCTTCTTCATCTTCTCCTTCTCCTTCACTATCACTCCCAAACACATCTCACAGGTAGGAGTGATCTGCATGATCATTCTCAAATGTGTGCCTCTCATTTTCTGAATCTTCATGAGCCATGAAGAGGTGGGTTCCTGCTTCATCATTGTTGCAGTTGCTAATAGATCTGCCTTCATCATCCGTAGATACATGAGATGCATTTCTCATCTTGTCTTTACAAATCAGTTCTACAGTGGTAGGCTCATTTTCATAGAGCTTCTTCAATCTATCCCATAATATTTTTGTTGATCTACATCTATCCACTTGTGAGGAGACATCATCTATTAACCCACAAAGTATAGCCTTCATTGCACTAGTTTCTTCTTTCTGCATCATAATCGATGGGAGGACTGACTTTACTAGGGCAGCCATTTACAACAGACATCCACACATCAAACCCTAGGGAGGATAGGTAGACTTCCATTCTACAACTCCAAATGGAATAGTTTGAACCATAAAAAAATAGGAGTAGGGTTTGACACTAAACAAACCATTGTGTCCAATTAACCAGAATCTACCCAAGCTGGAGAAAGCTTGTCTAACTAGGAACCTAGGCTCTGATAACAATTGTTAGACACAATGTACCACTTAGAAGGGGGTGAATCAGTGGTTCTCAAACTTTTCCCTTTAACTTTCCTATGTGTGTATACTAGTTATCAGATCTAACTTAGAGTTGACTTACTGGTTAGAGGGGAGACTACTCACAAATGCATTCACACATAAATGGACATCACATAACACCAACATATACGAGGAAAACCCAAGATGGGAAAAACCTTGGTGAGAAATATTGAGAAATGTTGCTGGAGTCTACTGCTCCAATCCAACCTCATAATGAATCTTTGATTACAATGTTTAGGGCACCAACCCCTGATTTTAGGGCACCAAACCAAGGAGCACCAACCCAAGGAGCTACAACCCCTGCACCGAGCTACAACTCAGTGAATACAAAATCATATTTTGATACCAAAGTTATGTTCTTGTTACAAATGGATTTTGTAACTCTTCTTCAAATCTCTCTACTGGATCTTCTATCCAGTTCATTGTCAGTTCTCTGCTAACCCTCACACTACTGCAACCTTACTCTCTGTTGCACTCTTGCTAGTCCACCCTCTTCTCCTTCTCTACCAGTTCTGCTTTCTGTCGATTTTCTTTTCTTTCTACCACACAACTGTTATCCACCATCGGTCTTGATAACTTAGTTTGATGTCTACCATCTTATTCCTATCCGTCCTTAGCTTGCCTTCTTTGCAATCTTCTGTAACTCTTGTCTACTGGTTGCCTCACTGTTGCTAGTTGAACTCTTCAACCCATTTCTCACTCACACAATTAGTCTCCTTTCTGATTCTCATTGAGTACTTGACTTATTTTCTCTCTCATGCAGCAAAAACACTCTATCATTCAACAACACTACTCTCTCATCCAACGACAACCTCCATCAATTTTGGCTTGCATATTTATAAACTTTTTTTCCCGCCAAAAGCCAATTCAAATTTCGGGCAGTTAGGGGTTTCTTCTACCAACCAAATCTACATCCAATCTGATCTGATCTACCTTGGATCGCACACCTACTTTGGAGGGATAATCCATCATGTGTTTTCCACCTGTCCAATGCATGTTTGCTAAAAATAGCGAACCTAACCCTAATTTTCAGCCTTGAAACCAGTTGACACATTTATGATCCAGGTGGTGTGACAAACAACACTCAACCTTCATCTTCTTATCCTACAACATCTTCCATCCATTCTTCATCATCATGCTTCAAGCTCAATTTATATTATCATCTAGTACCTGCTACATCAAGATCCTATGCTATTAACTTCATCTAACAGCTACATATTTGTCCTCATCATCCTTCTGCAATCTGCATCAGGTGACTACTCTTTCATCTGATGACAATATCTATCTCTGGTGGATTACAACTGGTACATGTGACTTCACCTTTCATCCTCTCTATAACTACAACTTCATCATGCCTTTATACTTTGTTTGTTCCTTGTTCCCTTATTCACTGGTACTTGCACATTATTCTGCAACCTTGCTTGCTTTCCCATGAACACTACTTGTTCAAGATTACCTTGTCTTCATCCTCTTCTCACTGGTGGGTCTTTTGTAAGTCTTGCTTCACTGGTGTGACATCATATCACCAATCTGTTGCTTACCTTATGTTGCATACTCTTATCATCAGCATATCCTACTCCACCAGTGTCACACCCTTACCGGCTGAACTGATACATTACTAACACACCACACATGGGTCAACATTGTTCGCTAATGACAACTTTCTCCAATGCATACACACCGGTTAGCATCAACTGTATATCAGGTACCAGTGATCATAAATGACATCACAATGCTGGTTGACATCAATGTTAGTAATGTCTATTGGCATTATGTGAATCGGTATGTGGACATGATGACATTGTATGTTGTCATTGATGTCAATATGCTGAAGAGGAGAGAACCAGTAAATGTGAGAACCGGTATCACTGTGAACTAACATTTGTGCCAAAGTGAAGCGGTGTGTTTGTTTAAGGTAAACCGGCATGTGGTTATGGGAACCGGCACATGGAAGCTTTGTATGACTACCAGTTGGTAGTCTCAACTTTAGGGTTTTCAGTTGAAGTGTCTCAAGGCTATGTGACTCAATCGGTGACTTTTTTTGATGAGTTAGCATTGTAACGAAGAACAGATCATGTTGCCACATCAGCCTTGTGCGCATGAAGGATCTTGCATGAAGGATATTGTCCCTATCTACCTCGGGAATGTGCGAAGTCTATAAATGGTGATAACGTGTGACAGGTTATCAGCTGCCATGAAATCGGTGGAAAATGAATGATGGAGAATGTCTTGAGATTGGTTCAAGACTATTGCATTTAATGCAATGTGCTCAATGGTCAAGATTGAACCATTTGAATTGCTTAACCTAACAAGTTTGGTTTAGGGTTTATGTTACCAATCTATCTGTTTCCAATAAGGTCAATTTGTGTTTCTTTCTGAGGTTGTTGGCAAAAGTTGTGTGTGTGTATCCAAGAGAAGAGATACATGATTCTTGCCAGACTAGAAGAGAGAAGTGATACCTACAGAGTGTAAGTGAAGAAGGTGAAGAGGAGCTAAAGCGGATCTGCATTGGCATTGAGTGTTGTTACCAGATCATTGTAATACCTATTGATCTCTAACCACTTCAACAGTTGGAAAATCCCTTAATAGGGTAGCTTTAACCAACTTACTATAAATCCTTTAACAAGGTGACTCAAAACCATTGAGTTCTTGAAATCCTCTAACAAGGTAACCTCTAACAGGGTTTAACCCTTAACCCGGTATTCTAGCCATCCCTTAATTGGGTGATCCCTAACAGGATCAGTTCCTAACAGAACTTGTTGTATCAGTCTTTAACCAAATAAGGCTCCTAATAGAGCGGACTTCTAAAGATTTCAAAAATAGATTGTGGGTATTCATCCCCATCGTGGTTTTTCCCAGTTGGGTTTCCACGTGAAAAATCTGTGTGTCATGTGGTGTTATTCATGTGATGGTTTAAGTGATTTGTGTTTGAAGGTAAATCACGTTGATCTAGCTATTTATATGTATCTTTGATGATAGATTACCTATTCATGCACTAGGGTGAAATGGAAATGAAGTATTAGATTGTATGAGAAGATAAGTGTCAACTGGTTTATGCTTGTCTCAGTTATTCTGGGTTTTGCCGGTTGTACTCTGTTTAAGACCAGTGTTACTGTTTGTCTATCAAAGCATAGTGTTTGCTGACAAACTGGTTTAAGGTTGTGTTTTTTCCTGTACTGATTCACCCCCCCCTCTCAGTACCATTTTGGTACTATCCGTTCATCATTGAGTTGTCAATGTCAACACTCTCCCATACTGGTTGCATCCTTCTATATCGGTTGCCATCAATGACAACACAATGCCAACAAAAGTTCTCTCTCATCAAACTATAACCAAAATTCTTAAATGTTACATACACACAATAATTATTCAAATTAGATATAGATTTAAGTAAGTTTTTCACATTTCCAAGAATATGTAAAACATCATTAAGTGTTTCCACCCTCCCATCAATAAAACACAATTGCACCCTTCCCTCACCAACAAGATACTTATTCTTTTTTAGCAAGGAAAACCTCTCCTCCATCATAATTTGGGTAAGTCAATAGCCACTCCCCACAAGAAGATTTAATTCCAAAGAAGATAGCTAATAAGGATTATCATTGCATCTCTAAAAGTGAATATCCTATGGAGGACTTATATTGTGCTAACAAGAAAATTAAAAGACTTAAGAAGAAGATTATAGAGGATATGAAAGGTAAATATAAACTATCACAAAATCTTGAAAGAGTTGAGAAATTGATAATAGATCTAAAAATCTAGATAGAAGAAGCAAAGAGCATAGAATATGTCATGACAGATAAAATAAAAATAAAAGAGAAAGATTTTGAAAAGCTTGAAGAAGAAGTGGTATCCTTGAGAAATGATTTGGAGAGACAAATAATCAGCTAAGTTTGAAGTTTGGAAAAAGAACTAAGTGTTAGTTAGATGAGAGGGGGAGGTGAATCAGATAAACTCACAATACAAACTATTCATCAGATTCAACCTCGATAGAATTTACTTGATATGCAACTATGATTGTAAATCATTCAAACTCATAAACTGATAAACTTGAAACATCAAAACACATTTAACACAAGATTTAATGTGGAAACCCAAATAGGGAAAAACCACTGTGGGATTTCGGACCCACTAAGAAAATATACTCTTTTAGAGTATGCTTGGTTAAAAGCCAATCAGGTTAAAGATTACATAAACACATTGCTAGATGTGACCCGGTCAAGGGATTTCCCTCAGATTTATCAGAATCTTGCACTTTGTTAGAAGTGACCTTGTCAAAGGATTTCAAACACTCATTTAGAATGTTACCTTGCTAGAGGATTTACAAATAAGACTGTTAGGTTCACCCAGTTAAGAGATTTCCTATCACTTACAAAAATAAATAATAGTAATAAAATATATCTGCAACTTCACATCTGAAATGTTTGTACTCGGTAATCACCTCTGCAGTATCACTACTCTTCTATTTGCCTGCATCCTTTGTTCATCAACTATTCTTTATTTATAAGCAATTCCTAACCGCTTAATCTCCTTAATCACATTTCCCATGATTAATCTTAGCCATCAAATCTTCAAACTTGACTAGGTTCATTAAATCCTTCGAACTAAAAAACATTTTATCTTGGCTTGAAACTTGTATACCTTCCTTGGTACTTGTGCTCGGTTATGACCGTTCAATTTGTGTTGTAGATCTAACTCTTTAATTTTCATTGCCGTTGATCCTTAACAAAATTCTTGCACGATATTCCAATCTTCTATAAATCTCTAGCTCATTTGCATCCTTCATTTAATAATGTATTTATTCATCCAATGCATTTTGTTACTGCTCGGTTGATACTCGGTAAATATTGAACTTTACTCGGTAACTTCTTTCTTCTTTAACTAACACTGATAACCTCAGTGTTTACCGACTAGCTCCTTGCTCGGTAAAATAGAACAGTATCAAACCTTTACTCACTCTTTTGTATGAAATCTTTTCTCCTTCTTATTCAGTCTTCAAATACATATATAGGATATCAAAACAATCAAAATAACATAATCTCATCATTGTCTAACTCAGTAATAGTTGCCCATTGAATAACTTATTACTCCCCTTCATTTTCACATTCTTTCTGTGTCACTTACCGACATCTTTATACTCATCAAAACATACTCTTTAAGAAATGGCAACATCATACTGAATCAGAAAATCAATTGTTTGACATCAGTGACAAAATAATATTATTAAGACAGTAATCATCCTTTATCAATTATATCATCAATCTCCAACAACCTTCTCAATATCATCATACCAACAAACTTAATGTAATGCCAACAATCTCCCCCTTTGGCATTGATGGCAATACCAACTTGATTTATTCCAATTGATTCAGACTGCTATTATTCTTCTCCTATTATCCTTGAGTTGTAAACTTCTCTTGTAATCTTCTCCCCCTATCATTAGTCTTCTTCCCCTTTGACAACAATGTCAAAAGTAAAACTAATCCATGATTACTTCCCCTGTGAAGTAATTTCCTTGCTATTTAAAACATATACAAATGTATCATCTCAGTCTCGATCAGAGCATCTTGTCTTCATTCACTGTTTCCTACACAACTTTAGGCAACCTCCCAAAGTGTGTAAATCAGCATCAACTCACAAATAGTATTATGTAGAGTCATAGAATTGATGCTTTCACCGAACTCTGTCAGTGAGTATTGGATAGGGGTAGGACCCCTAACTTACTTCTGAGATACTCAAAAGTGTCCCTTGGCAGTGGCTTTGTGAAGATGTCTGCTATTTGTTCCTTTGTGCTAACAGACTCCAGCACAACTTTCTTTTCTTAAACTTCTTCTTTTAGATAATGATACTTTATAGAGATATGCTTTGTCTTAGATTGCATTACCAGATTCTTTGAAATGTTAATGCACTTGTATTATCACAAAATATAGTTACTGGCTCAGTAACTGTCTCATTTATACCTTCCAACATTTGTTTGATTCATGCTATATTGGTACAATTCAATGCTGCAACGACATATTCAGCTTCAACTGTTGGCTATGAAATGCATCCTTGTTTCTTGCTAAGCCAACTCACTAGTCTTTATCCTAAAAAGAAAGCTCCATCGCTTGTGCTTTTCCTGTCATCAATATTTCCTGCCCAATCAGCATTAGTATAGACTTTTAAGTCAAAATTATTCCTCTTTTTATATAGTAAACCATAATCTTCAGTGCCTCTCAAGTATGTGAAAATTCTCTTGATTGCTGTCATATGGGTTTCTTTGGGATCTGCAGAAAATCTTGCAGCTATACCTATTGCATGTGCTATATCAGGCCTGTTGTGAACTACATATTGCAACTTTCCAATCATAGATCATTAAAGTGTCTCATCAATAGATGCAGATTCATCATTCTTTGATAGTTTACAATTAGTAGTGATAGGAGTACTTATAGGTTTAGAATTCTCCATTCCAAATTTCTTCAAGATTTCCTTTATATACTTGGATTGAGTAATGAAAATCCCATTTTTCATTTGCAGTATTTGTAAACCTATAAAATACTTTATTTTATTGATTAATGAGATCTCAAATTCTTTGCACATTTCATTTCCAAAGTTCTTGCATAAAGAATCATTTCCACAAAAAATAATATCATCAACAAATATGGCTGAAATCAGTATTCCATTATCCTCATCATTCTTCATATACATGTTGTTTTCACTAGTCCTCATAAATCCAATCTTGACTAAGTAAGAGTGCAACCTTTCATACCATGCTCTAGGTGCTTGCTTTATGCCATATAAAGCTTTGTTCAACTTACATACTTGATCTTTATTCTTCTCTTCAATAAATCCTTCAGGCTGTTCAATGTAAACTTGTTCTTTTAGTATACCATTAAAAAATGCAGATTTAACATCCATTTGATATACCTTGAAATTTTTGTAAGTAGCATATGCCAACAATGTTCTCACTCCCTCAAGTCTTTCCACAGGTGCAAAAGTCTCACCATAGTCTATTCCTTCTTCTTGAGCATAAC
This sequence comes from Cryptomeria japonica, assembly GCF_030272615.1. Classification (NCBI taxonomy): domain Eukaryota; kingdom Viridiplantae; phylum Streptophyta; class Pinopsida; order Cupressales; family Cupressaceae; genus Cryptomeria; species Cryptomeria japonica. The sequence goes on along the minus strand of NC_081406.1, from coordinate 675,789,783 downwards.
CTTTGCAAACTAGCCTTGCTTTATTTTGAATGAACTCACCTTTTTCATTTAGCTTATTTCTGAAAATCCACTTTGTACCGATTACATTTTTCTCTTTTGGTCCTGGGACCAGTGTCCATGTTTCATTTTTCTTGATTTGTTCAATCTCTTCTATCATAGCATTCACCTAGTCTTCATTTCTTAATGCCTCTTTTACTATCCTCAGTTCAAACTTGCATATCAAACATGTGTTTTGTCTCAGTTTGTTCCTTGTCATCACTGGATCATCCTTATCTCCTATAATCTGACTTGATGCATGATTTCTTCTGACATATTTTGCTAATATAGGCTCGGTAGGCTCTGTATGATCGTCTTTATCACTCGGTAACTGAGTATTTTCTTCATAGGCTTTCTCAGTTAGACTTCTTGGTTGTACATATACAAACTCTTCATAATCTTCTGGTTCTTTGGAGTTTCCTTCATCATTCCTTTCTACAAATTCATCAATTTTCACATTTGCACTTTCCACTATTTTGTTAGATGATTTGATCAGACAATTAAATGCTTTACTCCTAGAGGAATAACCAAGAAATGTTCCTTCCTCTCTTTTCTGATCAAATTTTCCATTTCTGTCATCTTTGTGAACATAACATCTACTTCCAAATATTTTAAAATAACTTACATTTGGTTTCTTGTCATACCAAATTTCATACGGTGTCTTCATAGTTCCTTTCTTTAGTTGTACTCGGTTCAAGGTGTAAAATGCGGTGCTTATTGCTTCTCTCCAAAATATTTGAGGTACTCTCTTTTCTATCATCAAGGTTCTGGCATAATCTACAATTGAGCTATTTCTTCTTTCAGCTATCCCATTTTGCTATGGTGTTCTCGGTGTAGACACTTGTCTCTTTATACCATGATCATCACAGAATAAGTTAAATTCATCTGAAATGAACTCTCCTCCTCTATCAAATCTTAGACATTTCAACTATCTTCCAATTTCATTTTCAACTCTTGCCTTATACCATTTGAACATTTCAAAGGCTTTTGATTTCTCTTTTAAAAACATAACTGACATCATCCTTGAGTAATCATCCACAAATAATATGAAGTATTTATCACCAGAATAACTTTGAACTTTCATAGGACCACAAAGATCAGTCTGTACAAGATCTAAAATTCCTTTAGAAGTGTAAGACTTACTTGTAAAGATTTATTTTGTCATCTTACCCATCTGGCATCCTCGGCATATTGCATTCTCAGGTTTTTCCAAGCTCGGTAGACCTCTTACTTGGTGCTTCTTACTTATTTTGATCAGGTTATCAAAATTTACATGACAAAACCTTTTATGTCATAACCAGGTATCTTCTATTTTTGCATACAGACAATTGTTCTGAGTTGAGTCAAGATGAAATGTATTACCTCTTGTTTGAGTCCCGGTAGCAGCCAACTTTCCATGTTTGTCATGAACTTTGACAATTCCTTTCTGAAATTCTATTTGGTATCCTATATTGTTTAGTTGTGCTACACTCAACAAATTGTATTTCAGACCTTCAACCCAATATACATCCTCACATTTAGCATTGTCAAGAAGTGCGATTTATCCTTTACCTTTCACAGGACATGGTGCATCATTACCAAATCTTACATAACCTCCATCATAATCTTCTAATTTAACAAACTTGTGTTTATCACCTGTCATGTGATGTGAGCATCCACTATCTATGATCCAAGAATCATTATTATTTATGTGTGATATTAAGGCTTTTTCTTCATACCTTTCTTCATCTGATCCATCTTTGATAGCCACATATACAACTTCCTCTATCTCAATCCCATCAGATTTATCATCATTGGATTCCTCCTTAGCTACTAGGCATGTCTTTCTATCTCTCCTGAAGTCTTGGTGCCCTCTGTAATTGGTTGTCTTTCTGTCTGTCATCTCGGTATTCTCTCTTTTCACTAGATTCTTTGTCAAGACAGTTTGAAGCCAAATGTCCAATTTTATCATAGTTAAAACATTTCAAAGGTAACTTTCCTTTATACTTGCCTTTCCCTCTCGATAACCTTCTGACCAATAATGCTTCAAACTCTTCTTGCTTTCTGATTTCCTCATATAGTTTGTGTACTTCTTCCATGTTTTTGTGAAATCTCTCACTTGCTCCACTATGATTTCCTTCAGCATACTTATACATTCTATCATTGTAATCATTAGATTCATCAAGATGAAAAGAACTGAATGCAGATTCAACTTTGTTAACTGAAGACCCACTGTTATCAAAATTACTCAACTCAAAAGCATGTAGCTTATTGATAGTAGCATAAAAAGAGACTGGCATGTTTGGTATAGACCTTAATTCATTAATTGCAAAGACTTGAATGGCATAAGTATGTAGAAGTGTTCTCAGCAACTTACTTGTTACATCCTTTTCTTCAATAGTTCCTCTTGCTCCTTTGATTTGATTGACAGTTTCCTTTAATCTTGTATTGTATTGGATTATGTTCTAACCTTCATTTATTCTCATGGATTCAAGTTTTCCTCTTAGACTGTCTACTTTTGTTCTTTGAACATGTTCATCACCACCATACACAGATATAAACTTATTCCCACATAGCTTTGGCATCATCACAACCTTCTAGATCATTAAACTCTGAGTCGGTCAATGTTGATGTTATTTCAATCATTGCTTGAATATGTTCTTGCTTTGCCTTTATCTCTTCCATTGTCATCTGGTAGGTGCTAGGTGCAGTGTAATCATTCTCTAGATAATATGTTGCATATTCTCCAATTCCTGATAAGTGCAGCTTCATCCTTTTCTGCCATGTGGTGAAACTTGACTTGTTCAGCTTTGGTGCATCCCTTTTATACATCTTCGGATCTTGCCTCAAGTTCCTTTAAACTTTTCTTTCGGAGTTCTAGCTTTGATACCAATTGTTAGTTAGATGAGAGGGGGGTGAATTAGATAAACTCACAATACAAACTATTCATCAGATTCAACCTCGATAGAATTTACTTGATATGCAACTATGACTGTAAATCATTCAAACTCATAAACTGATAAACTTGAAACATCAAAACACATTTAACACCAGATTTAACGTGGAAACCCAAATAGGGAAAAACCACTATGGGATTTTGGACCCACTAAGAAAATATACTCTTCTATAGTATGCTCGGTTAAAAGCCAATCTTGTTAAAGATTGATGAATACTAAGAGGGGGGGCTGAATTAGTATGCCAATTTTCATTGTACTTAAACACTTTACTAGACTACCAGTAAACCGGTAAAACAGTTTAGCAGACAAACCGGTTAGCACATATGCAAACCAAATAGAAAATAATGCATTCACCCACAGAAGCACAAACACCATAAAAAAAGAGATTTTGACGTGGAAACCCATATGGGAAAAACCACGGTGAGATGGAACTCACAAGTAACTATCTGCAGAATAGGAACCAGACTGGTTAAGGTCATACAATGTTCTTTACCAGAATAGATCCTATTAGGAATCCCAATCTCTGTTAGGAGATAAGTCCGATTAAAGAATACCTTGCTAGAGGATTTTAGATCCACAGATGTGAACCACCTTGTTAGAGGATTTACAAAAGGCTTTTGGGCCTACCTAGTTAAGGGCTTCATACTTGTCGAAGATGTGAGTAATCAACAAGTGAGTGATCTAGTAAAATAGCACAGATTGCTTGGTTAGATCCTTGATAGCTCATTCCTAATGCATTCCAGCATTACTTTAGTCTTTAACACATTCACACTCTCTCTAATTCATCAACCACCTTAAACCCTAGCAACAACTTAAAACCCTAGACATGATGCCCTGATAAAGGAATTTGATTTCATGTCGATCCAATAGGATTACAATACAATTTCCTAGGTTCAATGCATCTAGACATATTCTGTAACATGACACAAAAAGCACTGTTAAAGTGTCGGCACCGTCAAACAATCGGTGGATGGTAACTCATCACAAAATGCCAGTTGGTAACTCATCACTGAGTATTACTGGTTCATACAACATACCGGTTAAAGCAAAATACCAGTTGCCGGTTTGATAAAATGAAGACTGGGAAATATGAGTTGTGCCGCTTCATTCCTTTGTACTACTTGAGATCCTCAAACCGCTTGGGGTCTTCATACCGCTTTAGACCAGTAAACACATTCTACAAAACACCAAGTCTAAAGACTATAATGCATCATACCGGTTGGGAACAATTGCTGGTTGAGCATAACTCACATATATATAAGTGATCTCAATGCAAGTGTGTGTCCATCAATGACAATCACAACATAATCATCAAAAATGCCAACAATCTCCCCCTTTGGCATTGATGGCAACACTTAGGAAAATTTTGACATCTAAGTGTTTTACAACAAAAATATGCCATAATCAAATTTACTCCCCCTAAGCATATACACTATCCCTTTTATAGAAAATACAATGTATACTACTTCTTAACATGAAAGTATACATCAAAAGATTCAAAATTTATACTTCTCCCCCTTTGCCAACAATGACAAAGTACAACTGCACAACCCCTATTTTCATTTGGTATTAAAGTAATAAGAGTTTATGACAATAAAGAATAAAACTTGTCAAAAGCTGATTTAAAGTCCTGCAAAAATTGTTTCATAGATAAGGACAAGGACTCAAGTAGGGAGGTAGCCACTTCTTTCTCTATCTGCATCTGGGAGACTTGTTCTTCCATGGCATCTATTGTGCTCATCTCTTGAGTCACCGTTAAGGCATCCAAATTGAGATAACATTTCTGAAGTATTTGTAGGCATGGGAGTAGAACTAGTTGTAGTTCCTGCAAATCTCGAGTCCAGTTGCTGATTTCCAACTCTATTTTGGTAGACTATATATGAAACCGGTGAACGGTTTGCCCATAAGCTGTAAAAGAGTCATATGACGGCTTGAAGGTGCTCATGTATAACTACAAGTCAGATTGTAGCTTTTTCTTCTGTACAAGCACATCATCATAGAAGAGATGGGGTTGGAAAATCTTACTCAGTAGTAGATTCCCCTCATCCAGAGCATCCCTTATAACTTTTTGAGCTTTTTGCAGATCGGACTGGAGCTCATTTAGCTTCTTCACCAGGGCAATGTTGAGAGCCTTTTGATACTCTTTCTTGGCATTTGCCTCTGCTACCTCTTCTAGGCTTTGCACCTAATCATCCACTACGGTGCATAGGAGATTCAATTGTGCTAGTGATGAATCAGTATTGGGGAGGTTTGTGCCAGGTAACAAACGGATAAGAGTGTCCACCGCAGCTTGGATCGCATCTTGTTCCTTCTTCCTCCTTATCACTTCAAGGCATTCTTGAGCCACCTTAATGCTCTGTAGCAGCTCCATTTTGTTTGCAGACTAGAGGTCAATAGGACTGGTGAGGTCAGCCAGTTTGGCTTGACTACCAGTTGCCTTTGGAGTCTCCATTTGAGTGCTTTTTGCCGCTTCTTCTTTCTCTTCTTCCTTCTTTTTCTTCTCCACTTCTTTTTGTCACTCCTCTTCCTTTTCCTCCTCTTCTTTCTTCTTCTCTACTTCCTTTCTCTTATCCTTTTCCTTATCCTCCTTTGCTTTCTTCTTCTCCACTTCCTTTCTCTTCTCCTCTTCTTTATCCTCCTCTGCTTTCTTCTTCTCTGCTTCCTTTCTCTTCTCCTCTTCTTTATCCTCTTCTTCTTTCTTCTTCTTCGCATCTTCTTGTTTCTTTTTCTCTTCTTCCTCTTTTCTCTTTTCTCCTCATCTTCTTTTCTCTTTTTCTCCTCTTTCCTTTTCTCCTCATCTTCTTCCTTTTTCTTCTCCTCCACTTGCTTCTTTGCTTCCTCCTTTTTGTCCTCTGCTTCCTTTTTCTTTTCTACCTATTTTGTCTGCTTCTCCTATCCTGTTGCTTCTTATGGTGTACCCTGAGCAACATCCTCTACATCCAGAGCATTGACATCAATAGTGTCTATAGGTTTAGTAACCAGGTTTCCTTCATAATCAAACACTTCATCCGGTTTTGTTATTGTTGATTCTTGCTCAGCCTTCTTGTTGTCTTGAAGCAGATTGTGCATATGTACAATAGTTGTCATATGTAGATGAGTGTCCTTTTCGACATCATCAATTCTCCCTTCTAATAACCAAAGTCTTCTCCTTCTAGTGAAGAAGAGTCCTTTATTTTGATTGATGACTTCAAATAGCTCAGAATTGGACAGGTCAGGAAAGTGTTGGGCAAAAACTTTCTCCCTTATTTCCTGTTCTTTCTCTATGGCAATGCGCCATTTATTGTCTAAAGACTTATACAAAGAATCCGGTGTCTCAGATCTAATTTTTGAAGGCGACCGGTCATTAGCATACAAATACTTAATAATTTCCTGGTCAACTTCTTCCTTTTCTTCATCATTGAAATCATCAAAATGATCTAATAAATCATTCAATAACTTTCTCCTAATATTTTTAATAGTTCTTTGACAATGTGTCAAAGGTTTGTAGGAAGAAATGTCAATATTTATCGGTGCCGATGATGCCGGTTCATTCTTTTTCTTTTTCCTTGTTTGTCTTGTCTTCTTGGGTTTTTCTTCAGACATAGTTTCTTTTGAGTTTGGTGAATTATTCCTTGTCTTCCTCTTCCTCTCGAAAACTTTGGCAGGTGCCGCTTCCGGTTTCTTCTTTGCAGGTGACCGCTTGGTCACTTTGGGACTTGATGCAGTAACCAGTGTCGATGTTGAAGGCACTGCCTTCCCTTTCTTTGCTGAGGGTTCTTTAACTGGTGTCACCCTTTCTAGATAGGTGCCTATTCTCTTTTCCTTTAGATCAAGAGGTGAGGAAAGTAGAGTAGAGGCATACTCTTTCAGCATATCATACATCACCTCATAGCCCATAGGCTCCACTTCTTCCTGTCTGGGCTCAACGGCCTCCATTATGCATTCATCCACTTTGATGATAAAGCAGATATCCTCTTCATATTTCTTGACAATGTTATTGGATATCCTCATCCTTAGGCTCATCTTGCTTCCGAACTCATCAAAGTACTTGTTCAGAACTTCAGGGTAACCGGTTCCAACTGCTTGTCGGCTCTCTTTGATCTGCTTGGTAACCGGTTGGTCGATAGACCACTAAATATCTCCAACTCGTGGGAAATAACCTTGGAAGTAGAAGAATAACCCTACCAGTAGTTGTCCAAACTTAAGTTTCAATGCATTATCCTATTTGATTAATTTGAGATTTAACATAAGTTTTCTCTGCATGTAGGTGCATAGATCAAACGATGCATATTCCTTGATCATCCTATAAGCGGCATTTACCGCTATAGTACATACAGAGTTAATTATGCTAGCATGAAATGTCCGATATCTAATCACCATACACGCATATTTCACCAGGTCATCCTTGATGGAATTGATAGTCATTCCTCATGAGTCACTCATTGAACTGGTGAGCTTGGTCATTTCGGTCTTGATGACCTTCCTCAAGGCTGGCACTTCATCGACGTTGCAAAAACCGGTGACGACATGAATAGATTGTGGTGTGATATCATGTGTTCTCTCAAGATACATCTTGTCACCATGAAATTTTCTTAGAATGATTCGAATGTGGTCATCTGTGAAATCCTCTAGGAAGTAAACTACATTGTGAAGCTTCTTCTCCAAGATGCTATACTCCGGTTTGATCTTTTTATCCTTCCCACAGAATTGACCTAGCCGAGAATGGATTGCGAGAGACCCTAGGTCTTCAATTTTACAATCTATATAATCAAAAATGACTTCTTCCACTATTACACCAACAGGTACTTATGGCAGGGCATTGTATTTGGACTTGCATTGAATGAAGTTCATAGAATCAACAAGTGTACTAGAGCTAGTATGTGATGCGGAAGCCATGATAAAACAAAAAACTCGAGAAATACCTTTCAGAAATTGAGAATTTAGGGCTTGCAAGTTCCACTTCGCCTCACACTTCGTCGGTTGCTAAATCACCACTTAGAGTTCTTCTCTTGACCGTTTGATATTTGCTTCTGTATCTTCTTCAAGGTTTTGAAATTTCTTTGAATTGCAACACAAATCACTTTTTCTTCGCTCTGCACTTGAAAAACTTCTTCGCTCAAAAAATGATAGTGAGAAATGATTTGAAAATTCTTTTTAAACATATTTCTCACCTACCGTAATAAATGCTACACCATTAGCGTGTAAACCCTAATTTGCCTGTTACCATTTTCGATCTTTTGCCAAATGACAGGTATCACATACTAGTTAAGGTCTTTTACCAGTGTAAACCAGGGGTTTGAAACATTTTGCCATTTTTCCCCCCTAAGCTTTTCTGATGCTTAGTTCGCTAGTTCTGTGATTTCCACAATAGGTGCAGAAACTAGTTATTCTTGCAACACCGCTGGTTTCTTTTTCTAGGTTTTATTCATATCCGCTTGAATAGTTTCAATATCAATTTTCCTTCCAGAGTGACCAGTATGTCATCTTATATGTTCTTTCTTGTTCTGCAGAATCTGGCAATGTGACCTGATTTGTTGCACTGATAGCAAACCATTTCAAGTGCTCTCCAAGGTCCATTATTCATGTTACCATTCTTCCTCCTGTATGTTGCAGCAGTGTGACCATGACAATGATAGATCAAATATTTTTCTCTCCATCCAGTTGCCACTTGATAGCCACCGCTTCTTGACTGATGATTAAAGGCATTAAACCGGTTGTGATTCCGGTTCACAAAAGTTTCCAAACCAACTCCTTGAGTCCTCTGAGGATATCTTCCAGTGTTGTTCATAATAGACCTACATTCAGATGCTCTATGCCCAAACTTGTTGCATGCATAACAATTACCATTGAATTTATTGGATCTAGGTACATTGTTTATAAAGTAAGGAAAATTATTGTAGGCTTTGCTCCTACACACATTGGTAGTATGTCCTTCTTTAAGACAGTTAAAGAAAACAAGTTTAAACTTTTGCTTACCTTTATCCTTTGATGTTGGTTGTTTCTTCGATGCTCCAGCATTTGTACCAGAGGTCTCGCCTTCCTCATGATCAGAATAACCAAGTCCATCAGTATTCTTGATAGGTTTGGCAGATTCAAGCTTTTTCTCTAGCTTAACAGTACTCTTGTTGAACTTAGCAAGTATTTCCTTTGACTCAGAGAGTTCTTTGGAAATAGCAACATTTATTTCCATCAAGTTTGCATTCTCGGAGATGGCCATGTTCAATTCTCCTTGCATGTATTCTTTTCCACTTTGCTCGCATGGAGTTGAGCAGATAGGGCATTGATCTCTTGCTTCATCTTGGAGATTTCATGATCTTTGTCTTTTACGAGATCTTCAGCTTTCCTCCGATTCTCAAGCTCTTGGCACATTTGAATAGTCAGTCCTTCCAACTCTTTTCTCAGGTTGGAATTGGATTCATTCAGATTTTCTACTTCTTGAATCAAGGCTTCCATGTCCGCTTCATTAGAAGAACTATTTTCAGATAGCTCCATCAGTTTTTTAGCATGTTCTCTCCTTTTTGCCTGAGAGGCCTTATATTTGACCATAAGATCATCATAGGCTTGCTCAGGCTGAGTAAGCCGATGAGTAAGTTCCCTCATAGTGTATTCCCCCATGTCTCTTTCCAAGTGGTTAGACTTATAGAAATGTTGGCTCTGATACCAATTGATGAATACTAAGAGGGGGGGGGTGAATTAGTATGCCAAAAATTACTGTACTTAAACACTTTACTAGACTACCAATAAACTGGTAAAACAGTTTAGCAGACAAACTGGTTAGCACATATGCAAACCAAATAGAAAATAATGCATTCACCCATAGAAGCAAAAACACCATAACACAAGAGATTTTGATGTGGAAACCCAAATGGGAAAAACCATGGTGAGATGAAACTCACAAGTAACTATCTGCAGAATAGGAACCAGATCAGTTAAGGTCATACAATGTTCTTTACCAGAACAGATCCTGTTAGGAATCTCAATCTCTATTAGGAGATAAGTCCATTTAAAGACTACCTTGCTAGAGGATTCTAGAGCCATAGATGTGAACCACCTTGTTATTGGATTTACAAAAGGCTTTTGGGCCTACCTAGTTAAGGGCTTCAGACTTGTCGGAGATGTGAGTAATCAACAAGTGAGTGATCTAGTAAAATAGCATAGATTGCTTGGTTAGATCCTTGATAGCTCATTCCTAATGCATTCCATCATTACTTCAGTCTTCAACACATTCACACTCTCTCTAACTCATCAACCACCTTAAACCCTAGCAACAACTTAAAACCCTAGACATGATGTCCTTATAAAGGAATCTGATTTCATGTCGATCCAATAGGATTACAATACAATTTCCTAGGTTCAATGCATCTAGACATATTCTATAACACAACACAAAAAGCACCATTAAAGTGTCGACACCATCAAACAATCAATGGATAGTAACTCATCACAAAATGTCGGTTGGTAACTCATCACAGAGTATTACCGGTTCATACAAATACCGGTTGTAGACACCTAAAAATGGTCAACACTTGCGGGATCATACTTTAACATTTGCGCATTGCCTCATTTTAGGTTTTTGCATCGCATTAACATTTCTCCTATGATTCGTACTTGGTTTTTATCATTTGCGAACATCGAGTCATTCTTCTACATTCTTCATTTATCTCGTCCTCGAATTTGGTCTTGTCGACAACACTATCTAGTCATGATTTTGATCAATTTTAGCCCATCGCATCAATGTGCATGCTAATTTGTCATCATTTTGGACATCATCAATCCTAATTAGGGTTTTGTCCTATCAATCTTGCAATCGATTTGTCATCAATCGTTGTCCTCTTATCAATCTTGTCGATTTATCATCAATCCTTCAATCTTGTCGTTTAACGATCGATTTGTCATCAATCGTTGTCATGTTCGATCTTGTCATTTCGCGATAAATTTGTCATTGATCGTGGTCATTTTCAATCTTGTCATTTTGGATCAATTTATCATCAACTCTTGTCATCTTGTTCGATCTTGTCATTTTGCGATCGATTTGTCATCGATCATTGTCTGTCTCAAATATGTCAATTTGGATCAATTTGTCATTGTTCCTCGTCAATTGGCACATTTTCTCAATCAAATTATTTATCAACATTGGTCATTTATCAATCCAAAATCAAATCATGATCGAGTCAATTATCTTTCATCAAGATCTAATTCATCTTCTAGGGTTTCATGATTTAATCATTTAACCTTGTGTGTGTCATTTCTTCTTTTAGGATTAATAAATTGTTTATTTATCCTAAGTCTTCTCATTGCAATTAAATGTTCATTTAATTGGCTAATTATTCCTCCTTGTGAATTAATTAATAAATGACAAATTATTAATTAATTTACCTAATTTCTAATTTTCTTCATTTTCCTATTTTTCTTAATTTTCTAATTCCTAATTTCAATTTCTTCCTATTTCCCTCCTAAATTCATGGGAATGACATTTCAATTTGTCATAATTTGTCATAATTGACAATCAATCAATTTTGACATAGAAGTTGTCATAATTTGTCATAAATCATCAATCAACAAATTTTGCATAGAAAGTGCATAATTTGTCATAGTTGGCATAATTGATTTGCAATTTCCATTTGAATTGAATCATGCTAATCTTGTCATCTCTCCAATTCTTCTATAAATTGGATGAATTTCTTCAATCAAAGCCCTTAATTAATAATTGGTAATCAGACCATCGAATCACATTTCTAGTACTCTTGATCAAAAATCTCGTCTACTTGCTTTCAATTTTGTGTGTGCACTTGTAGGTGAGATCCACAACCAAACCATTTGAAGAGGAAAGAAGAATGATGGAGCCGCATGAAGGAGCATTCAAATCGTACCTATGGTTTGCTTAATTTCTAGTCTTGAATGTTTTTATTTCATGTCTCTATTGAGTGTTGTTTAGGATAGATTCATTGCAATGAATGCATTTGTGATCGAGTTATTATGTTTATCTTGTCTTGTGATGATTTCCTATTTCCTAACCTACATTAATTGGTGAACCCGACATGAACACTAACCTTCTAACCTCTTTATGGTGTTTTGAGAGCTCTCAAGTTGATTTGCAGGCCAAAAAACCCAAAAACAGGGTTGTGCAGGGTTTTCTGGAGACTCCTGCGCCTGTGTGAAGCAACCTGCACCTGTGTTGAGCATCCTGTGCTTGTGTAGATGACATTATGTGCTTGTGTCATGGGTTTTGTGCCTATGTCATGAGTTCTGCGCCTATGTAAAGTCCAGAATAGAGGTAAAAAAATGCAGTGTTTACTTGAAATTTGTTGTGTTTTTGCATTCTGTTTTCTATGCTTTGGATTTTGGTACTAATTATCTGTGCAGAATCTTGGCATACACATGGCAAAGACAATAAAACAAACTACTAACACACTTTGTGCAGATTTGAAAGTCAAAGAATAAGTGTATTAAACTTCTAACTTGGGTTTTTGCAGGTTGCCTTGGAGAAACAATCAAACTTTGTGTTTGCTTGTAATTTTTAGGCACCTAGTGATTTCTAAATAGGTTGGAATGAACATTTGTTTGCTTTGATTGTTGAGTATGACATTGGAGTAGGAGAGTATGCTCTCATCCTTCTTAGGGTGATCAGAAATCCAGATCTTCGATACCATGCTTGTATTGTTGATTGTGTGTCACATTTAGAGGGCCTGCCTTCCCGACCACTTTGCTATTGCAAGCAAGTGATAATTGTGAGAAGGGGATGACCCAAAGTGAGTATGGCTAGAATTCCTTGGCATTCTAACTCACTATAAAAAAATACCCGATGAGCGAAAGCTTTGAAGGAAGTGTTACGTGGGAATTGCAGTTACTTGGGAAGTGATGACCCTTGGACTCTTTCTCATATCAACATCTTGTAGCGTCCTAAAATTGTGACACTTGTAATTTCAACCGCATTTGGGTCTTCACGATGGCGATGCAACACAGAACCTGAATGGAGACCCCGAAACTTGTTCATGGCATCAAAAACTGCATTTTTTAGCACCCTGGCCTGATCCTCCTTGCACCTTGCTATCCCTAGAGGTGGGACCATGGCGCCTAGCACCCTGGTCCTTCAGGACCATGGCACCGAGCGCCCTGGTCCCCTAGGACCATGGCGCCCAACGCTCTGGTCCCTGGCCCTATTTTTGGGCCCGGTCTCTTTTGGGTCTCGGGTCTTTATGTTTGCAAATTGGAAAATAATCTTCCCAGGTCGGCCTAAGGTCGGAAAAATCAGTCTTTTAACCCTAATTGACAAGTATATAAACTACATTTCTTCTCCCATTTGAAGAGGTCAAAAAAAAGGAAATAAGTAAGAGCAAAAGGCGAAAGCAATATTCAAACATTCAAGCATTCAAGCATTCAAGCATTCCTTCAAGCAATTGAACATTCTAAGTCTCCATTCAAGGCTAAGTGTTGCATTCAAGACAAGGATTCAACCATTGAAGAGGAGATCACATACAACATACTACATACATTACACCTTCTCATGTTGCAGGTATGCAGCTGTAATTGAAGATCTAGAATCCTTGTGCAGAGACGAACAGATCCACCTTCGTTTCGTGGATTTTTCAGAGGACCGTGTGCACACCGGGCGCCATCGTCCTGTCAACTTTCACTCAAAATTGCAGAACAACACCGTCTCGACATTTCACTGCTAATTCCAGGTCCGCAGCTTCATCCCATATCCCTATCTTTGTTTATAAGTGAATCTTTCCTACTTTGCATGCATTCCTAGTTCAATCTTTCTATCTACATTCTTTACAAAAGAGGGTATCCTTGATGTCTTAACCCTTGAAACTCATTTAGAATCCAATCTTGCATTGCATGGGATTGGATCTTATGGGTTTCAACCCCTCTTTTGAATGTAAAGTCTCTCCTAAGTGAAAACCATCAACCCTAGTGACTCTCCCTTCTCTCTCCTTGGAGTTGGGGAGGGGAGAACAACTAGGGTTCAATTTTTCCACTTTACATTTTTGTGAACCTGACGTGAACATCCTCATTCTGATTATTCATGGTTAGATCTGAAAAATTTGCTTCTCTAATTACATTTCCATGTTTGATCTTTTGCAAATTTTAGAGGTTGATTGCATAAAAACCCTAAAATTTTCTTTTTAAGTAATTAAACTTGTGAAACGTTTAATTGTTAATGCTTGTTTCAGATCTACCCTTCTCAATTCATATTTGTGCTTTAATTCTGAAAATTAAGTGGTTAAATGTTAAAACCCTAATTTTTAAGACCTTCTTGATTCAACCTTTGACTGATAATTTCACTAATCAAAACACCTCCAAATCGGCTGTAACTTTGGATTCCGCAACAAAATCACAATATCTTTCATCCCTGAAAATTTGGAAAAAAGTTGCGAGGACCGTGTGCACCCCGAGCGCCATTGTCCCTGACATTTTTTCCGAAATTTCGGGAGCTAGATCTTACTGTATTTTTCTGCTAAAATCCATAATTTTGGCTGATTTTATCAATTTTAACATCTTCAAAATTAAAGTCAAAGTTGGTCTAGCGATTGCTTGGATTGAGGCTTCTAATCATTCAAAAATTGTTGAAATTGAAATTTGTATCAAAATTGTGTTTCTTACAGTCCTAAATCTGAAAAGTGTGTTGGCATTCATTCGAAATTTCAGTGCTTTATTCAAATCTTTACAATTTGTGACTTTTGAAATTAAGTGTTTAATTGCAACAACTCTGATTTCCGCTTTCAAATTCAAATTTTGCATGAAATCGAGTCAATTTTTAAATTTCAAAGCCTGCATTGCTTTCAGCATTCCCTCTAAAATCATAAAATTCAAAATTTCAGTTTCCCCCTCTTTTTCAAAATTCAAATTTTGCATTTTTCAACAATCTTGGTAGGGTTCAATTTTGAGATTGCAACTTTAATTTGGCCTATCTACAGATCGTAAAATCACTCAATTTTTTCAGATTAGCTTTAAAATCATCATAACTTTTATCCCTGAAAATTTCAAAAAAAGTTGTGAGGACCGTGTGCACTCCGTTCGCCACGGTCCCGGACATTTTTTCTGAAATTTCGGGAGATTGTCCTGATTGCATTTAACAGCTTAAATCTAGGAGATTGACTGGTTTTATTGAAATTTGTTACCTCTAAAATTCAAAATCTTCTCTCTCTCTTTAGTGCATGAGTTTTACAACAATAAGTCCTACTTACACTATTCCCGTTAGACGAAGCCTTAGAATTAAGTCTTTCCAAGGTGTAATTACCGAGGAGATGGAACCTAATTTGAATGGCCTTTTTAACGAGGACATGGGTAATTCCTCTAATCCTCTTAATGATGAAGAATCTCTCCATGAGGTTTCTGTAGAACAAATTTCAAAATTGGATAACCAATTTGATGATTTTCGACAATGGATGTCTCAAGAATACCCTGATAGTGAAGCTCTTTCATTAATTGAGGGTCTAAAACGTATGGTTCAAAGTGATAAGAATGGAATTGATATTTTGCGTGGTATTGCACACATTGTGGATTCGAATGTGATGCCTATGAAAAGTTGTGCCAAAACCTTAGGTTATACACAACCTCCTACTCAAGTTAATCATTCTATTCCTTTGACGACTCCTTTTGCTAGTATGCCTACTTTTACATCAAACATAATGACTACTTCAATACAAGACATTCCTCCTATGATCACTAGTCATGGGGGCAATCCCTCTTCTTCAATCA
This sequence comes from Cryptomeria japonica, assembly GCF_030272615.1. NCBI lineage: Eukaryota > Viridiplantae > Streptophyta > Pinopsida > Cupressales > Cupressaceae > Cryptomeria > Cryptomeria japonica. The sequence continues at coordinate 675,774,127 of NC_081406.1, read as the reverse complement.
ACCCTCTTCCTTCATTCAATCCAACTTCTTCATTCATTCCTTCAATGAGTTTTCCTATTATATCTCCACAAATGAACATGACGCAAGGGGGCAATTCATTTAACCCTTCCATTCCTCCTTGTAGTGTTCCTCCTTTCCAATCATCTCCTATGACTAACTATCTTAGTGTCCCACCACCTTACTGTCTACCTTCTTTCAATAACATAACACCTCCATCACAATCTAACATGTCTAATATGAATTCTTCGACTGAAGCGACCATTAACAATCTTGCACAAACTGTCTCTTCTTTACAGCAACAAATTGCCTCTATGAATCAATCTAAGTTTAGTGTGCCCACATTTGATGTTGCGAGCCCACTTTCTCTTGACATTGTTTGAGCTATCCCCCCTAAACATGTTGAAATTCCGCATTTGGAGCTTTATAATGGTAAGGGTGACCCTCTAACACATGTTAAGACCTTTCAAACAATATGTACCAATTTTGCTTATGACCAAAGGTTGCTTGCAAAACTGTTTACTAGAACATTAAGAGATAAAGCCCTACAATGGTATTGCTCATTGCCTTCTTATTCTATTACTTCTTTCGAACAACTTGCAAATGCTTTTATTCAACAATTTCAAAACAATATAAGTCCTAAAGTCACTTTGATTGATTTAATGCATTGTAAACAAGGTGTTAAAGAAAAAGTGACTGATTTCATTGGTAGATATAAGCATTTGTATGCTCAAATTTCCTTTCCAGTACCTGACAATGATATTCAAAGAATCTTTATTTCAAATTTACAAAAAGATATTAGAGAAAAACTCCTATTTTCTGAGTTTACTTCTTTCCAACAGTTGTACACAACTCTTCACAATTATCAACTGATTGTGAGTCAAATGGAACAAGCAAATCCTATGGCTCCAAGTGATAAGGGTGATAGTAGTCAACAACCATTTGGGAAGTTTAAACCGAACAGAGAGTCCATTAAATTCAATGAAAATATCATCAACAACAATGTGAATGCGACATCAGGTGTGCCTCCTATTTCTAAGTTTTTCAAGAAAGAAAGAAAGTTTACTCCTTTGAATGAATCATTGCATAGTATTATGAATAATTTATTGGAACAAAATGTGCTTACTCTTCCTCCTATAAAGCAAATAGATCCTGCAAAGATTAATTCACCCTATTTTGATAACAAATCTTTTTGTCAATTTCATCGTCATCCTGGGCATGATACTGAAAAATGTTTTGCTTTAAAAGGTAAAATTCAAGATTTGATTGATAATAATACTATCTCTGTTTCTGGTGTGAATGATAAAGGCAACACATCTGTAGCTCCTCCTAACCAAAATCTTAAGATTTTTACTGATCCATTGCCTTCTCATACCTCTAATGCGATTGATACTAATGATTCCTCTGTCTCACCTGATGATCTTGTGTCTATGACTCCAAATGTGATTAACTTTGTAGAGCAGTAGAAAATCCCTAAAGAACCTTCCATCACATTTGATTCCAGTGAAACTATCAGGGCACCTGATGGTCCTTTATATATAGTTGCAAAAGTCAAGAATACACCTTGCCATGGAGTGCTTATTGATCCTTCTTGTATGGTTAATATCATTACTGAAGAATTTCTTTTTACTTTGCAATTGAATCAAGTGATCTATGATAAAACAAATGTGGTTGTGAAACTATTTGATGCATTTTCTTCTCATGCAATTGGTTCTATTACACTACCTATTGAGGTCCATAACAAATCCCTTGATGTGGACTTTGCTATTATTCCATCATCCGAACAATTTCGTGTGAAGCTAGGCTATTCTTGGCTATCTTCCATGAAAGCTATTGCTTCTCCTATTCACAAGTGTTTGAAATTTCCCCATAATGGTGAAGTTGTTACTGTCAATCATAGTCTCTTTAAACTAGCTAAAAGAACTTCTAGCGTTCCTATTGATTACTTTTGGCCTAAACAATTCCAATCTCTTCCTCCGCGAAGTGATCATCTTTTCAAATCTTATCAAAAGTGGAAGAAAGATATGATCCTATCTCTAAGTGAACCTAGAACACCCAAACTTGACATTCCTATCATTCTTGAGAAGGAAGTTCTTCCTTTGAAAGATAAAACTAATGTCTTTCCTCAAGAAGATTCCCAACCCATCCCTATGGATGTGACTATGCCTATATCTAATAAACTTCCTAAGAGTAGACCTATACCTCCTCATCATGATGGACTTGGTCTCCTTCCTAAACCAAATATTCCTCCTTTATATGGAGCAGTTCCTCCTCCTTCCTCTTATGGAGAGAAGAGACCTTCCTCTTCTCCTATTGTTCAACCTAAGAGACCACAACCTAAACACCCAAGTGATAAGGATGAGAACATTCCTCCTCCTCAATCTTCTCAACTTCCTATTAAGACTAGACGAAATCGTTCTGCACGTGAACACCGATGAAAGAGTCATCTTAAAGCTTAGGCAGCTGCTTCTCAAACTTTGCAATCCCCAAAAACACCTTCAACTAATATTATTCGATTTTCTCCTCAGCCGACGATTGAGCCGAAATCTCCTAAACATAAGATGCATGATGGTCTTGATCCTATGCGAGTTAAAGATCCTATTTTTATAAATCTTGACGATGATATAGATGAAAATGTTATTCATGATGAAAATGTTACTCCTGTTCATTCTGATGTGAATATGAATATGTTGATGTTGATAACCATTTATCTAACAAATTTTCTAAAGCATTTATCCTAGCTCCTAGACAAAAACAACGTGTCTCAGAACATGAACATAGCCCTTGTTTGGATCTTGTGATAGTTCCATATGCTGTGTTGGATGTTCCTCCTCTAGCGTGTTTCCTGCCTTCCTGAAATATTGATCAGCAAGATCGGGGGGTAGATGACATGCTAGACTAGTTCATTAGCATAGCAGTCTCTCTCCTCCTCTCTTTTGTGACTTCTTCTATGTGTTATTCTCATTCTTCTATTTGTTGTCCTTAGTGTTGTCTACTTGAGGATGATGCAAAACATTGAGATCTCTTTTGGTCTCTCTCATGTTGACTCAAAAGACACATGTGTTCCCTTCTTCTAGGTGACCTTCCTTGATTGGGGAATGAATAACAATTATGCATACATACATATGATATACATGAATTATCATATAGCATACTGACCCCGAGGAAAGCGAAGTCACCTTGTGCTTTGTGTTTTGTGTCTATTATCCTTGGGCTTATCTCACACTTGGGGGCTAAATCCTTGTGATAACATGCTCCTTTCTCATTTCTTATATGTATCACTACCTTAAAGCAATCACCCCTAGTGAGGCATGTGCGATCGCTTTAACATAGGGGGGCATACATCCCGTTCATATCTTTTCAAGATACTTGAAAATTTCTTGACAAATTTAGCTTTGCCTTGAAAATTTTTGATATCTTTCTTGCATGACTCATAGTGAGGGAACCTTACTACTGACAGTCATGGTTCTCCCTCATGATCTTCCCTTTTACTTTGTCAATCGAAGTCGTAAGATCCTTAGTCCACTAGGGGCTTGGTGTATCTTGCCTCCTTGACGTGGTAAAAGTTTTTCAATGTTGTTTCCTTGTACTTTACCGGAAGTATGAGCGTACGCTTATACTCCCGCTAAAGTGGGGGCTAAATGTAGCATCCTAAAATTGCGACACTTGCAATTTTGACCGCATTTGGGTCTTCACGATGGTGATGCAACACGGAACCTGAATGGAGACCCCGAAACTTGTTCATGGCATCAAAAACTGCATTTTTCAGCACCCTGGTCTGATCCTCCTTGCACCCTGCTGTCCCTGGAGGTGGGACCATGGCGCCCAGTGCCCTGGTCCTTGGCCCTATTTTTGGGCCCAGTCTCTTTTGGGTCTCGGGTCTTTATGTTTGCAAATTGGAAAATAATCTTCCTAGGTCGGCCTAAGGTCGGAAAAATCAGTCTTTTAACCCTAATTGACAAGTATATAAACTACATTTCCTCTCCCATTTGAAGAGGTCAAAAAAAAGGAAATAAGCAAGAGCAAAAGGCGAAAGCAATATTCAAACATTCAAGCATTCAAGCATTCAAGCATTCCTTCAAGCAATTGAACATTCTAAGTCTCCATTCAAGGCTAAGTGTTGCATTCAAGACAAGGATTCAACCATTGAAGAGGAGATCACATACAATATACTACATACATTACACCTTCGCATGTTGCAGGTACGCAGCTATAATTGAAGATCTGGAATCCTTGTGCAGAGACGAACAGATCCACCTTCGTTTCGTGGATTTTTCAGAGGACCGTGTGCACGTCGGGCGCCATCGTCCCATCAACTTTCGCTCAAAATTGCAGAACAGCACCGTCTTGACATTTCACTGCTAATTCTAGGTCCGCAGCTTCATCCCATATCCCTATCTTTGTTTATAGGTGAATCTTTCCTACTTTACATGCATTCCTAGTTCAATCTTTCTATCTACATTCTTTACAAAAGAGGGTATCCTTGATGTCTTAACCCTTGAAACTCATTTAGAATCCAATCTTGCATTGCGTGGGATTGGATCTTGTGGGTTTCAACCCCTCTTTTGAATGTAAAGTCTCTCCTAAGTGAAAACCATCAACCCTAGTGACTCTCCCTTCTCTCTCCTTGGAGTTGGGGAAGGGAGAACAAATAGGGTTCGATTTTTCCGCTTTACACATCTAAGTAGGGCCTCTTGGTCTAAATCGTGCTTGCGTGACTACATTTGTTTGGTATCTTGATGGGCTTAATGTCTCAATCACGCTTGCGTGACATCAAGGAGTAATGCTTAACAGAAATCCTTACTAAACACCTTGTTTTTAGAGGCCAAAAACCCTTCTAGTTGCTTGAGAAGGACAAATTCGGATACTTGGAAGAGATACTAAGTTCGCCATGGGGAGATTTCCATGGGGATTGATGCTTGGCTGCCCTGAGAAGTGAGTGCCGTGGAGGGGAGCCCATGGGGTCAAGCATCTATGTATTCTCCTTGAATCCCATAATGAGTCTACCTCTCAAGTACCTAATGTCTTTGCCTACCATAAGAAATGTGGAAATGAGCATGATTTTCTTGAGTCTAAGTTGCAATATCTTGTATTCTTTGCTTGTCAAAAGTTGAAGTGCATCCCATTTCAAAAAAGCAAAACAAATTGATCCAACATAAGATTAAACACAAGAGATATTCATCCAACAAAAGTTTATCAAGATTCAGAACTCATCTTCAAACATGGTTGTCAAATATTGTTCAAAATCTTATCTCAAAATTCATGTCACTTACATTTAAGTTCATCATAGGTTGCGTTTTGCGCAAGTCATTGTCAAGTACCAAGGTTAGGTTTCACCTGAGTCATATTCCTTTGCATATCAATAAGAGTCATCCATTTGCATATGTCCTCTTGCATTAAAGTCATATCATTGTCATACATTGCTTACCCTAGGTCTCTTATTTAAGCTTAGGTCCTTATCATATCATATTAGGGTCATTTGCATAGTAATTGTCCCTTTGCATATAGTGCCAAAACTAGGTTTTGTCATACTTGAGTAATGCAAATCTTTGATACAACCCTAAGTCATTGTTAAGAAGTCTAGACCTTATCAAACTTTTGTCTTTTTGCCATCAATATCATTTGGTCAAACCTAGCTTAGTATCCAAGCATATAGGGGAGACTTTGTCATCTTGTCCTTTTGTCACTTGGTCCTTTTGTCCTTTGAGGTCTAGACATCATTTCAATTTCCTAAGGGTCTCTTTTTAGATTTGCATTCCAAAAAGTTTGTCAAAATCTTGAAAAATAAACAACAAAAACATAGATTGCACTCTTGTCATAGATTGCATTTAGTTGCATATCATATATTATCCTTGAAAAATTCCAAAAATATTGCATTTGCATAGTGACATGTCTATTGAAACAAGGTTTCAAGCACCAATGATGCAACAAAGTTTGACATATCAACCGACAATGCAATCACAATTCTATCCAACCCAACAACAAAGCAACATTGATCAAACTTTTTATGATGAAAGAAGTCTCCAAATACAAAAACTAGAGGAGAAACTAGCTCAAGAAGAGGAGATATTGGAACAAAGAGTGAAAAACATTGAGAAGAATAGATCACAAATGTCCAAAATGTTTCAAAAACTTCCAGGTCGAAATCCAAATATTGAGCCAATTGATGTAAGGTCTCTTATCGAACGATCAGACATACCAGCTCTTCTCTCCCAAATAGAGATGATGAAACAATTTCAAGAAAAGAGCCAACAACATTATGTGCCTCCACAACAAGAACAAGAAGGTGTTTACTATCAATTAGATTTTCAACCATCACAACCAATTGTCCAGCATATGCAACCAACACAACCAATGGTCCAATTTCAACAATATGTCCAACCACCTATACAATGTCAACAAATGGTTCACCCAATGGTGGAATATCAATGTCAAGAATCACCACCAAACATTCAAAAACAAAACTTGCAGCACACACCAAGCCAAGTTTCAAACATGTCAGAACAATTGAACCAAGTCCAATATCAAAACATGACATCAAACCAAAAACATGTTCAAATTCTAGATACAACCATGTCAAAACCTTGAAAGAAAAGTGGCTTTATTGCAATGCTCTTAAGGAAACTACCAAGTGAGTTCTTTGAGGAAGATCAAAATAATACACTTATGTCTAGCAATGCCTCATCTTCTCGCAAACAAATTGACTCTCCAGTGGCATCTATCCCTACACCTTTAGAAGTTTCACAAGAACCTTCCATATTGTCCTTATCAAACAATACACCCAAGGATGAAATTACCCAAGGGCTATCCATAATTGATTGCCAAGATAATCCAATTCATGATGCACATCCTTGTCATGTTTCAGAAATACAAGACCCAATGCCACCATGCACTTTATTGCCATTACCTGTTTTAGAGGACCCCATTCAAAGTCCCTCTTCCTCATGTTCAAGCATTGATTGCTTGCCAGAATCCATCACAAATATTCGAAGTGCATTTCCTTCATTCCAAAATATTGATTCATTGTCAGAATCCCCCATGCATAACCAAAGTCCAACCTCATGTCAAGAGGATAATTTAGAGCATGAAGAAATGAGTCCTAAAGAAAATCAAGATCAAGATCCTACAACCTTATCATCCCATCCAATTGTTGACTAGGATCCCATTTCCCCAGTCACTCATGATGATTCCCCTATTCTTGTCCATCCTATCCAAAGTCCTATTGACACTCCATTCCCTAGGCAAGATCAAGATATCCCAGTTCATCCAATCCCAAACGATCCCCTTCCGTTTCATGAACACAATGTCCTTTCAAATCCCATTGACATTCCACTTCCTGAGAAAGATCAAGATATCCTTTCCATCCTTTATGATGATCCCATTGAAAGTCAAGAGCAAAGCACCTTTAAAAAGGATTCCAATGATCTTCCTCCTTGTCAAGATCAAATTATTCCTTTAGATCCTCCACAAGATCCACTTGTTCCTCCATGTCCATATCCTAATCCAGCATATCCACTCCAAGATCGCATTTCTTTTGATGATCCCATTATTTCTCCCATTCCATCTCTTGAAGAGCCTATCATTGAACGATGTCCACCACACAATCCTAGTCCCCCACATGATCCTAATCCCCCTCATGATTCTAACATGTCAGTGCAAGATGTTCATGAACCCTTGATATGCATAATGGGTTCTTCCACTTTGGTGCAATCCGATCCACTTCAAGATCTCATTATTTCTCTCATAGCATATCCACCTCATAATGGACTCGCGTCTTCTTCCCAAAGAAAAGAGTATCCTACAAGTCAAGATATTCATAAAGGCAAAGGAGTAGACCTTCATGAGAAAGAACCCCTTCATATCAAAGAATATACTAATGGTCATGGCTACAAAGCTCACACTCAAGGCGTTGGTATCCCTTCAAAGTCAAAATCCAAATGTCCACCTTCCCCATCATCGCTTCCATCCATTCTAGGTCCCTATATCCCTCCATCTCCTATGCAACATCAGCAAAGGCACACATCTTGGAGAACCTTCCATCCATCCCACATGCCTCCATATCATTCCCATCCACATCAACATTCATTCCCTCTTCCAAGCAATTTGGATGCCAAGTATAAAAGTCATAAGTCTAGAAATCCACATGTATTCAAGGATCAACATGTCCAATATAATCGACATGTCAAAACAAAGAAAAATTTGATCTATAAAGAAAAAGAAATATCCAACAGGCCACAAAGGCCCACTGAGCAAAATAAAGCAAAGTCAAAATATATATGGGTTCCTAAATCCCTTGTGCAAGCAATGCACTCCAAGGAATCACAAAAGCATGAAAAATCAAAAACCATGTGGATCCCTAAGCGGCTCCTTGAAGCACAAAAGCCTAAAGAAACATCCAACTTGGCATCCAAAGTTGCTATTCCTCCATCCAACCCTCTCAAATTTGTTCCTCCATCACCTTTTTCATCCGTTTTGGGCCCTTATGTCCCAAAATCCCAAGCTATTCCTCCATCCAAATCTCACAATTTGAGATCCGTTTTTCCTCCATCAATCCACCACCCATCAAGGTGTGTGCCAATGTTGATCTTCCCTTCATTTCCATCTGCCCAAGCCCAATTCTTCCAATACCCTATCCATTATCCAATGCATATTTTCCATCCTTCGATCCATTTGATCCCATCCTTTGCATAAATCCTTGCCTTAGTTTCATCTTATTTTTCCATGTCCTTATCCTACCAATGTCTTTGAGTATACTTTTAGGTCATGGTCCATTTATTACAAGGTTACTATCCAAACAATAATATGCTTGAGTCCTTCTTCCATCCCCTATCACATGTCCATCTTCTATTGAAAAAGTAAAAAAAAAGTGAAAAAGTCAAAATCAAAAAAAAAATTGAAAAGAAAAAAAAAAGACAAAAGAAAAAAGTAAAGAAAAAATAATTCGCCCTCTAGTGAAAACCTGGCAAACAGGCGCTTGGGGCAAGTACCTTGGTGAAAAACTGGCAAACAGGTGCCATGTGTAAAATGAGATCGTTTCTCCGTCATCTATCATGACCTTTAAGCTATGCTTTTTCTCGGCCGGTTCCTCATGTTTATCTTTGTCTTGACCCGATATCCTATTTCAGGCTCGTTATTGGTCAACATCATTGTCTTACATACCCCGATTCTTTGCCCATATGTTTTGGTCCCGGTCTATGTATGTCTTTCCGATGCACATTGGGTGCGTTCCCTTGTCATGATCGATCATTGGAACTTTTGCATTTAAAAATGTCATGAAAAAATTCAAAAAAAAAATTTGAAAAATGTCCTGAAAAATTCAAAAAAAAATTGAAAAATGTCCTGAAAAAATCTCAAAAAAATTGGAAAATGTCCTGAGATAAATCATAAAAAAAATCATATAATGTCCAGAAAAAAATTCAAAAACAATTGAAAAAAGTCCTTAAAAAAGTATCTAAAAATTAAAAAATTGAAAATCCCTAAAAATCATAAAAAGTCCTAAAAAAATGAACAAAAACATTTCAAAACATTAAAATCCAAAAAACAAGCATTTTGTAATAAATCATCCCTTTGTGAATAAGACAGATCACTGGGCATCCATCCAATGACTCGCAATCAATCAAACACTGTGCTTTAATGAAATCATGCATAAACAGATGAACTTTTTCAATCAACACCAGACATTCAAACTGATCCAAATTGTCATATCAATCGAACGTTACCATCAAAATCATTTGTCCTTGTCTCTACTATCATGGGTCTTATACAGGGTGTGGTATACTCGAAACCAGACTGTGTCCTGTCTTAGACGGGGTACCGCATTCCCTGAAACCAGATAGCATGATCGTCCTATCCGCACTTTCAACTTTTGACAATGAAGATCAAGATGTTTGTTTGATTTATTGGATTTTGTGCATCTTATCTTTTTATTGATTTATCTTTAGCTTCGGTCATGTTCCTATGTTGCTCGATGATGTCATTGAGTGATTTAGAGTGACCGGGATGGATCATGGTCCTTTTCTTGATTGTGATTATTGTTTGTCTATGATGTGTCTGTCTTTCACAAAAAGGGTTGCATTTCAGCTCTGGCCTTCAATGCCATGATGCTACGCATCCATTTTTGCTACATAAAAATAAAGGTTCTCACCTACAAAGTGCATTACTGAAAGCAAGTTTTCTTCATCTTTAACTGTCTTCTGTCTCATTTTCTTCTTACTAACATATCTTCCGTCAGTTCGGATAGTCAGTTCGGTTTAGTGCTCCGATTTCCCCGCACACATATGCTGCATCCTGCATCCATTTGGTTAGTACATTTGCATCACATCAAGCATCTTATCCATTTCATATTATAAATGCATCAAAAATGCATAAGCAAAAAAATATATACATCCATACATATTCCACAAAGGTCCATAAACAGTGTATAAGTCATCCATACATGGAAAATAACATAAGTCATAACATGTTGCATCCCATCATATCGATGCATATCATATCATATGTCACAATAATATCGGAGTACAAAATTGGACTGTCTGTCCTAAGTATGGCTCGCAGGCTGACTACAAAATGTCAAACTACATAATGTCCACTGTCTGTCTAAGGAGCACGTGCCTCTGTCACTGGGTGCTCCCTCGATCCTCCTCATCCTTGCAATGTCTCGTGGATGATGTCCCTCCTGGTCCTTGTTGTGGTGGTCTCATAGGTCCACTCACCCCCATGCTGCTCAATGACCTCCGAGAGTGTGCCCTGCTCTCTGTCCTCGATCATGCCCGATATGAAGGTGCTCTCTGCTCTGGTGGAACTGCACTCTCATATAGTGACCTCCAATGGCGTATCTCCTCTCCGATCTCTACCAGCATCTGTCCTAGCTCCCGTACACTGGCATCCCAAATCAACCCAATATACTCAGTGACTCTCTGTTCCTCTCGCTATGCCTGAGCAATCGCTGCATCTCGAGCCGCTGTGAGTCTAGCTATCTCCGCTCTGAACTGATCCTGCTCTCTCTCTAAAGTCTCAATGTGATCCTACTGACTCGCTATGGTAGCCCTGAATATCTCCATCTCCTCTGTCCTAGCTATCTCTGGCTCTATGGGTATGTCCTGTAATGCCTCCTGCTCCCCATCCTCATCTCTGTCCTCCTCATCCCCATCCTCATCCCCACCATCCTCATCTCTGTCCTCATCATTTCCCTCCTCCTCTCCTGTGAGTGGGAAGTCCTCCTGTTGCCTCGGTACTGGAATATCCGGATCTATCAATGGCACTGGCCGTCGTCGTGCAAACCATCTCTCATATTCATCTGTCATCCTGGTGTCTACCACATCTGATCTCCAATCCCACTGTCTCTGCTATAGCTATGAGAAGTCCGCATATGCTGTGTGTGGCTGAATCATACTCCCCCACTGAAATCGTCTCTCTGTGAGATCGGGCAAAGTGTGCAGTCCTCCTAGGTACCTCCTGCCTCTCTCCAAACTGTCGTCTGACTCTCTCTGGCAGGTACAACTCAATCACTCTCTGGCGATTCACTGGTTGCCCAATCAGGTACCTCTCCTGTCTACAATATGGTAACTCCTCCCTGTCATCTGACCATCCTAGCCAATCATGATAGGGCCTCCATATGAACTCTCTCAATCTGTCTAGCTCATGTCGCCAATATAGTATATATCCAAAAGGACCCTATCTCAGTGCTCCACCATAGCAATACACATATGGTCGGTGTTGTACTACCTGTCTATCTGTAATTGGTCGACATATGGCTATGTGCTCAAATGCCCATACCTATATCAATGAGACTCCACAGCTCAATGTCTGCACTCCTTGATATGCTATCTGATGCAGCTAAAAATAGAGCATAGCCAGTACACATGGTCCCCATGCATACACTGTCCCCTCTATCACCATCCGCTCTAGCACTCTTCCCCATCCAATAGGGAATCCATGTCCTTGTCTGTCTCCTGCCAGTAGACATGCTATCACCACGGCTATCACCACGTATCGTCGATCATACTCTGATGCCATAGTCTCCCAGCCAATCTCCCTCTCGACAATATCCAACTCATCTGCCTCACACTCAAACAATCTGTACAATGCCTCTCTCCCTGTCACTGGGTCATACTCTATCATCTCTCCATGAATCAGAATGCGGAGGATACGCCATACATCCTCCAGTGTCACCGTCGCCTCTCCAGTCGCCAAATGGAAGGAGGAAGTCTCTGAATGCCATCGCTCTGCCAATGCGGTCAACAGTCCTGTGTTTACCCTAATCTCGGGTATGAATGTGACATAGTATATCCCAAGTCCTGCTAAGGTATCTCTCTCTATGCTCCTGAGTCTATGTTGTAGCATGAAGCAATCCGGTCGGTTCTTCTGCGTGATCAACGGATACTGTCGACTCTGCATCACAATTGGGGCACATTTTGTCAGTTTTAGGGTTTTCTCCTACGGGTTGCATTTCTTCATTTTCATGTCTAATCAGGGTGTTTTTCATCTCATTTGACCTATCCTATCCTTGTCCCCCCTTTCCGGAGCATTTGCATGTCGTTTTGACCAAAATTAGGGTTTCCAATGCACACTTGCGCCTGTGTCCAGGAACCTGTGCCTGTGTCAGGTAACCTGCACCTGTGTCTCCCTAAACAAGCGCAAAAGACCCTACACAAGCGCAGGATTCACCCTACACAAGCGCAGAAGTCAGTTTCTGCATCCCTTGTGGGCCCCGCAATGTCCCGCAAGCAATCAAAATTCATGAAATTGAAAACATGGGTATTTGAGATCCATACCGCTGCTCCTGCATCATCCAGTTGTCTGAATGTGCATACGCATTCCCCGAGGTGATCCGCCATTGGAATGTTCACCATCTATCTGCAAGTGTCCTTGTCCAGAGCAACAAATTCTCTTCCTTGTCTAGTGCAAATGAGCAATTTTCCCTCTCTTGGTCTCATTTATAGATCTTTGTCAGTGCATAGATGGACGTGCACCCTCTCCATCTTATGTTGGTTGTGGTCTTTTGCATCTTCAAGTGCTTGTCCTTCATGCATCCGATCTCAGATTGTCAGTCCGTTCAATCCTTTCCTTTTTATCGATCAATTGGCCTCTTCTCTGCATGTTTCCGGCCAATTCCTCGAGGGGGCATGCATATGTCATTATCATTGTCTAGGGCATTTTCATTACTATTCTTTGAAACAACGCTTAAAATCGCATTGTCTCAAAGAGGGGCAAAATGTAGACACCTAAAAATGGTCAACGCTTGCGGGATCATACTTTAACATTTGTGCATTGCCTCATTTTAGGTTTTTGCATCGCATTAACATTTCTCCTATGATTCGTACTTGGTTTTTATCATTCGCGAACATCGAGTCATTCTTCTACATTCTTCATTTATCTCGTCCTCGAATTTGGTCTTGTCGACAACACTATCCAGTCATGATTTTGATCGATTTTAGCCCGTCGCATCAATGTGCGTGCTAATTTGTCATCATTTTGGACATTGTCAATCCTAATTAGGGTTTTGTCCTATCAATCTTGCGATCGATTTGTCATCGATCGTTGTCCTCTTATCAATCTTGTCGATTTATCACCAATCCTTCAATCTTGTCGTTTAACGATCGATTTGTCATCAATCGTTGTCATGTTCGATGTTGTCATTTCACGATCAATTTGTCATTGATCGTGGTCATTTTCAATCTTGTCATTTTGGATCAATTTATCATCAACTCTTGTCATCTTGTTCGATCTTGTCATTTTGTGATCGATTTGTCATCGATCGTTGTCTGTCTCAAATATGTCAATTTGGATCAATTTGTCATTGTTCCTCGTTAATTGGCACATTTTCTCAATCAAATTATTTATCAACATTGGTCATTTATCAATCCAAAATCAAATCATGATCGAGTCAATTATCTTTCATCAAGACCTAATTCATCTTCTAGGGTTTCGTGATTTAATCATTTAACCTTGTGTGTCTAAGTCTTCTCATTGCAATTAAATGTTCATTTAATTGGCTAATTATTCCTCCTTGTGAATTAATTAATAAATGACAAATTATTAATTAATTTACCTAATTTCTAATTTTCTTCATTTTCCTATTTTTCTTAATTTTCTAATTCCTAATTTCAATTTCTTCCTATTTCCCTCCTAAATTCATGGGAATGACATTTCAATTTGTCATAATTTGTCATAATTGACAATCAATCAATTTTGACATAGAAGTTGTCATAATTTGTCATAAATCATCAATCAACAAATTTTGCATAGAAAGTGCATAATTTGTCATAATTTGTCATAATTGATTTGCAATTTCCATTTGAATTGAATCATGCTAATCTTGTCATCTCTCCAATTCTTCTATAAATTGGATGAATTTCTTCAATCAAAGCCCTTAATTAATAATTGGTAATCAGACTATCGAATCACATTTCTAGTACTCTTGATCAAAAATATCGTCTACTTGCTTTCAATTTTGTGTGTGCACTTGTAGGTGAGATCCACAACCAAACCATTTGAAGAGGAAAGAAGAACGATGGGCCGCATGAAGGAGCATTCAAATCGTACCTATGGTTTGCTTAATTTCTAGTCTTGAATGTTTTTATTTCATGTCTCTATTGAGTGTTGTTTAGGATAGATTCATTGCAATGAATGCATTTGTGATCAAGTTATTATGTTTATCTTGTCTTGTGATGATTTCCTATTTCCTAACGTACACCGGTTAAAGAAAAATACCGGTTGTCGGTTTGACAAAATGAAGACTAGGAAATATGAGTTGTGCTGCTTCAATCCTTCATACCGCTTGAGATCCTTGAACCGCTTGGGGTCTTCATACTGCTTCAAACCGGTAAACACATTCTGCAAAACACTGAGTCTAAAGACTATAATGCATCATACCGGTTGGGAACAATTGCCGGTTGAGCATAGCTCATATATATATATAAGTGATCTCAATGAAAGTGTGTGTCCATCAATGACAATCACAACATAATCATCAAAAATGCCAACAAAGTGTTAGGATTCCCACAGATACTAAGAGGGGGGGGTGAATCAGTATCTAACTGGTGAGTAGTATTTCTTAAGTTAAAAGATGCAGAACATAAAATAGCAGTATACCGGTATGCAAGAATTAATGCAATAAACAGAATAAAAAACATCCACATGAAAATAACACCATAACACAAGATGTTTAACGAGGAAACTCGGTGTGGGAAAAACCTCGGTGGGATTTGTGACCCACAATATTCACTTACTGGCCAATAAGAGAATATTACTTACAATAGGGGCCTGCACATGCAGGAAGGCCAATTGCCTAGAGCTCACTGCTCAATGAGAAGTCAAACTGATTTACAATGAGGATTATACTAATCCAATGATTTGTACTGCTTTATAATAGCATCTCCAGTGCCAGATTCAGTACCGGTTCTAACTCTATTCTTTACATATACCCTTGACCTATAATTCGCACATTAGGTTTGCCTAATAATTTTCTTTATGCTCGCTTCCTTACTTTTTTTTAAATGTCTACAATGATCTCTTTTATATACAAGAGTCATTTTACAATTTGCCAAGTTGGCTTACAATAATAATCAAAATATTACATATCAAAAATCCTGTCGGCCTCTATGCCGGTATACATCTTTTCTTCTGTGCCGGTGCCGGTGTCAGTGTAGAGTGATCTTGTTGATGTCGGTACACTGTCTTTCTTGTGTAATGCTTTGCCAGTATGATGTCTTGCTGGTCCCATAGGATTGCAAGGTTGCCATCAATGACAAAACCTTAAATCACACACAATGTCTCATTGGAGTGTCCATATGCCAACACAAAGATTACATAAACACATTGCTAGATGTGACCCAGTCAAGGGATTTCCCTCAGATTTATCAGAATCTTGCACTTTGTTAGAAGTGACCTTGTCAAAGGATTTCAAACACTCATTTAGAATGTTACCTTGCTAGAGGATTTACAAATAAGACTGTTATGTCCACTCGGTTAAGAGATTTCCTGTCACTTACAAAAATAAATAACAGTAATAAAATATATCTGCAACTTCGCATCTAAAATGTTAAAGCAGACTCTATGTGCTCAAAATAATCTTGTCATAAGACTTATCTTCCTCCTTGCTGGGCTTCTCAATCTGTTCTTCAGATCTTCAATCTTCTGTACTCGACAATCACCTTTGCAGTATCACTATTCTTCTATTTGCCTGCATCCTTTGTTCATCAACTATTCTATATTTATAAGCAATTCCTAACCGCTTAATCTCCTTAATCACATTTCCCATGATTAATCTTAGCCATCAAATCTTCAAACTTGACTAGGTTCATTGAATCCTTCAAATTGAAAAACATTTTATCTTGCCTTGAAACTTGTATACCTTCCTTGGTACTTGTGCTCGGCTATGACCGTTCAATCTGTGTTATAGATCCAACTCTTGAATTTTCATTGTTGTTGATCCTTAGCAAACTTCTTGCACGACATTCCAATCTTCTATAAATCTCTAGCTCATTGGCATCCTTCATTTAATAATTTATTTATTCATCCAATGCATTCTGTTACTGCTCGGTTGATACTTGGTAAATACTGAACTTTACTCAATAACTTCTTTCTTCTTTAATCGACACTGATAACCTTGGTGTTTACCGACTAGCTCCTTGCTCGATAAAATAGAAAAGTATCAAACCTTTACTCATTATGTTGCATGAAATATTTTCTCCTTCTTATTCAATCTTCGAACACACATATATAGGATATCAAAACAACCAAAATAACATAATCTCATCACTGTCTAACTCGATAATAGCTGCCCATTGAATAACTTATTACTCCCCTTCATTTTCACATTCTTTCTATGTCACTTACCGTCATCTTTATACTCATCAAAACATACTCTTTAAGATATGGAAACATCATACTGAATCGGAAAATCAATTGCTTGACATCAATGACAAAATAATATTATTAAGACAGTAATCATCCTTTATCAATTATATCATCAATCTCCAACAACCTTCTCAATATCATCGTACCAACAAACTTAATGTAATGCCAACACTAAGATCTTAGATGAGATCATAAGTATCAAGATATCATCAAACATAGTGATTGGTATTGGATTTAATGAATGTTAGAATAGTAAGGTGACTGATCAATCCTTGTAGACAAATGTAAAGAATCTAGCTAAGAATGGTACTAGAAATTCAAGATCTAAGCAAACCAAGGTGATTGAGGATAGAAAAAAGGAAGATGATGGTTATATTCGAGCTCATAGATAGAAGAGAAGATTTAGAAGACAAAAACCAAGACGACAAGTACAAAATATCATGTTCAACTATTCTTTTTCTAGTTATTGTTTTAACTGCAATCAATTTGGTCATAAGGCAATAGATTGTAGAAAGTTTCCTGCAAGAAGGAATAACTTTGTGAGTAGAAATACATTTGCACCCTTGTTTGATTTTAATGTTGTTTGTTAAAAGTGTAAAATATTTGGACATATTGCAAGACATTATAAAAGAGTTTTTGTGAATCCTCCTAAGCTAGATATAAAGGAGAACAATTCAACAAATCAGAAGAATGAATTTGAGAAAGGTTGGAAAAGGAAACAAAATAAACAGATGTCTGAAAGTTCAATGGTTTCACAAAACACACTTCATGCATAGAGTGAGAAGAACTTGTGGATCATTGATAGTAGATGTTCTAGTCACATGACCAAAGATTAAAAGCATGTTAATTATATTAATTTTTTTTAATGGTGGAGCAGTTGCACTTGGTAACAACTTAGTTCCAAAGATTTTCAAAAAAGGTACATTGAGTCTTGATGGTGAAAAAAATAAAACATATGATGTTTTATATGTCGAAAGTTTGAAATATAATCTTCTAAGTGTAAGTCAAATGTGTCACAAAGGTTACAATATTTCATTCAATGTTAGTGGATGTAAGATAAAAAAAAGGAAGTACTAGTTAGTTGGTTGTAGAAGAAAGCATATTAGAGAATAATGTGTATAATCTTAGTAAATTCAATAATTTGTTGGCCATTTGGTGGAATTGATTATGTGTTGCATTGATGTTTTGTCATTGATGTCAACACTAGTTGTTTGGATGCTTTACCGACACCCTTCTAGTCCCAGTAGGTTGAGTGGTTTTTGGTTAACTTGGATCCAGCATGATCCGGTTGACTCCGGTATAATCTGGTGATGGAATTGACTTGTTCATAATTCTTATACTCATTTTTGGTCAGTTGATTTTGGTATGGTGATTGGATGTTATCTTGCTTGCTATGAAGATTTGTTTCTAGTTCCGGTGAGGGTTTCACCGACAAAGCTTTTGGTGGAGATGTAAGAAACAATCATGTACTTCTTTATCTACTGCTAAAGCTGAGTATGTTGTCGTTGCTACTAATTGTACACAAGTTTTATGGATGAAGAAAATGTTGAAGGATATAAAGGTGGATTGTGATACACCAATAGTTATTCACTGTGATAACTCTGCTGCTATTGATATAACAAAGAATCTGGTATTTCATTCTAAGACAAAGCACATATCTATCAAATATAACTTTTTGAAGGAGAAGGTGGAAGCAAATGAAGTTAAACTAGTTTATGTGAACACAAAAGAATAGATTGTAGGTATTTTCACTAAACCTTTATCCAAGGAATCATTTGAGTACCTGAGAGACAGATTGGGGGTTTCTGCCCCTTTGACAGAGACTTGATTGATGCGGTTTGGCATCTGTCCGACATGCATTATCAGAGATACTATTCATTCTAGCACTGATGTGGGATGCTATTTCTTAGGGGGAGTAGTTAGCTTTATGGTGAATACTAAGAGGGGGGGTGAATTAGTATACCCAAAAACTTAACAAACTCTTAAGCAGTTTAACTACATATTAGTGTAGCAGATTAAACAATAAATCGGTTAAAATATAAACAAGCCAAATAGAAAATAAATCATTCACCAATAGGAGCACAATCACCATAACATAAGATGTTTTGACGTGGAAACCCAAATGGGAAAAACCACGGTGAGTAAAATTCACAAGTCAACTATCTGTAGAATAGTAACCAGACCGGTTAAGGTCAGACTGGTTAAGGCCTTACAATGTTCTTCACCAGAATAGATCTTGTTAGGAATCTAGATCTTTGTTAGGAGATAAGTCCTGCTAAAGACTACCCTATTAGAGGATTTCAAATCCACAACTATGAACCACCTTGTTAGAGGATTTACAATAGGCTTGGCTGGGCCTGCCCGGTTAAGGGTTTCAGACTTGTTGAAGATATTAGTAATCAACAAGTGAATGATCTAGACAGTAGCACAGAATGCTTGATTAGATCCTTGACAACTCCCTATTAATGCATTTCAGCATTACTTTAGTCTTCTATATTTTGCACTCTCTATCTCTATTGCCAGATACCTTTTCTCGCACAGACGTAATCTTCTCTCCAACGTTTGCACACAACAACTACAATAAAACCCTAGACATGATGTCCTCATATAGGAACCTGATTTCATGTCGGTCCAATAAGATTAGACTACAATTTCCTAGGTACAGTGCACCTAGACACATTTGGTAACACAACACAAAAACACCACCAAAGTGTCGGTGGATGATAACTCATCACACATTACAATTATACCGGTTTAATACAATATACCAATTACCAGTTGACAAATGAAGACTAGAAAATTGGAACATAGTGTTCTGATCAAAAGATTAACTACCACTCGAGGCCTTCATTCTGCTTGAGATCTTCATACTGCTTGGGGTCTTCAGTCATGCTTTGACCGGTAAGCATCTTCTTCAAAACACCGATAGTCTTCAACAAACAAAGACTATACATTTTAATGACATACAATACCGGTTGGAACAACTATCGGTTGAGAATAACTCATACATCAAATAAGTGTGTGTCCATCAATGACAATCACAACTAATCATCATCAAAATACCTATAATCTCCCCCTTTGGTATTGATGGCAACACTTAGGGAAATTTTGACATCTAAGTGCTTACAAGACAAAAAATAGATGCCATAATCAAAATTACTCCCCCTAAGCATCACTCTTAGTCTTCATCTGGAAGGCTAATTCTTCCACTGCATCGATGGTGCTCATCTCTTGTGTCACAGTAATAGCCTCCAAGTTTAGGAAGCACTTCTAAAGAACCTGCAATTTTGGTAGTAGGAGCAACTAGAGCTCCTGTAGATCTCGAGTCCGATTATAGATCTCTGAGTCAAGCTTCGCAATCTGATGCTGGTGAGTATTAATAGTTTGTCTATATACTGTGAACAGATCATAGGGCAGTTTGAAGTTGCTGATATACTTTTGTAACTCCGATTGGAGTTGAGTCTTCTATTTTAGAGCATCTTCACAAAATAGGTGAGGTAGGTAGATTTTACTCAAGAGTACATTACCTTCACCCATAGCTGAACTTATATCATCTTTTTGCTTAAGTAGTTGTGCCTTGTCTTCATCCATTTGCTTTACTAAGGCAACTTTGAGTGCCTTTTCATGGTTTTTCTTTGCAGTGGTCTGGGCAACATCTTCCAAACATTGTACCTGATCATCCACTACCATGCAAAGAAGTTTGAGCTTGGCCAACAAGGAATCGATGTTGGGGAGGTTAGTACCGAGGATTAGATTGGAAAGGGTGTCAACAACAAACTGAATGACATCATATTCTTTCTTTTTCCTTAGTTCTTCCAATCTCTCCTGCACTAGTTGAATGCTCTGCAGTAGCTCAATCTCATCAACTGATTGAGTTAGACAGGAAAGAGTCAGATCGGTGGGACTGGTGGGATCAACTTGCTTGGCTTGATCTCTGATTGCCTTAGGAGTATGTCCTCCTTCCTTTTCCTTGATCTCTGCTTGTCTTTTCTTCTCTTCTTCTTCTTTTTCTTGGGCTACCTTGGTGGCCTTCACTTTCTTCTCTTCCACTCTCCTCTTCTCCTCTTCTTTCTTCTGCTCTTCTTCCCTCTTTTTCTCCTCTTCCTTTTTCTTCTCTGCTTCCTCCTCCTTCTTCTCTTCTTCCTTTTCTTCTCTTCTTCCTTCTTATTCTCTTCTTCCTTCTCCTTCTCTTCTTCTTTCTTCTTCTCTTCTTCCTTCTTCTTCTCTTCTTCTTTCCTCTTCTCCTCTTGTCTCTCTTTTTGCTCTTGTCTCTCTTTCTCCTCTTGCTCTTTCTCTTGTTTCTCTTTCTCCACTTTCCCATCCTTTTCTTTCTCCATTCTCTCATTTTCAGCTTTTTCCTTATCTGGGGTGATATCCTCAATATCCAGTGCATCAACATCAATGGGGTCATTTTGTTCAGCTATTATTTCACCCAAACTATCAAAGACTTCATCCGGTTTGGCTGTGGATAGGTCAATCTCTTTCTCAGCTAGTCGATTAGCTTCAAATACTTTTTGCATGTTGATAGTTACCTTAACCTACAGATGGGTGTCTTTTTCCACTTCAGAATTTTTGCCTTCAAGTAGCTAAAGTCTTCTTTTTCACATGAAGAAAATACCTTTGTACTTATCAATAATTTCAAACAATTCTGAATTAGAGGCATCTGGAAAATATTGAGAAAAAACTTTTTCCCTGATGTCTTGTTCCTTTTCAATGGAAATGTACCATTTGTTGTCCAAAGAATCATACAAAGATTTAGAAGTAACTGACTTAATATCAGAAGGTGACAGATCATTAATACATAAATATTTAATAAGTTCTTGTTCAACATCCTCCTTTTCACTATCATTGAAATCATCAAAATATTCTTTTGAATCATCAAGAACTTTTCTTCTAATATTCTTCATGGTCCTTTGACAATGTGTCATAGGTTTGTAAGAGGAAATATCTAAATTTACCAGTGCAGAGGTTGTTGGTACATTACCGATTGACTTCGTCTTCTTTCTTGATTGTCTTGTCTTTTTCATTTCTACCTCCAATTCAGTGCCTTCTGAATCCGGTGAGTTATTCCTGGTTTTTCTCTTCCTTTCAAATACCTTAGGCGGAATAGCTTTCGATTTCTTTTTATCTGGCGACCTCTTGGTCACTTTAGGACTGGCAGCAGATGTAACCAGTGTCGATGATGATGGCATTGCTTTACTCTTTTTTTGCTTCGGTATCTCAATAGGTTTGATCCTCATAGAGTAAGTACTGGTCCTCTTCTTCTTGGGATCTAGTGGTGAAGAAAGTAGGGTAGAGGCATACCCTATCAGTATATCATTTACCACTTCATAGCCCATAGGCTCAACTACATCTTCTCTCGGTTCGATCACTTCCATTATGAAGTGATCTATTTTGATTGTAAAACATATGTCATCTTCATATCTCTTAAATAGATGACCAAATATTTTCATTCTCTGGTTTATCTTTAGTCTGAACTCATCAAAATACCTATTCAGAGTCTCTGGATATGCAGTTCCTACTACTTGCAAACTATCCTTTATTTTTCTGGAAACCGGTAGGTCACTTGACCATTGAACATCACCTACTTTAGGAAAATATCCTTGAAAGTAGAAAAATAAACTGGCAACCAGTTGACCAAACTTAAACCTCAGGGTTTTGTCCAATTTGATCGACGTCAGGTTATCCATGAGTTTTTTCTGCATGCAGGTACATAAGTCACATTCTGCATTCTCCTTGATCATCCTATAAGCGACATGCACCATAGTTGTAGGAACAAAATTCATTCTGCTAGCATAGAATATTCTATACCCGATTACCATGCATGCATATTTCACCAAGTCATCTTTAATGGTGTTAACAGTCATTTCCCATTGGTCACTCACAGAATCGGTGAGCTCTGTCACTTTGGTTTTGGTGATCTTTTGAAGAACAGGGACTTCCCCAACTTTGCAGAAATTAGTCATGGCATGAATTGCCTCTGGTATAATATCATGGGTTTGCTCAATGTACATCTTATCACCATGAACCCTACTAAGGATAATCTTGATGTGTTCTTTTATAAATTCCTCGAGAAAATATACTGCATTGTGTAATTTCTTCTTCTCTATTATGTTGTATTCAGGTTTAATCTTCTTATCGTCTCCACAGAACAGACTCAGCTAGGAGTGAATCACTAGAGACCCTAGGTCTTGTAGTTTGCAATCAATATATCCTGAAACATCACCTTCGATAATGACTCTGGTGGGAATTTGAGATAGAGCATTATATTTCATCTTCTTTTTAAGAAACTCAGGTGCTTCCTCAGGTTCAGTAGAGCTAGAAGGGATTTTAGATGCAGAAGCCATATCTAGAAGATTCCAAATGACAAGAATGTTTCAATGAGAAATACCTTCACACTCTGAAATAGGGTTTGCCAATGTTGAGCACAACACACTTCTTCGAAAGCTTGTTTACCACTTTGACTTCCACAGTGATAGCTTGAAGTGGCTGCAAAATCTCATGCAAGATTCCTTTCTAAATTCTTTTCAAATGCAAGATAAATCGCCCTGGATGCATAGCTCAAGCTTAGAAAAATTATTCTATGAAAATAGGTAAGTAAAAATGATGGCAAAAGTCACTTTTAAACATGCTCCTACCTACCATAATAAATGCATCACCATTAGGGCTCAAAACCTAATTTTACCTTTTACCACTTCATTTCTTCTATCGATTGATAGGTAACAAATACCGATAAAGGTACTTTATCGATATACTCTAGGGGTTCAAAATATTTTACCGGTTTGTTCCCCCTAAGCTTTTTCGAAGCTCAATTTGTCGGTTCAGGGATTTCCACACTGGGTGCGGAAACTGGTACATCTTGTGGCTTCTCTTCAGATTTCTTTTTCCAAGTTTTATCCATATCCACCTGAATGGTTTCAACATCAATCTTCCCTTCTCAATTGGTTAGTATGTCTCCCAATGGATTCTTTCTTAGTCTGCATGCTCTGGTAGTGTGTCCCGGTTTGTTGCAATGATAGCATATCATTCTAGGTGTTTTCCATGGTTTGGTGTTCACATTTCCATTCTTCCTTCTGCATGTTGTAGTATTATGACTGCTACCATGATAGATTAAACAAGTTGCTCTCTAACTAGTTGCCGCTTCATAACCATTTGACCGGTGGTCATAGGTTTTGTACCGGTTTGGGTTCCAGTTTATAGGAAGTTCCAGGACAACTCCTTTAGATCTTGGTGGATAACTTCTAGAGGTGTTCATAACCGACCTGCACTCAAAAGATCTATGCCCAAACTTGTTGCATGCATAACGGTGACCATTAAATCTACCACATCTAGCCACATTGTTTTGAAAGTAAGGAAATTTATTATAAGCCTTGCTCCTACATACATTGGCAATGTGTCCTTCTTTAAGACAGTTAAAGCAAACAGGTTTAAACTTTTGCTTACCTTTACTCTTGTTGTTGTTCTTAGGTGTCAATTGCTTCTTTAGTGCATCATTCTTGGTTCCAAAGATCTCACCTTCCTCATATCCAAAGAAACCAAGTCTAGTGGTATCCTTTGATGGCTTCACCAATTCCAGCTTTTGTTCCAACTTAGTAGCACTCCGGTTGAACTTAGCAAGTTCCTTGGAAAGAGCATCATTGGTCTCCATCAAGGTTTCATTCTGAGAAATAGCTGCATTCAGTTTAGCTTGTATTTCTTCTTTCTCTTCTTTACCCTCCTACAGATAGGTGGTAATGGTACCAATTTCTTGTTTCAACTTAGAGATCTCATGCTCCTCATCCTTTACCAAATCTTCAGCTTTTCTTCTATTTTCTAGCTCCTGACTCATCTTGATAGTCAGTCCTTCCAAATCCCCCCTTAGGTTAGTTTTGGATTCATTTAGTTTTTCCACTTCTCCGACTAGGGCCTCCATGTTTGCTTCATTAGAAGAGTTGTTTTCTGTAAATTCCATCAATTGCTCAACAAGTTCTCTTCTCTTGGCTAAAGAGGTTTTATACTTGATTTTGAGTTCATCGTAGGCTCTCTCATACTTAGTAAGATGCTGAGTGAGTTCCCTCATGTTGTATCCCCCCATATCTCCTTCCAAGTGGTTAGACTTATAGAAAGGTTGGCTCTGATACCAATTGATGAATACTAAGAGGGGGGTGAATTAGTATACCCAAAAACTTAAACAAACTCTTGAGCAGTTTAACTACAGACTGGTGTAGTAGATTAAACAATAAACTGGTAAAACATAAACAAGCCAAATAGCAAATAAATCATTCACCCATAGAAGCACAATCACCATAACACAAGATGTTTTGACATGGAAACCCAAATGGGAAAAACCATAGTGAGTAAAACTCACAAGTCAACTATCTGCAGAATAGTAACCAGGTCGGTTAAGGTCAGATCGATTAAGGCCTTACAACATTCTTCACCAGAACAGATCCTGTTAGGAATCTAGATCTCTGTTAGGAGATAAGTCCTACTAAAGATTATCTTGTTAGAGGATTTCAGATCCACAATTGTGAACCACCTTGTTAGAGGATTTACAATAGGCTTGGTTGGGCCTACCCGGTTAAGGGTTTCAGACTTGTCAGGGATATTAGTAATCAACAAGTGAATGATCTAAACAGTAGCACAAAATTATTTATTAGATCCTTGACAACCCCCTATTAATACATTCCAGCATTACTTCAGTCTTCTATATTTTGTACTCTCCATCTCTGTTGTAAGATACCTTTTCTCGCACAGACCTAATCTGTTAGTTAAGATGAGAAGGGGGGTGAATCATAAAAACTCACAATACAATATATTCACCAGATTCAACCTCGGTAGCCTTTAATGATATGTAACTATGACTGTAAATAATTCAATACTCATAAACAGATACACTTAAAACATCATAACACATTTAACACCAGATTTAACGTGGAAACCCAAATAGGGAAAAACCACTATGGGATTTCGAACCCACTAAGAAATATACCCTTCTAGAGTATGCTCAGTTAAAAGCCAATCCAGTTACAGATTACAAAAACACATTGCTAGTTGTGACTCGGTTAAGGGATTTCCCTCAGACTTGTTAGAGTCTTGCACTTTGTTAGAAGTGACCTTGTCAAAAGATTTCAAACACTCATTTAGAATGTTACCTTGCTAGAGGGTTTACAAATAAGACTGTTAAGTCCACTCGGTTAAGAGATTTCCTCTCACTTACAAAAT
Source organism: Cryptomeria japonica (assembly GCF_030272615.1). Classification (NCBI taxonomy): domain Eukaryota; kingdom Viridiplantae; phylum Streptophyta; class Pinopsida; order Cupressales; family Cupressaceae; genus Cryptomeria; species Cryptomeria japonica. The sequence continues at coordinate 675,748,066 of NC_081406.1, read as the reverse complement.
AAATAATAGTAATAAAATATATCTGCAACTTCACATCTGAAATGATAAAGAAGATTCTATGTGCTCAAAACAATCTTGTCATAAGACTTATCTTGCTTCTTGTTGGGCTTCTCAATATTCTTTAATCAGATCTTCTATCTTATGTGCTCGGTGATCACTACTGTAGTGTCACTATTCTTCTATTTTGCCCACATGCATTGTTCATCAATAGTTTCTTATTTATGAACAATACCTAACCGCTTAATCTCCTTGATCACATTTCCCAAGATCATTCTTAGCAATCAAATCTTAAAACATGACTAGGTTCATTGTATCCTTCACTCTGAAAATGTTTTACCTCGCCTTGGAACTTGTGCTAGGTTATGACCGTTCAATCTGCGTTGTAGATCTATCTCTTGTATTTTTGATGTCATAGATCCTCAACAAACTTCTTGCATGACATACCAATCATCTGATCAACTCCATCTCATTGGTATTCTACATTTAATAATGTATTTATCCATCTAATGCATTCTATTATTACTCGGTTGTTACACGGTAAATACTGAACTTCACTCGGTAGATATTCTACCTTCTTTAACCAATAGTGATAACCTTAAGGTATATCGACTAGCATCTTGCTCGGTAACATAGAACAATATCAAGCCTTAATTAATTCTATAGCTTGAAATCTTTTCTCCTTCTTGTTCAGTCTTTGAATACTCATATATAGGATATCAAAACAATCAAAACAACATAATCTCATCACTATCTAACTCGGTAATAGTTACCCATTGAATAACTTATTATTCCCCTTTTATTTTCACATTCATTCTGTGTCTCTTACCGACATCTTTATACTTATCAAAACATAATCATTAAGATATGGCAACATCATACTGAATCATAAAATCAATTGCTTGACATCAATGACAAAATAATATTATTAAGATAGTAATCATCCTTTCTCAATTATATCAACAATCTCCAACAACCTTCTCAATATCCTCATACCAACAAACTTACTGAGATGCTAACAATCTCCCTTTGTGAAAATGCTAACATAATCTTCTCTCCAATGTTTGCACACAACAACTACAATAAAACCCTAGACATGATGTCCTCATATAGGAACCTGATTTCATGTCGGTCCAATAAGATTAGACTACAATTTCCTAGGTACAGTGCATCTAGACACATTTAGTAACACGACACAGAAACACCACCAAAGTGTCGATGGATGATAACTCATCACAAATTACAATTATACTAGTTTAATACAATATACCAATTACTGGTTGACAAATGAAGACTAGAAAATTGGAACATAGTGTTTCGATCAAAAGATTAACTACCGCTCGGGGTCTTCATTCCGCTTGAGATCTTCACATCGCTTGGGGTCTTCGGTCATGCTTTGACTAGTAAGCATCTTCTTCTAAACATCGATAGTCTTCAACAAACAAAGACTATACATTTTAATGACATACAATACTGGTTGGAACAACTACCAGCTGAGAATAACTCATACATCAAATAAGTGTGTGTCCATCAATGACAATCACAACTAATCATCATCAAAAAAACAACACTTTGAGATTCAGAGGCTTATGTTTTTGCTTTGATATTTTGGTCATATTTTTGGCATTGATGTCAAAGGGGGAGAGATACTGATGTGAAAAAGAAATTCAGAACTTTATAGAGATATTATTCAAAGGGGGAGAGACATTGATATTCAGAGCTATATGTAGAAGATTGTTGGTTGTCTTCCACAGGGGGAGACTTGTTTGGTATTTCTTAGTACTTAGATATTTTTCACATCTAGTGTTGCCATCAATGCCAAAGGGGGAGATTGTTGGCCATTTATAAGAATTGATTATGTGTTGCATTGATGTTTTGTCATTGATGTCAACACTAGCTATTTGGATACTTTACTGGCACCCTTTTGGTCCCAGTAGGTTGAGTGGTTTTTGGTTAACTTGGAATAAGCATGATCCGGTTGACTCCAGTATAATTTGGTGATGGAATTGACTTATTCATAATTATTATACTCATATTTGGTCAGTTGATTTTTGTCTAATGATTGGATTCTATCCTTCTTGCTATGACGATTGGTTTCTGGTTTTAGTGAGGGTTTCATCGGTAGAGCTTTTGGTGGAGATCTTTGATGCATTGCATAATTGGTGTTGGTGCAGCTTCTGATGGAGTTTCAGGATTCTTTTGGTGATCGTGTTCAAGACTTGGCATTTGGAGATCATTGCTGAAGCTTGTAGACCTATACTTGGTCTTGATTGATCTAGGTTATGGACCAACATTAATGTAACATGTGGATATGACCTATTGTTGTATTTCTAGGAGGTCTTATGTGTTGGATATTATTTGTTTTTCTCTAAGACCGACATAGTTTGTAATTATGTAATTGGTTTATTGTCTAGTGGCTGACCTGATTGTTTATGGTCGAGGGTTTGTATAAATAAGATGTAAGATCTCATTGTAGATCATCATGGTTATTGTAAGAGGTCATGGTCAAGGAATGTAATGTGTGAATAATGTAATATCATTCAGGCAGAAGATTTGGTCGATCATTGGAGATTAAATTGGTTTTGTAAGAGGATTTAGTCCTCTGGTATTGAGCTTAACTAGAATTGTACTCAAGCATAGGAGATGCTATCTTTTACAGTTCAACACTTCTCTGGATTGTAGTCTAGATTTGTATGTAGTCAGTGAGGCTCCTTTTGTGATGAGAAGTGTGCTCTAGGTTGTTGGTTTTCCTGCAAGTGCAGGCCCCTTCATTGTAATTCACATACTTATTGCAGAACTATTATCAGACTGTGGGTAGGCTTCCCACCGTAGTTTTTTCCTTTACCGGGTTTTCCACGTACAAATCTTGGTGTTGTGTGGATGGATTTTATTCTATGATTATTGTTTATGCTTAATTGGATTAACTATTATTCCAGTATTATTGTTGTGAGATTTTGCCAAGATCAAAGGCACAATGAAAAGCATAAAGAGAGACAATATAATGAGAAGAACAAACTGTATTCTCATCAATATACAAATGATCAACTGGATTAACCAATACAATGAATATGAACCTGCTTATATAAGTAAGGCCATATGGATATATGAGCACACAATCATGACATGTGACTCAATGAGAAACAAGGGTAGGTAAGAAATACTAGGGGTAGGTAGGAGAAATAATATAATATTCCACAAGAGCTGGATGATCCACAAAATATGGAGTGTAACAGCAAAATAAGACCACAAAAGGTGAAATTTCTCCTACAATCTATATCCCTATGTGCACACTTCCCTAAGCATCTCATATCCAAAATACGAAGAGATGCATTATCCTAAGTTAACTTAAGTAAAGTGTAATAATATCCATGATGAATATTTATTTACACCAACAATTGTTTTGGGTTCTGATATTGTTGTTTTAAATTACTTATGCTTCTGGTAATCTATAACAACTGATTCACCCCTCCCCCTCTCAGTTGTCTTTCGGTTATGTAAACTGTCTAACATAATTATCTTGTAATACAAAGACAGAAAATTTGGCTATGGCACAAATGGATGGGTCATATCAATTATAATCATCTTGTGAATATTGGTTCTAAGTGTTAGAATCAATGATAGTCCCAAAGACACTGGGTGGGGGGGGGGGGGGGGTGAATCAGTGTCTAATCGGTTAACAGAATATTTATACTTATTTAAAACTTTTCTTTCCAAAATAGTGTACCAGTAAATAAGAATTAATGCAACAATTAAGAATAACAAAGACAACATAAAGAACACACCATAACACAAGATATTTAACAAGGAAACCCAGTGTGGGAAAAACCTTGATGGGATTTGTGACCCACAATATTTACTCACTAGCCAATGAATAAATATGACTTACAATGAGGGACCTGCACATGCAGGGAGGCCAACAGCCTAGAGCACACTGCTCAATAAAGAGTCACACTGAATACAAAATGGATTATCAAAATCCAATACAATGTACTACTTCAAAACAACATCTCTCATGCCATGTTCAATACCGGTTTAAGCTCAGTCAATAACCAAAACCTTCGCTATCAACTATATCACCTTATACAAAATTGCCTTATACTTCTCATCTATATCCTTTTTAGAAATGACCTATAAGATCTCATACATATATGAGTCTTTTACAATATACCATGTCGGATTTTACAAAAGATAATTACATTAAAAAACAACAAACAAAAGTTTATTCCATGTCGGCCTGAGTGTCGATATACACTGTTGCCGATGTCGGTAAAGTGTCTACTAATGTATGTAGACATCTATTGTCGGTGTCGGTATCTCCCGGTTGGTTACCAGATGATTGCCAGTTGGTTGCCATCAATGACAACATCAACTATTCTCATAAGAGTGTAGAATGCCAACAATCTCCCCCTTTGGCATTGATGGCAACACTCATGAGAAAAATCCAAAAACTATAGTCCAAAAACTGAAGTCCAAAAAGATGTGCTCCCCCTGAGCAAGTGATCTCCTCTGTATAAGGATTTTTCTCTCCACTACTCCCCCTTTGATATCAATGACAAAGGTTGTAAAAAATGAGTGTAAAATTTTTACCTCAAAGTCTGTAACCGATTGGTTACAATCTGAAAAATATCTGCCAAAGCTAAATTTAGACTCTGCATAAACCTTTTGCTATCATTCAAAGTTGCCTTAGTCTGTTGGATCGTGTCGTTGAGATAATGCATGTGTTCTTCTGGTGATCGCTCTCCTTGAACTAATGCCTTAGAGATTTCATTTCTTTGAGAGATAAGATTGTCCAACTTAGGACCAATTTTATATTTAAGTTCTCGGGCATTTGACCTTATCCATGCCTTCTCTTTCTCATGTTTCTCTAAATTCTCCTCAAAAACTGTCATTTCCTATTCAAAAACTGATATATGTCCAGATGAGCCAATTATATTATCAGCTATGTCATCAATTTCTTTCTGTGTTTTTCTGATATCCTTATCTATGTCCTCTGTCAAAAGGTGAGGTTTGCATGTTTCCCTATATAGCTCCTTTTACTCCAAAATTGTAGAGTTAAGTACCGGTAGTAATGTGTTCAAGCATCCTGTACACTTCTTTATAGTGTCTTCAAAGAATTTGTTTTTCTCTTTTTCAACTCTCTCCTTAATTGTGTCCTCATTCACCTTATTAATAGTTATTACATTATCAACAATAACTTTGGACAATGTGTCCAATTTACCTAAAGAAATCCTTAATATGATCTACGTTACAATTTGGTGCAATCAACTTAAGAATAGGTAATGTGTTGTCAATTGCCTTGTAGGCCAATGCATTGTAATCGGTTATCTTCTTGATTGAATCCAAAAGTACCTCTGTAACATTGGTAGGTTTGAATTCACCTATAGATGTGTCAGATGTCTGACCAGTTATCTTTATTACCTCTTTGCTTCCATCAGGTGTATCCATTTTGCTTCCATTTTCCTTTGGTGGATCAGTTTGGGTTTGCATCTCAACCTGCAAAGGTTTCTCAGACAATTTCAAGGTCTTTGTGATTGTCGGTTCCTCTGTCTCTGTGTGTACCTCTGCCTCAGTTTGATTCTCGATCTATATCCCTATCTCCAGTGGCCCTATGCAAGTACCTTTAGCTTTAGTAGGTTTTTCAGTCTATGTTGGTTTCTTTGTTTGTGTTGATGTCTCAGTTTCAACAGTTTCTAGTGGTTTCTCTGCTATGTTATTACTGTCAACATTGTCTGCCTTAACTTTAGAGTTATCCTTATCCACAAAAATTTTTACCTCTTGAGTATCCCCATTCATTGTAACAAGTATCTCCAATTTAGGATTAGTATCATGATGTCTTATTCCTTCAGTGTTAATAATCAGTGGATCTTCTGAGTGTACCAATGCAGTATCCAAAGGTGGTGGTGGAAGATTGTCAGTAATCTTAATGTTCGGAACTCCACCAATTTTTCATTTACCTTTGTCCTTTTGATAAACCTTAAATGTCTTCTTAGTTTTGTTCATTTCCTCTTGTATTTCTTTCTCCACAAAGAATATATCCTAGTTGTTTGATGTTTCTTCTGCAATTTCCTTCACTCTTCCAACCATCAGGCTTACTTGTCGGTGTCCACTAGCAAATATTGATCGGTTAGCCTCAGAAATAAGTTCATCAATTTCTTCTTTAGAGTTAGCTGGGTGAACAACCAAGAGTGCTTCAACTTTCAGTTTCTTGTCTAATTCCATCATAGATAGCCTTTTAGCTTCTAGTCTCATGTAGAGATCATTTGGTAGGTCCTCAACAACTTCAATCAAAATTTTCTTATAAATGTCTAAATGAAGAATAATGCTTCTTTAATAGTGTTTCTGTCAATATCATTTGAAGAAGTATACCATTTGTTCATGATGCTCTGCAAAAACAATTAGAAAAATTGTTTGATGGCAACACACGCAAGAGCACAAGAAACAAATGTTAGTGTTAGCAACAAAATATTATCCTAAACAGGCATATCAAGAGAGATTTTAAGCATGAAATAGAAAGCATACAAACACAAAATAGATAAACTATACTCCTCCAAATGCTAATCAAGTGATAACTCAATGATGAATGGATAGTACCAAACCGGGACTGAGAGGGGGGGTGAATCAGTACAGACAAAAACACAATCCTAAACCGGTTTGTCAGCAGACACTGTGCTTAGGCAGACAAATAGTAACACCGGTCTTGAACAGAGTACAACCAACAAAACCTAGAGTAATTGAGACAAGAATAAACCAGTTGACACTTATCTTCTCATACAATCTAATACTTCATTTTCATTTCACCCTAGTATATGAACAGGTAATCTACCATTAAAGATATATATATAAACAGCTAGATCAACATGATTCACCGCTTGACAGAAAACAACATATCATCACATGAAAAAGATATCACATATGACACACATATTTTTCACATGGAAACCCAACTGGGAAAAACCACGATGGGGATAAATACCCACAAGCTTGTTTTTGAACTCTTTAGAAGTCCTCTCTGTTAAGAGCCTTGTCCGGTTAAAGACTAATACAATAGGTTTTGTTAGGAACCGATCCTGTTAGGGATCACCCGGTTAAGGGATGGCTAGAATACCCGGTTAAGTGTTAAACCCTATTAAAGGTTACCTTGTTAGAGGATTTCAAGAACTCAATGGTTTTGAGTCAATCTATTAAAGGATTTATAGCAAGCCAGTTAAAGCTACCCTATTAAGGGATTTACCAACTGTTAAGGTGGTTAGAGATCAACAGGTATTACAATGATTTGGTAACAACACTCAATGCCAATGCAGATCCGCTTTAGCTCCTCTTCACCTTCTGCACTTACACTCTACAGGTATCACTTCTCTCCTCTGGTTTGGAAAGAATCACGTATCTCTTCTCTTGGATACACACACACAACTTTTGCCAACAACCTCAGAAAGAAACACAACATCGACCTTATAGGAAACATATAGGTCGGTAGCATAAACCCTAAACCCTAAACCTGTTAGGTTAAGGAATTCAAATGGTTCAATCCTGACTGTTGAGCATATTGCATTAAATGCAACAATCTTGATCCAATCTCAAGACATTCTCCATCATTCGTTTTCCACCGATTTCATGGCGGCTAATAATCCATCACACGTTATCACCGTTTACAGGCTTCACATATTCCTGAGGTAGATGGGAACAATCTCCTTCATGCAAGATCCTTCACGTGCACAAGGCTAACATGGCAACATGATCTATTCTTTGTTACAATGCTAGCTCATCACATAAAGTCATTGGTTGAGCCACAGAGGCTTGAAACAATTCAACCGGAGACCCTGAAGTTGAGACTACCAACCGATAGTCATACAAAGCTTCATTGTATTGGTTCCCATAACCACATGTCGGTTCACCTTAAACAAACACACCGCTTCACTTTGGCACAAATGTCGGTTCATAGTGTTATACCGGTTCTCTTCTCTTCAGCATATATTGACATCAATGACAACATACAATGTTATTATGTCCTCATACCGGTTCACATAATGCCAACAATCTCCCCCTTTGGCATTGATGGCAATATACAAAGATATCTCTCTGCTTCACATCTTCTCCCCAATTTCTGCAGATATCTTCTCCGCTTCTCTTCACAATGTTATATACAAAGATATCTCTTCCCCCCCTTTGATAATAATGCCAAAGTGGAGGCACAAGCTTCCCTGTTCCATTATGGTGCTCCCCCTGAGGAGTAGCATCCTTCAACACATCAATCCTGAAGAAAAATTTGACTATGCAATACTTGACTGATGTGGAGCATATACCTTTAGTTTACTTCCTGAAGGGGCAGCACCCCTAATTCACCTCTTAAGTACATAAATGTAGCCTTTGGGAGAGGCTTGGTGAATATGTCTGCTAACTGCTCGTTACTGGAAACATGTTCCAGTGCAATCTCTTTGTTCTGAACCTTTTCCTTCAAGAAATGATACTTAAGCTCAAAGTGCTTGGTTCTAGAATGTAAAACCAGATTCTTGGAGATGTTAATTGCACTAGTATTGTCACAAAATATACTTATTGGTTTAGATACAGGAACTTTGAAGCCATTCAATACATGCTTCATCCAAATTGTCTGAGTGCAGTTCATGAAAGCTGCAACATACTCTGCTTCCTACTCATCCATGAGACTAGTCTACCACCGAGAAAGAATGCACCATTGGTTGTGCTCTTCCGGTCATCTATATTACCAGCCCAATCAACATCTATGAACACTTTCAGGTTAAAATCATTATTTTATGGATACCATAACCCATAGTCGACTACAACCAAGTGGGATTCTCTTGGGCTTTTTTGGAATCTTGCAGTAATGCCAAGTGCATGTGCAATATCTGGTCTACTATGCACTACATAATGCAACTTACCAATCATTGATCAGTATTCCTTCTCATCAACCAATGCTGAGTCATCCTCTTTGGATAATTTACAACCGGTCACCATCGGTGTACCAACTGGTTTGCTATCTTCCATGCCAAAGGTCTTCAACACCTCTTTGACATACTTGGACTGAGTGAGAAAGATTCCATCTTTCATCTACTGGATCTGCAGTCCAATGAAGAACTTAATCTCCCCTATGAGTGACATCTCAAACTCTTTCTTCATCTCATTTGCAAACTCATGACTCATCTTGTCATCTCCACCAAAGATAATGTCATCAACAAATACCTCATAGATCAGGATCAGATCTCCTTCAGACTTCAAGTAGATATTGCTATCTTCACAAGATGGGAATGTAGGCGTTCATACCATGCTCTAGGTGCCTGCTTTAGACCATATAAGGCTTTATGTAGCCTACATACCATGTCACTATCTTCAGATAGGCAAACCCATTTGGTTGCTCTATATACACCTCCTCTTCAATTATACCATTTAGGAATGCAAATTTTACATCCATTTGATATACTTTGAATCCTTTAAAAGATGCATATGCAAGAAGCATACAAACTCCTTCCAATCTAGCTACAGGAGCAAAGGTTTCTCCATAGTCTTCTCCTTCTTCCTTGGCATATCCTTTGCACACCAGTCTGGCTTTGTTTCTAATCACTGTGCCATCCTCATTCAGCTTATTTCTAAAAACCCATTTGGTACCAATGACATTTTTATGCTCTGGTCTGGGTACCAAAGACCATGTACCATTTTTCTCTATCTGGTCAAGTTCCTCTTCCATTGCCTTGATCCAGTCTTCATCTTTATGTGCCTCTTTGAATGATTTAGGCTCAAATTCAGAGATCATACATGAGTTTTCTCTGACCTTTCTTCTTGTAAGGATTCCTGCATCCTTATCTCCTATGATCTGCTTAGGATCATGATTCAGCTTGACATACCCAGGAATAGTCTTGATAGATTCCTCTTTCTTTTCTTCTTCATCCTCATCTCCATCAGTATCAGCATCTACATCTACCGGTGTAGGAACACTATTACTGGTACTTGGTTGACTGACAACTGGTTCCCAGAAGGTTACAAATGGTTCATTTACCGCTTGCTCACTACCGGTTTCCTCAGTTTTCTCAGAGGCTTCATCAATTCTTACATTGATGCTTTCCATAATTCTCTAAGTCCTATTATTGAAACACTTGAGAACTTCACTCTTGGTGGAAAATCCTAGGAATATTCCCTCATCACATTTCGCATCAAATTTTCTTCGGTGTTCACTCCTCTTGATGTAGCATTTGCTACCAAACACTTTAAAGTAGCTAACCACAGGTGTCCTACCGGTCCAATACTCATAAGGAGTTTTATCCTTACCTTTCTTGATGAGTACCTGGTTCATTGTGTAGACTACAGTGCTCACCGCTTCTCTCCAAAAGGTGTGGGCTACCTTTCCTTGAATCAACATAGTTCTAGCTACTTCAACCATAGTTCGGTTATTCCTCTCTGCTAGGCCATTCTGTTGTGGAGTCTGGGGGGCAGACAAATGTCTCTTGATGCCATGTTCTTCATAGTACTTGTTGAATTCACTGGAAGTGAATTCCCCTCGATCAGTTCTCAGGCACTTGATCCTTTTACCACTTTCCTTCTCCACAAATGCTCTGAAAGCTTTGAACTTTAAAAATGCTTCAGACTTATCTTTCAAGAATGTGACCCACATCATTCTTGAGCAGTCATCAGTGAGAATCATGAAGTACCTATCACCCTGCACACTCCTAGTTTTCATAGGACCACACAAATCAATATGCACAAGATCAAGCAAATTGTCAGCAGTGAAAGGTTTACCTTTAAAGGTTGAGGAAGACATTTTCCCCAATTGACACTCTCTGCACAAGGTATTATTTGGTTTGCTTAGCACTGACAACCCTCTAACTGCCTTGATCTTACTGGCCTTCACAATGTTATCAAAGTTTACATGGCAGAGTCTCCTATGCCATATCCAACTATCATCAAATTTATCCATAAGACATGTACTTATATTTGCATTTAGCTGAAATAGGTTACCTTTGGTCTGCATGCCGGTGGCCACCAATTCACCATTCTTTCCTTTGATTCTGCATACTCCATTCTTGAATTCCAGAGTGAGACCATTGTCATTTAGCTGGGCAACACTCAGAAGGTTGTGTTTGATACCATCAACCCAATACACATTGTCAGCACTACTCTTTCCATTCAGAGAGATGGACCCTCTACCTTTGACCATACATGGTGTATCATTACCAAAGCGAACCACACCACCATGATACTCTTCCAAGGATAGAAACTGATAGGGAGCTTGGTAGGTAAGTGCTCACAAGGCTAAATTTCTCAAAAAGGTTCACCTTGTTACCAGAGACATAGACTATTTGTGTATGTTGACTCAACCTGTCTGATTGTCATAATACCAAGCACTCAAGGTCTTATTGGCTAACCAACTCCCTTACTGGTTATGACACTTGCCCATGCACAAAACTACTCAATATTCTCACCTATCCAACCACACTTACTCATGCTTGGAACTTGGGGTCTTCAACCTTTAGTTTCAATGTGTACTAGGGGTTTTCCACATGGAAATGTAGGGGCAACAAGGTAAAATTCTTCATGGAATGCTCATCTTCTAGTTTTAGGCCTATAACCCACAACTTACTCAAACTCATTAATAAGGCTCAACTACCCCAAATGAGGTTGGACATTGTCTTTGAGTCTCAAATTAAACTTGGTGGTTTTCTAGGAGTTCTTTCATTAAGTTTTATAAGCCCAAGTTTCATTTTCCAACCGGTTTCATGCAATTTTACAAAAAACTGCCAATTTGTGTGTTATGCAGCAGGGCTACTAGCCCGTCGAGGCCTAATTGGCCCTTTTTTGCTCCCACTGGTCAACGATGGCCATTTTAACCACAAATAAAGCTTGGGATGATGTTTTAGGGTTGAGTGCTCAAGAATTTTTGAGGTTTAGCTCACTGTTAGAGTGGTTTTTAGACTGTCCACTTTTTATGGCATAAATTGAGGGTTTTGTAGGGTTTTGAGTGCTTCCACCATAGTTACACTCCTTTGGACTTGTTTCAAACTCCTTGGCTGCTTGGTTACCTCCGCCACCACATATTTAAGCTTCCCTTGACTTAGTTGGACTGGTATTGATCCAAACACTTGGCAAACATAAGGAAAACAGTCACTGTCACTGTCTTTTGGCAATCAATTGTTGTCTCCTCTTTAAAACCTATACAAGGAAGTATTTTTTATAGAGAGAATACCTCAAAGAGGTCTGATAAGCATTAAAATAACTCCTATTACATTGGCCTTAGTGTTCCAAGGCGTGGATGATTCTTTGAAGCATTCCATTAAGCAAAATGACAACAACTTTCCCAAAAACAGTGAACTCACTGTTTTGTCTACAAAATGGGAATGATTACAATGTGTAAACTATTCTAATACATCAAGATGGTGCTTCAATTATTGGTCACATGTCTAGACCATTGTTACAATCATTTTCTCACTCAATTACCCTTGAGTGCAAACTTTGAGTCTTTATCAAGTTACTAGCCAAAAGACAAACACTTGCCTAGTAATCACTCAATAGCATCTTCAAACCATTATTCTAGAACAAAAAGAAAAATATATACATTATATACACATGGATCAACTTGGTAGAATCCATAGGAGGGATCCCAAACCTAGATCAACCAAGTTGATGCATCTTACAACTCCAAACCCCTGGCAGGGCAGCAGATGCACCGTTTACAAAAATTTTTGAATAAGAACTTTGCAAAATAAAAATCAATGAAACAGGTACATGAGAAGTCTTAATACAATAACATCTCAACTCCCCAAAAGGCACAGTATGGATTGTACATCTACAGTACAGACTGCCCCTCAAAAAGGAAGAAAAACAATCATAAAAGCCAAAAACACTTGATTTCTATTAAGTTCCACTTATAAGTACAATCACCAACCCTTTCCAAGGAAAAGGGAGGCCTTATATAGTTTCTCAAGTTTTTTTCCATGCCCTTGTACGGACAAGAGGCATCAAAATTACATTTTGCAAGAAAAAGATAATTTTGACAACTTTCTTAAGCCAAATGACAACTTTTCTTGCTCTAAGATGCATTTTTCACAATCTAACCTCATCAACTTGACTAAACAACTTAGACATACTTAGAAACACTAAAAAATCATGTTTCAATGCTCTTGAAACCATTAGGAGACATTTTTGGCCATTTTTCACATTTTGGCCAAAAATTGTCAACTCAAGGCCTGGAATGTGAGATTTGATCTCTCAAGCCCAAAATGAGATCAAAACCACTACAAATGACTCAAAAAAACCTAAAACAAAAAAAGCAACCTAGCATAATACTTTACAAACATATAAGCATGAAATACACAAAAATGGAGTTTTGACTCAACTAGGTGCTTGTGCACTAGAAACTTGCTCCGGTCACCAGTCATATGGTGAGAACAACCACTATCAATAATCCACTCATTGGAATTATCAAACTGGGAGACAAGAGCCTTCTTGTCTGACACATCTACCTTGATAGAAACAAACACAATATCTTCATTTTCTTCATCTTCTGATTCCTCATCTGTGACACCTTCATCAACTGCAACAAAATAGTTTCTTCGGTTTCCTCCTTTGAATTTCTTGAACCTTTCCGGTTTGTCCTTGTTGTCGCCATTAGGATAGTTTATAGCAATATGTCCTATCCAGTTACAAGAAAGCATTTCAAAGGAATCTTACCTCTATATTTGTCAGTTCCTTTTGAAAGTTTCCTGGAAAGAAGAGCTTCAAATGCCATCAGAATCTCCTCATCATCCATTTCTCTGCTTTGTCTTGGTTCACCACTAGTGCTAGCTTCTTTTCCTTTCTTGGATGGTACAACAAAATCTTTAAAAGTTGATTCAATCTTTTGAACACTGCCATCAAAACTATTTAGCTCATAGGTTGTCAACTTTGCAATGATGGAGTCTAGGGATACCTTAGTCTTGTCTATTGATCTCAACTCCTGAATAGCAGCAACCCTTATTGCATAGACCCGTAATAAGGATCTCAGAACTTTGCTTACCACAGTGGAATCTTCCATTTTACCACCTGCACTCTTGATATCTCCAAAAATAGTTTTGATTCTTATTCCATACTGTTGAATGGTCTCACCTTCAACCATCCACATGTCTTCAAACTTCCCTCTAAGGCTTTCTTCCTTAGCTTGTTTTACATGCTCATCACTGCCATAGATATTTTCAAGAGTATCCCATACCTCTTTGGAATTTACCTTATCTTGGACATCAACAAACTCAATGTCAGATAAACTACTAATTAGGGCTTCCATGACTTGCCCATTCTCCTACATCTCTCTCTTTTGGTCATCGGTGAGAGTACCGGTAGGAGCAACATAGGCATTCTCAACATAACTCCAGTGTTGAGAACCCATACTTCTGATGTATATCTTCATTCCGTCTTTCCATATACTAAAATTTTCTCTGTTGAACTTTGGACCTTCCCTCTTCATCATTAGACTGGGATCTTTACCTCAAGCGATTAAGCTTATAACACAGAGGACCTGGAGAAAGATTTGATACCAATTGATAACTCAATGATGAATGGATAGTACCGAACTGGTACTAAGAGGTGGGGGTGAATCAGTATAGACAAAAACACAATCCTAAACCGATTTGTTAGCAGACATTGTGCTTAGGTAGACAAACAGTAACACCGGTCTTGAATAGAGTACAACCGGCAAAACCCAGAGTAACTGAGACAAGAATAAACCGGTTGGCACTTATCTTCTCATACAATCTAATACTTCATCTTCATTTCACCCTAGTATATGAACAGGTAATCTACCATCAAAGATATATATATAAACAACTAGATCAACATGATTCACCGCTTGACAGAAAACAACATATCATCACATATGACACATATTTTTCACGTGGAAACCCAACTGGGAAAAACCACGGTGGGGATGAATACCCACAATCTTGTTTTTGAACTCTTTAGAAATCTGCTCTGTTAGGAGCCTTGTTCGGTCAAAGACTAATACAATAGGTTATGTTAGGAACCAATCCTATTAGGGATCACCCTGTTAAGGGATGGCTAGAATACCCAGTTAAGGGTTAAACCCTGTTAAAGGTTACATTGTTAGAGGATTTCAAGAACTCAATGGTTTTGAGTCACCCTGTTAAAGGATTTACAGCAAGTCAGTTAAAGCTACCTTGTTAAGGGATTTCCCAACTGTTGAGGTGGTTAGACATCAATAGGTATTACAATGATTTGGTAATAGCAATCAATGCCAATGCAGATCTACTTTAGCTCCTCTTCACCTTCTGCACTTACACTCTATAGGTATCACTTCTCCCCTCTGGTCTGGCAAGAATCACGTATCTCTTCTCTTGGATACACACACACAACTTTTTCCAACAACCTTAGAAAGAAACACAACATCAACCTTATAGGAAATAGATAGGTTGGTAGCATAAACCCTAAACCCTAAACCTGTTAGGTTAAGGAATTCAAATGGTTCAATCCTGACCATTGAGCATATTGCATTAAATGCAACAATCTTGATCCAATCTCAATACATTCTCCATCATTCATTTTCCACCGATTTCATGGTGGCTGATAACCCATCACGCGTTATCACCATTTACAGGCTTCGCACATTCCCGAGGTAGATGGGAACAATCTCCTTCATGCACACAAGGTTGATGTGGCAACATGATCTGTTCTTCGTTACAATGCTAACTCATCACACAAAGTCACCAGTTGAGCCACTCAGGCTTGAAGCACCTCAACCAGAAACCCTGAAGTTGAGACTACCAACCGATAGTCATACAAAGCTTCCATGTGCCAGTTCCTATAACCACATGCTGGTTCGCCTTAAACAAACACAATACTTCACTTTGGCACAAATGCCAGTTCACAGTGTTATACCGGTTCTCTTATCTTCAGCATATTGACATCAATGACAACATACAATGTCATTATGTCCTCATACCGATTCACATAATGTCAACATCAAGATGCTCATAGTTACTCCTCCCTTGTTCCTCTCCTCTCCAAGTTCCACATGAGTGTAGCTCTCAACTTTTAGCACTAGCCATGGATGCCATATGGAGATTCAAGATGGTTGAATATGATAAGTAAATGCTATGCAAGTGTAGATAGTGATGCTATGAAAAAACTCTATGTGAATACCAGTATAACAACAATACTCTAATGCTTCCTTCTTTGCTTGAGGAGAAGAGTTCTATTTATAGAAGAAATAGGGAAATGAAGGGTTAAGATTGAGCAATCTTAACAAGGGTTACAATTGAAAGATATTCAATCCATTTGAGACTTTCAACCCAATCCCATGTTGAAAAGTATCACCATGAGGAGGCTTGAGAGGAGAGATAAGGAGCGTTAAATGCTTGAGGGGACATGATGGTTACCCTGGGGGGTTAGGTTAGGGTTAGGTTAATGGATATTCGTTTTATCCAAGGGATAAATGAATGTGCAAGGGTTAAATGGTTACCTTAGTCAAAGAAATTAATGCTTTGAAGAGACCCATGAGTCAAAAGGATGGTTAAGTTAGAGGAAAGTCTCTAACCAAAGGTAAAAGGTGAGTTAACCATAAATGGTTATGTAAGAGCCTTTAATGGTTTGGAAGACTTTAGAGGTTAACCATTTGAAGACATAAAGCCTTTAATGGTTATTGAAGACTTTGGAGGTTTTTGAGAAGTGACTTCCTTTTATTTAGGAATGTGACAATGATTAGGATAGGATTAGGCTAATTAGAAGGAGTTAGAAGAATCTAGAAGGGATTTAGGCATGCAAGTGGAAGGAATTTTGGGATTTTCAATTAAAATAAATTCATTTATTTCAATTAAATGGTGTAATTTGCATTTGGATAGATATTTAAATAAATATTAATTTATTTAAATGTGAATGTGAAATTTGGATTTTATTTAAATAAATCTTAATTTATTTACATGAGAAAAATGAAGGTAAAGCATTAAATGCTTGAAGACTTTGAGGGAAACCATTAAAGGTTTAAGAAGACTCTAGAAAGAAGCCATTAAGTTTGAAGACTTTAAGGGAAACCATTAAAGGCTTAAGAAGACTCTAGAAGGAAGTCATTGAGTTTGAAGACTTTAAGGGAAACCATTAAAGGTTTCAAGTGGGTGAGGATAAATAGGATTTTAAATAAATAATTTATTTATTTAAAATAGTTGTGCAACGTGCATTTGTAGGAAAATGCAAGTGGGTGGAGGATAAAGGTGATTTAAATAAATGTTAATTTATTTAAATGTGAGATGGGATTTTGGGGGATTTAAATAAATATTAATTTATTTAAATGTGAGAGAAGATTAAATTAAACAAATATGATTTATTTATTTAATTAATGGTCTGAATTTGGTTAAGTGAATTAAATCAAATAAATTGAATAATTTATTTAATTAATAGGAGAAGAGGGTTAAGATGAATTAATTAAATATTAATTTAATTAATTATTGATTGATGGTTAAATAATCAAATAAATACTAAATATTCATTTAATTAAGTGGACAAATTTATGTGACTACAGTTCACATTAGACAAATTACCTTCCTTTATTATTTCATTCAGTAAGTCATTCAATGTGGTGTTTGCCGGTGTCTTTTTCTTCTTGGGTGTGAGTTTCTTCTTGGGTTCCCTAACCGCCTGTTGTTTCTTCCTTAATGTTCTTGTTTTCTTCAGAGAAGGAGAGGATATTGGTGAGGGTTTTCTCTTCCTTTCCACTCTTTTAAATTCAACTACCTTACTACTGTCATTGTCTAAAGATGTGTCAACCAGTGAAATATGTGCCTCTGGTTGAAGTCCTTCAAGCTCACTAGCCGATATGCTACTAAGGTTCGTGGCATTTTCTTTGATTTCCTTGACTTTCTTGGTGCATCCCTAATGTATTTTTCTCTTCTCTTAGTCCTTTTCTGCATAGACACTTTGTTCTCTATGGTTTCTGCATTTCCAAAGAATTCTTCAGATGGCTCTCTTGGTGCATCAAGCAGTGCTTTTGCATACATTTCTAGAACATGTAGATCAACCTCATAACCCATTTCAGTAACCCAAATAGTTCTAGGGCTTACTACTTCCATTTTGGTTTCATCTCTTTTGATGACAAAGAGATTTCCTTGTCATATTTCTCAACTAGGCTTTGAGGAATCCTTTCCCTAGCTCTCATCTTAGATTGGAAAGTTTTAAAGTAATCAATTATGTTGTTGTATCTAGCAATTCCCATGTCAATAAAAGCTTCTTGTAGTTTTTTTCCTACCGGTATATCATAACCAAAGTCTTTGGGTCCTATACCAGGGATCTCTTTGGTGAAATATAGCATCAAACATACCAGAAGGTTTCCAAAGCGGAAAGTACCCTTCTTGTCTCCCTTAATCTTTTTCAGGTTGTCAATAAGCTCATCTTTTAACCATTCACACACATCTATCTTAGCATTGTTGTTTATCATTTCATGTGCACTGTAAATACAAACACTCTTATCCAGATGCTTGTTGAATGCTTGAAAAACACTTCCCAGATTCACCTTGAATGCTTTTGCTCGATTTCGTGCTCACATAAAGTTTGAATGCTTGGTGAGTTTGAAATGAGGTTTTCTCGGTGCTTTATAGCCAAAAAGTTCTTCAAAACATCATTAAATGCTTGCTAGTTAAGTTAAAACTTAACACACTTGTCGGTAAAGAAGAAATGTATCTTCTCACCATTAACCAAGGGTAGAATGCATGTTTTTCAATTCGTTGTCATACCCCCAAGGGATTATTTCTCAGTTAGATGAAGAATCTCCTGTCGGTGGAGGATTGATCTGTTCTACCAGTGAAGATATAGTTTCATCAGTTCTTTGATCTCTTTTCTTAATCCACTCTTTAGAAAATTCTTGCTTTACTTCTACCTTCTCTTTTCCCTTCAAGATAGATCTCATATTGTTTGTCGGTGCATTCTTACTTCTATAGAATTTAGCAATATGTCCACTCTTGTTACAAGCATAACAAGTCACATTATTCCTTTGAATAGACTTTCCATATCTTTGACTGTTTTGTGATCTGCATTGATTAGATAAATGTCCAAATCTTCCACAAACATAACATTTCACATTCATTTTGCAATTTTCTGAATTATGACCAACTTTGTTGCATTTGGAACATTGACAAGTGGGTGAGTTTGTATTATGATTATTTCTAAATCTACACCAATTTTCTCTATGACCATATTTGTTGCAATTGAAATATTTGCCATTAAATTTATAAGCATTGGGTTGTCTTATCGGTTTGTTTTGATCTTCATTGTTTGTAGTACCAGAACTTTCTCCAACTTCAAATCCAAGTCCATTAGTATCTCCATTAGGCTTCTGACTTTTCAGCATGTCATCAATCTCCTCTGAACTTTTCTTGAATTTGTCTTTGTGTTTATTTGCAGTAGCCAACTCATTTTCTAGAATTCCAACTTGTCTCATAAACTCAGTTTTATCATGTTGCTTGTGAATCAGATTTGTCTTCAACATATCATTTTCATGACCAAGTCTCAGATTTTCATTTCCAGCATCATTAAGTCTCCTAGTCAAGTCTTCTTCATTCTTCTTCCTATCTTCAATATCTTTACATAACCTCATAGTCATATCTTGCATTTCATTCTTCATATTACTGTTTTCTTGTCTCAACTTGTTTGAAATGTCTCTAAGAGTTTCTTTTTCATCATCATCTTCCTCCATCTTCTCATGAAGTTCTTTTCTTTTATTTTGTGCTATAGAAAAGTTCTCCTGACGTCCTTTAATGAAATCTTGTGCAGTCCTTAGATCATCTTCAAGTTTGATATTCTTCAACTTTTATGCATCAAAATCTTCAAGGGCTCCTTCCAACTATTTTTTTAAGTTCTCCATCTGTACCAGTGTCAGAATCTTCCTCAAGCTGTTAGGCTTTTGAAAATAGAGGACCAGGCTCTGATACCAATTGTTATAATCAATGAAAGTTCTAAAGACACTGAGAGGGGGGGGTGAATCAGTGTCTAACCGGTTAACAAAATATTTATACTTATTAAAAACTTTGCATCCCAAAATAGTGTACCGATAAATAAGAATTAATGCAGCAATTAAGAATAATAGAGATAGCATAGAGAACACACCATAACACAAGATATTTAATGAGGAAACCCAGTGTGGGAAAAACCTTGGTGGGATTTGTGACCCACAATATTTACTCACTAGCCAATGAATAGATACTACTTACAATGAGGGGCCTACACATCCAGGGAGGCCAACAGCCTAGAGCACACTGCTCAATAAAGAGTCACACTAACTACAAAATGGATTATCAAAATCCAATACAATGTACTGCTTCAAAACAACATCTCTCATGCCAAGTTCAATACCGGTTTAAGCTCAGTCAATAACCAAAACCTTCACTATCAACTATATCACCTTATACAAAATTGCCTTATACTTCTCACCTATATCCTTTTTAAAAATGACCTATAAGATCTCATACATATATGAGTCTTTTACAATATACCATGTTAGCTTTTACAAAATATAATTACATTACAAAACAATAAACAAAAGTTTATTCCATGTCGGTATGCATTGTTGCCGATGCCAGTGAAGTGTTTGCCAGTGTATGTAGAAGTCTATTGTTGGTGCTGGTAGCTATTGGTTGGTTGCCAGATGATTGCCAGTTAGTTTCCATCAATGACAAAATCAACTATTCTCATAAGAGTGTAGAATACCAACACAAAGGAAGTTGTATGAGACATGCCTAATATTAATAAACCATCATGCACTATTTGCAAGCCATGACAAGAAAGAAATAGGACAAGAGTTAAGTTCTCAAAAAAGGCACATTTGAATACAATACAATCAGAGTTTGCTCATATAGATCTTTGCAGGTCAATGATGACAAAGAGTCTACAAGATGACATATTTTTTATGATGCATTTTGATTATTTTACTAGAATGTCATGGGTTACTTTCTTAAAAGAGAAAATGGAAGCTTTTGAGATGATCAAAAAATTCAAATCATTGGTAGAGAATGAGATTGGTAGAACTATCAAATATTTGAGAATTGATAGAGGTGAAGATTTTACTTCTAATTAGTTTGAAGAGTTTTGTGAGAAGCATGGAATCCATAGAGAGTGCTTTGTTGCAAGAACTCCTCAGATTAGTGGAATAGTGGAAAGAAAGAATAAAACTATGTAAGAGATGCCAAGAACAATGTTGATCCAAGTTGAGCTACTTGAATTGTATTGGAGAGAAGTTGTTTGTTGCAACTTACATTATGAACAGAGCACATATTAAAATAAAACACATTAAGACACCATATGAATTTTGGAAATATAGACCAACATCAGTTAGAAATTTAAGGATATTTGGAAGCATATCAAAAGGGATGATGACAACTTGGGTAAGTTTGAATCACGATTTCATGAAGGTATATTTCTTGGTTGCTCTACAAGGAGAAAAGCATACAAATGTTACAACAAAAGGTTGTAGAGGATTGTTGAAATTTCTAATGGGAGGATTGATCTAAGATATTGTACTCAGATGAAGCTCTAGGTGGATGACAATGATGGATCATATTGTAGTAGAGAAGAGTTCATTGAAAGTGAACTTGAGAAGATAGTTACAAAGACCTTGACAAAGTAGTAACACCGCCATAGTCCAAAATAGTCCAAATCTCTTCTTTCCTCATGTAGCATCCACAAGACACAAGCTCAATTATACTCTTATCACCTCCCATGGCAAAAAATGAGACTGAACTAACACAAAGAGGAAGAAATAAACACAGTAGCACACAAAACCAGAAAGGGAAAACAAAGTGCTACCCATAATTCATGTGGAGAGTACCTTGTGTTGGCATTTTTAGTTTGTTGTCATTTTGCATATAGATTGCATTAATGATATGTTGTCATTGATGTCAATTGAACTGGTAATGGTATTCATGTTATTGCTAATATTGTTGTCTTTTATATTGGCTAGTAACTGGTAGGAAGAGCTTTGTGGAAGATGTTGTAAACTGGTATGTTAAGTTTGTGAGTTGAACCGGTAAATTCGTGTAAAGGGTTAAACCTTTCTATGTAATGTAATCGGTAAACCCTATCAGCTGTTATACCCTAACCGACGAAGTTTGATGGTTTATTATTTGATAAGCGGTAATGATGAAGACACGTGTGATCTATTTCATCTTAATCCTAAAGTTAGCAATCGGGAAATAGACCAAAGGCAATCTATTTCATTTTAATCCTAAAGTTAGCAACTATTTGATTGTAAAGATAGATGATAGCTGGCTTTGGCATAGGAGATTTTATCATATAAATTTTGACAATATTGTTAAAGTGAGCAAGTCTAAGATAGTAAGAGGTCTGCCTCATCTAGACAACCCAGATAATGTTCTTTGTAAAGAATGTTTGTTAGGAAAGATGACTTCTTCAACTTTCAAGAGAAATTCCTTCTCAGCAAAGTACTTCTTAGATTTGGTTCATACATATCTATGTGGACCAATAAGAACAAGAAGCATTCAAGGTGACAGATATTTCATGATCTTCACTCATGATTGTTCAAGAATGATGTGGGTCACATTCTTGAAGGATAAGAATGAATCTTTTGGTAAATTCAAGGCATTCAAGGTCTTAGCTGAGAAAGAGAGTGGCAAAAAGATAAAATGTCTGAGAACAGATCAAGGTAGTGAATTTACTTCTGAGGAATTCCCTAAGTACTATGACGAGAATGGTATCAAGCTGCAACTTTATTCACCAAGGACACCACAACAGAATGGTGTAGCAGAGAGAAACAACTGGTCACTGGTTGAAGCTGCTAGGACTATGTTAATACAAGGAGGTGTAGCAAAAACATTTTGGAAAGAACCTGTAAGTATAGCTATCTACACAATGAACCCAGTTCTGGTGAAAAGAGGTAAGGACAAGACCCCTTATGAATACTGGTATGGGAGATCACCTGATGTTAGCTATTTTAAGATATTTGGAAGCAAATCTTTTATTAAAAGAGGTGATTACATAAGCAAGTTTGAATCTAAGAGTGATGAAGGCATATTTCTTGGCTATTCCACCAAGAGTAAGGCCTATAAATGCTTCAACAACTAGACATGGAGAATTATTGAGAGTGTTGATGTTCGTGTAGATGAATGTCCTGAAGTCTCTTGTCATGCCCAAAATTTAGGGCAAGAATGGGATAAAAAAAAATTTTAAATCACAGCTTAAAACATTAATTTGACAAAAATAAAATGCTATAACATGTTTTGTCTTAACTATGTTTAGAGTTAACTTTATCTACTAACTCAAGTAATCAAAATAATTAAAATTATATGCTGAATTCTAATTGAATAGTTTTATTGTCACATTGCTCTTAATCAATAATTAAATCAATTAATTAACATAGCAGCAGATTAATCTCCAATATCCATTCATTGTTCTTAAGATCTAATTAAAACTAGTCCTAGCACTTAGTTTTATAAGTGTCTTTATTTTTCTTAACAATAATTAAATAGTAGACTAACCTAAAACAACTAAAGGGTCGATTATATTTGTAAATGAATATTTTTCTATAAAGTTTAACCACATGCACCTACATCTAGGAGAGCTAAAAATTAAACCCTATAATCCAATAATATACATCAGAATTAAATTCCCTAAATGTTTAATTTAAAACATCTCAATCTATTTAAATTTAAGATTAAATATTAACTTCATTAATATTTAATTTGAAACATCTCAACCTATATAAATATATTTATACAAATATATATTCATATATATGTATATAATGTAATTACCTATATATTTTACCAACTTCATATTTATAACCTTGTTTATATAAAATATACATATATATTGTTATATATATACATATATTTATATATAACTATATATATGTGTATATATAAATACAATTATATAAAATCTAAAGAGTTTTACCCATGCAAACCCTAACCCTTCTTTATATTATAAAATAAGCCTCTCCTTATTTTATTTTATTTCTTTTTTGACCACATTTTACCCTAGCCCTAGGGTTCTATTCATATTTTTTTTTGTTCCTTTATTCTTTCTTATTTTTCCTGCACAGGGCCGAACAAGGTCAGGCGGCGGCCATGGCAAAAGGGCGGGGGCGATTTTATTTTCGCAAGGGGTGTCGGGCGCTGCCCACTGTGTGCCCACACAGTGGTGGCACTTCGGCGCCGCCCACTGTGTGTACACATAGTGGGATTCGGCCCCTCCTCGAAACCTAGATTTTTTTTATTCAAAAAAAAACAAGTTTTAATATCTTTTTTTTGTTGTTGTTTATTTAAATGAAATAAATTTGTATATATATATTTTTAATTGATAAGTGTTATCTTTTATGGGGATAGCTCCCTATATTACTTGAAAATTTTGAAATTTCATTGTAATAGATATTCATATAGCCTAAGACCATCTAAATCAACCCAAATACTTATATAAAATACTTTGCTTAATAGGCCCATAAGGTTATCCCTCCTACTACTTCCAAATTTCCACCACTGACCCAAACGCAAAACTAGGGTTACATCTGGCCTCCTATGGCTTGGTATATCACAGCATCATGCTCACCTATCGTGATTGCTTTACGTGTGGAACTCTCCGGGAGCCACCACTCTTCTGCCTCAGTGATCCTGCGAAATGGTTCAAGGTTTCCATTGAAGACTGCGCATCTGAAAACTTCCCATGCCTCATCCCCAAAATTCTTCCTTCTCTCCCTCTCTTCCCTCCACACTTCTCTGCGAGCCATCTCACGAATCTCCTCACTGGTCACAGAAGCCACCTCTCCTCCCTCACTGCTCTCACTATCTTCTCCTTTAACAGCATCATCACCATCACTCTCTTCCTCATCCTCAGAGTCGGATCGAAAGTAATTTTCAAATTGAAAATAAACCTTCAATATACTAACTCTGACTCCTTCCTCTAGACCCAGAATGGCTTCTGCTACCATATCTGCTATGAAGGGTTTAATGAAACCTGCTATTAATTCAACCACTTTTTCCTTCATTTCAATGATATCTGCCAAAGGAAGAAGAAAAACTTTTAGCACCAGAGCATTGCACCAGTGTTTGTCAATGTTTAAGGTAATGCCCACAAGCTCCCTAATGGATTCATAAAAATTTTCTTCAGCATTGAGCAAGTTTTTGAACTGTGCGATCAATGCATTTTCACAGTTAACACAACTGATCATTTCAAAAAAAGCCATATTTAGCACAAATCCTTTTGGTCTACCCTAAATCCTTCTAGTCTTCCCTAAGACCTTGTCCAAAAAATCACTTGGCAAACAAACCTTCACCTTCACCTTAAAAGGATGGAAAATGATTTGACAATTTCTAACTTTGTCCTCTTTCTGCTAGAATCTAATTGACTGAAATCATATCTTTTCTGAGTTTTCTTTTCTGATCTATCTGAGCCTCTTGGGAACCATGTGACTTCCTATATCCAATTATTGGTATCCGAGTATAATCTTTACTTGCTTGACTCTTCTTTTAGTCTCTGTCAAAATGTTTTTCTTTAAGAAAAGTTCTCAGATGTGACAAGCCCATAATGCTATGTGCAATCGAGGCATGATTGAAACCTTCACGTTTGTCCTTGATGCACCCTTCTTTTCACAGAAAATCTTTGTCAACCGATTCCAGTTTTAGGAAATCTGCCTCTGTCTGCAGCAAGGATCTTTATCAATCTATCTAGTAGCTCCTCCATCTCTATCAACTGTATTGAGTCATCACATTCGATGCCTCTATTAGCCAGCCAGTTCACCGCTACGTTGCCCTCTCGGTAGATATGCTTGAGGGTGAAATTGTTTAAACTTTCGCTTATTTTCTGGATTTTGGGTCGTACCGCCTCCAATTTCCAGTTTTCAAAATTCTTATTTGAAAAGCCACTGAGGATAATTTGTGAGTCTCCCTCAACTTCTACATCCCGAATGCCATGTACCACACATCATTCCATTCCAGCTAGTAGTCCTGCCAATTCTGCCATGTTGTTTGTATTGATTCCCATTGAACCATATTTTGCCCCTACAAAATTGCCAAACTCATTCCTTATTATGGCTCCGTATCCCGATTCTCCCGGGTTGCCTCGGCTAGCACCATCAAAGTTCATCTTGAAGTTTCTTGTCTTTGGAGGAGTCCATAATACACTGGCTCTGTTCTACTTCTTCTCCATTAGTTTGTATCCACTAATTTTTCATTAAATTCCAATGTCTTTCCATCTCTTTGTCCCAAGAAGAACACATACAATACTTTCCTCCCACTACTTTCACATTGATTACCTACCTTCTATGGCTCTTTTTATTTTTGGAATTAGCATATCATAAGACAAAGCTTCCTCATTAAATACTCTTCTATTTCTTTCCTTCCATATATGCCACACAAGCAACGATGGACTCACCACCCACAGTATACTCCATTTTCATTTTTTGATATTGGTCGGCCATGATAATAAAAAACTTTTTAATGTTAGATTTCTCACCGATCCAAACTGCAGTCTATCCAATAGCCAATCCCATACTTTTTTAGAGTCTGAGCACCAAAGTAAAAGATGATCCGTTGTCTCTTCGTTTTCCTTGCATAGGATGCATACACTTGGTCCAGCAATTCCAATAGTTCTCAATCTATCCCCTGTTAATATGCGACCATGCAAAGCTGTCCATAGGAATGCTCTTGCCTTAGGCAATACTAATTTATGCCAACACTCCACATTCTTTATTTTGTTCGTAAGAATCTCATATCCCAGATTGACTTTATATTTTCCAGTTTTAGAAACACTCCATAGTAACTGATCTTCTTCGTTAAGATATATAATTTTTTTTTTCCTGTTTAGAATGTCTTTTAACTGCGTGTTCTTTTCCATCTTCCATTCCCCGACTAATTTCCATTTAATCCAATCTGATTCCTTCTGCCCTTCCAAAATATAATCCGCCACATAGTAACCTACCTCTGCTTCCACTTCATAAATCCATGCCTTGTCGTCTATTTCTTCTGCTAAAGAAATGTCACCATTCCATGAATCTCTCCAAAATTTTGCCTTTCCATCATTTCCTATTTTCCATGACAGGTGCTCTGTTAATATACTTCTGCTTTCCCAAATATGTTTCCAAATTAGGGATCCCTTAATTGAGTTGGCCACTGTAAATATCCTTTTTGCTTTGGTTGAATCCAAATATTTAGCAGCAATAATCCTACACCATGATTTATGAGGTTGAGAATACATTTTCCATGCTAATTTAGCCTCAAGAGCTTGATTGTGCAAATCCATTTTTCTTAGACCTGCTCCTCCCTCCAATTTTATTAAACAGGTTGTATCCCAATTGATGAGAGGAAGCTTCTTTTTCTCCTGTGCTCCTTCCCACAAAAACTTTATATATATATATATACATATAATAATATTAAATCTAGGGCAGTTTCTTTTCATGCAATTATTTCTTTTATTTTTTGTTTGAAACAAATAAAATAGATTAGATATATTCTACAAATTTAATCATATTATTATTATTATTATTTTTTCCTAATATCCTAGTTCCCAAGTAGAAATAGTTAGGCTATCTAAATATGGCTTTTCTTTCTGCTAAAATAAAGTAATTAATAGAATTAAACAACTTAACACAACATCTATTTAAACCTAGAAATCTACAATATATTTTTAGAGATGACTATAATACACGTTAGATTTTTATTTAACTAGAGTCCTTTAAATTCAACCATGCAATTAGGAATTAAACTCAAACGTATATATTAAGTAACATGCATGCAATCAGTAAACTAATTCTTTATTTTCCTAATGTATTTCATAAGCATAAAGGGATGAAATAAGTATCTTGCTTTCAATATATTATAAACTCAACAAATATCAATTTCAAAACTTTAGGAACTAAATCTAGAATTATTCATTTCATTGCTGCTATATCTAAAATATTACACTTCTTTATATTGCATTTAAAAGACACTATCGTCATTTTACAAATAAGTCTCTCATTATTAGTAAATGAGGACTTTAAACAATTAATAAATATATCTCCAAATAGTTTTCTGCAACAAATAACTCCAAATTTCCTTTTTGTCCTAATTCATTCCTTCCAATAACTTGCATATAAATCAAGGATATGACCATGGAGTGCTCACCTCCCAGCCTAGGCTAACTGGTAGCCACCCCCGAGCTTGGAGAACCAAGCCCTAGATAGGATTACACACATGCAAACACAGTAAACAAGGGGAAAACAAACACAACACATTCCCAACCCAGGGCTACACTGCACCACACATTGTGATGTCTTTTCAATGGTGGTAGTGGACCAAGTACCCTGAGGAGACTGCAAGTATGGTAAAACATATAGCCACCTCATGGCAAACCAAATACATCATAAGTATAACAACCCCATATTCCTTATGCCCCCCAAGGCATTCATGCCTTATTTCCCTCCTTATGACCCCCAATGCATAAACAAGCCATGCAGCAAGGGTCACATAAAATCCCTTGTGATCACTCTCATTATGAGAGTCTCTCACTCGAGGGCTGTCACTTCTACCACCCACAAGACCATCCTCTCTCCCAAGAGTAGGAGGCCTTGATTACTCCCAAAGCACATAAAATACCACACAAAAGTAAAACATTAAACACAATAATTTTCCAAGGGAAAACATGCAAGAAAACTAGACTTTTTACACAAGATATTCTTTCAATATAACATTCAATATGAAAACACATTACAAGGTGAAACGAACCTTCAACTACCAAAGGGTATGCCAGTTTTGTTGAGGATGAGCAGTCCAATTCCACAAATCTTTTTCCTTTCAAAATTCCTTGTCTCCAAAAATGGAGAGTGGGTGATTACCCACAAAATCTCTCATTCTTGCTTAAGAAGACCCTAGTGAGAGCTCCCATAAGTTTTTAAAACTAAAAAGGAAAGGTAGGAGAAAATGGGAAAGGGATCTCACATCCAAAAGGAAAGTTTACGACTTAGATGATCCTTCTAATTTCAATTTTCGCACAACTTAGAAAAGTCACTTTTTAAGGTGTCAAAAAGGTCGCATGAGAGTTGGTACATGCCTAAAATTACTCCTAACCCTTAGGTATACCTTATGGGCTTGAGGAAACCCTATTAAACTACCCCTAGGTGTCCATTTAACCCTTTTTAAACCCATCTGAAGTTAATTTTCGGGTCAAACTTAAGTTGACCATCCCAAAGATTCTTTACCCAAGGCATTTATGGAATCATATTAAATTAATTGAAAAGCTATAGTTAAACAACTCCCTCCAAGAGACAAATTTAAAAACTCAAACATAAATCAAAACATGTGTCAAGTGACACAAGGAAAATACTTTTACAAAATTTATACATGAAATCTTGTCTCTTGTTGGATTTACACAAATAAACAAAATTCAATTTAACATTCATGCAACAATCACTTTCACGAATAAAATACAATACAAACGGGGTGTTGTCTCTCCAAATAGACAAACCCTGGTTTTATGAACGCACATAGGTCTAGGTTTGGTTCTCCATAATATTTCCATGGTCACATGGATAATTTTCCTGCGCATCTCAATTACACATTAGTAATTTCAAATACCCTCATATAATGTAAAACACATGATTAAGAATACACATCAAACACTCTGCATACAATATACTTTAAATCAATACATCTTGCATCCAAATAACTCAACATAAGCAATTATCATATTTCTCATAATTTTGATCCATATAAAACATGCATCCTATTTCTATCATCATAGGAAAGTCCTACAAATTCATAAACGACATACATCATCTCAAATTTATCTTATTCTAGAATCATATAGAGTTCTATAACATAAATCATATAAATGAAGCATCAACATATAGCACTGTTATCCAAAACATGGAAAAATATAAGTTCCAAATAGAGCAACCTGATGGTTATGCATTGACAGATAAAGAGGACATGGTATGCAAATTGCATAAAGCAGGCACCCAGAGCATGGTATGAATGACTTCATACACATCTGATGAAGATAGGCTTTGCTAGAACTAGTGATGACAACAACATTTATCTCAAGTCTGAAGGAGATGAAATACTGGTCAGTGAAGTATTTGTTGATGACATTATATTTGGAGGTAATGATGACATGAGCAATAGGTTTGCAGATGAAATGAAGACTAAGTTTGAGATGTCATTAGTAGGGGAAATAAAAAAATTCATAGGCTTGCACATACAACAAATGAAGAATGGTATTTTCATTACTCAATCTAAGTACGTGAAAGAGGTTTTTAAGACTTTTGGTATGAGTGATTGTAAACTAGTTGGAACCCCAATGGTTATAGGTTGTAAGTTGTCCAAGGAAGATGCATCTAAGTTTGTAGATGAAAAGGAATACAGGTCAATGATTGGAAAATTACAATATGTTGTTCACAATCGACTGAATATTGCCCATGCAGTTGGTATTGTTGCTAGATTTCAGAAGAATCCAAAGGAATCACATCTGATGGCAACCAAGAGAATTTTTAGATATCTAAAAGGTATTGTTGACTATGGGTTATGGTATCCATATGATGGAAATTTTGATTTGAAGGCATACACGGATGTTGATTGGGCAAGAAATATTGATGATCGGAAGAGTACTACTGGTGGAACATTCTTTCTAGGAGGAAGGCTAGTTTCATGGAGTAGTAAAAAGTAGAGTTGTACTTCATAATCTACTGTTGTAGCTAATATGAATTGCACACAAGCTATTTGGATGAGACACATTTTGGAAGGTTTTAAAGTGAAATCTCAAAACCAATAAAGATTTTGTGTGATAATATAAGTGCAATAAACATTTCTAAAAATCATGTTTTGCACGCAAGGAATAAGCACATTGAATTGAAGTATCACTTCTTGAGGGAAAAAGTTCAAAGTAAAGATGTTATCTTGGAGCATGTTTCTACCAAGGAGCAGCTTGCATATATCTTTACCAAACCTCTTCCTAAGACCACTTTTGAGTATCTTAGAAGTCAATTGGGGGTTGTCCCTCTTCATGAAGTTAGCTAAGCATGATGCTAATTGCATCAGTCCCTGAATTACTTGTAAAATGTTACATGGATTGATGAAGAAGTGGATGTATTCCACAGGGGGAGCATCAAGTTACAGTATGTTGTTGATGCACAGTGAGAGAAGAATTACATGTTTTTACTTTCACTTTGGCATCGTTGTCAAAGGGGGAGAAAAATTATGTGCCTGATTAGGTGAACCAACGACAGGCTGAAGACAGACAGAGAAAGGTGAATACTTGGTAATGTAAATTAGGATTCCTATTCACCAATCTCAACAGCAATCAGAGGCGTTGATATTTGTATTGTCATCAATGCCAAAGGGGGAGATTGTTGGCATTTTTAGTTTGTTGGCATTTTGCATATAGATTGCATTAATGATATGTTGTCATTGATGTCAATTGAACTGGTTGTTGGTTAAAAATTTTGTACACTTGGGGAAATATACAAAATTGTGGTTTCAACTACAGCACATGAGTAAAAACTCTCCTAATTAAGGGAAGGCTCCCCCTATCTAACTACAACTTGGAAAATAAAATTGGATGGGACAACAATCTTTCTTCTTTTTTCAAGAAAGACAATATCCTTTTTCTCTTCACAGAAAAGGATAGCGATTGAATAACAGCAGTAACCACTTTCAAGTAAAATGAGAGAAAGGAAGTGCAGTTTCCTAAAAGCTCAAAGACTCCCGTCACTTCCTTCGGGACGGGACAGCAATATCAAGCTCAAAGACTTGACTATTGGAAGTCCTATCTACCCTTTGCTATACTAAATTTTACAACGAATAAAAGATAACAGCTCAAAGGCTGGAATAATCTATTCTTTTAACACAAAGACAAGAACTAATGCAAGCTCAAAGACTTGCTACTATTTCTTATCAAACAGTAATTTTCCTCAAGAATAGACGCAAGCTCAAAGACTTGCTGCTCCTTCTAGAGATTTTCCTATTTTAATTAATCTTCTCTACTTGCAGCTCAAAGACTTCAAATCAGATTGGACTAAGCTCCTTTAGAAACACTTGCATAGAAGAAATAAAAGATTCAAACTCAAACATGTAGCTCAAACACTCAAAAATTGAGTAGTCCTTCTTTATTATTTCTTCAAAAACTTTCAATCCACATACATAAGCTCAAAGACTTCTTGCTGTAAATTTGGCAGAGTTTTTGCTTGCTTTCCAAAAGATATATTTACAATGGACCTCTCAAGTATTTATAGAAGAGGAGCCTTGAGAAAAAGGTGGGAGGATCCTAACTAACTTGAGAGATTCTCTCAACCACCAAGACTCCTTCAATAAATAACTGAGACTTTATTAATTAACTAAGAGTTACTCTAACTAACTAAGACTTATTCCAACTACAGTCCTAATCGGACATAACTTGTAGTTGCCTTACATGTAATTACAAAAGTACAAGTAATGTGTAACTTGTATTTTACAAAAATTACTTTTACATGTAACTTGTCAAAATGAAATTACAACTAAAGATTACAAAAGAGAGAAAATTCAACTAAGTGTTGAAAAACACTTAGGTTGCCTTTTGGGAAGACATGAATCCTTGAAATTTTCGGATGCTCGCTTGTAGTTCCTCGGGATTCAGTTCATGAGTGTTCTTAGCAACTACCATAGTCTTCACAATAGTGTCATGACAGCGGAGGAGCGCGGAATTGTCTCTATCCAGGATGGACTGGATCTGATGCAAAAAGGCTTGATGTTTCATCAATGCTTGAATTGAAACTGCCGAGAATTGTTCACTCCTCCATTCACCATGAATCTTCATCTGTAAGTCCGCAAGAACTTCTTCTTCTGGAATTAGCTCTCCATCCTGACTTACTATATTGCAAGAGGCCCTTTCACAATGTGAGACAATACCTTGATAAACTTCATTCCAGAATCTCCTTGCATCACTGATCTCTTCGATGAGGGACTTAAGAACAAGGGTTTTGTTTTCCATGAGTTCCTCAAATTCCAAGTACATGACCCTGGAAGAGATGATGGTGTGCTCTTGCAAAATACTCAGCTGTTGTTGGGGCATGGTACGCCAGATTGCCAGACTTTTCTCAACACTTTCCAGATTCTTTTTGAAAGTGTTAGAAGTCTGATCCAATTTCTCCTCAATGGTTTCCAGCTTAGACATTATTTGAAAAATGTCTTTTATCACTTGCATGCATTGATCATGAAGGTGATCAATCCAGGAATCCAGTGCTTGTACTTTTTGAGCAGCCCTTTCTACTCCACGAATCGATTCTTGGGAACCAGAAGAACCTATGGAGTTACTCCCTTCAGCAGCAGGTTTTGTGATTTTATTGATGGCTGCCATGAGCTGTCGGTTTTCTTCTTCTAGCTTGTCTTTCTTTGCAAGAAGATCGTCACACCTTTGCACTAGTGAAGCAACAGAAAACTGAGCATCATGTTTAATGACTTCATGTGTTTGCTTGCCCAATTCTACCCTTGTAACCTTATAATCAGCAGCTGACATTTCATCAAGTGGTTTATCTGCAATAGGTTCCACAATTTCAGCTACTTTCATCTTGTTGCTATCAACAGTTACCCTGGAAATAGTCTTCGCCTTCTTAGCAACTTTGGATCTGGACTGTTTGAGTTGCTGGTAGTCAAAGGCATCAGGTGAGATCTCTTGCTTCTTTCTTTTCGGGGTGAAAGAACTAAGCCATGGAGGCAAAGTCATCAACTCACTTCCTGTAACAGCTGTAGGCAAAGGAGAAGCAGTTTCTGTTTGAATCACTGTGGTCACCCTGGGAGGAATATCTGTTTGAATAGCGACTATGTTTTGCTCAGTTACCAACGGACATGAAGATTGCCTCATGAATTCTTCAAAACCAGAAGTGGAAGTATCAATTTCTGATAACTGAATGCAAGTGGGATTATCTTCGGGAACTTCCAACACACTTTCTCGTTGTTGCTCAGGAGAAGGCCCGTATGCTGAAATGGGAACTGCGTTCTGAGGAGACTCATCAATGAGCAAATCAGGAGGAGAAAGAGGCGTCTCAATAGAAACTGGAGGAATGACCTCATGAGGCGTGTCTGAAACTGGAGACTTAGGCGCATCATCAGATTGCTGCCCCTCTTCTGGATTATCCAGATCGATCACCCGAACATGGAACCGTGATTTCTCCTTCCCACGAGTAGTTGTCTCCTCAGGAGGAAGCACTACTGCACGACTAACTCGTAACTTGATCCTTGTGCTTGAAGATGAAGCACCCTCCTTATTATCAATCTGAATCTCAGACTTTAGACCAAGAGGCCCTGTAGAATCATCTTCTTTACCAACCTTGATTTTGATAAGTCTAACAGCATTGCTTTTCAACCATGCGTTAGTGTTGGCCAAGATAGGCTGAAATCTGTCAAGAATGGAGACGCACTCTTTATGTGACCATTGGATCAAAGGAAGTGGAGCTTCCTCAACCCTCCGTGAAGTGTATTCAGGATCAAGTATACACCCATCATCAATCATCCCTTGTGGGATATCTGCCAAGTTCAAGTCAACAATTTGCTCAACAGTGAGCCTGCAGTAATCCATCTTCAGGACTTCAGCTTCTGTGCGGAGATCTGCCCAGATGTCTTCAATGCAATGAACATGTACAAAGGATTTTTTGATCTTTTCCTTCATACCTCTATAATCAAAATCAGCTCTAGGTTTGAACCTCTTAAGCTTGATTTCCTGCAATTCAACCTCCATGGCCTTAGCCTTCACAGATGTGACAAGGGAGTATCGACCAATTTTCAATGGATTTGTGCTGGAGATCCCCATTCCAACCTTGTGTCTAGCAGACTGAAGAGTATGAACAGCCATAATCTGTCTACCCAACTCCATAAGAATTATCCTATTGGTCGGGTATCTTGGTAGCATGTATGGTTGTCCATCATAGCACCCAATCCTCATGTAGGTGAAGGTGGGAAATTGCAGGAATAAGCACCCATACTCAGATACCTTGACCCATGCCTCATCTGATACTCGCTTATTTCTGAGATCCATGTCAAACTGACACATAAAATATCCAAAGAATGCATCTTGGACTCTTCTAAAATGTAGTCTGCTAGGTTTCAAAGGCAGCTGGTGATAATATTCCCAAACTGGTATGAGAGAGCGATCACCCTTGGTAGAAAGACCTGGAAAGTGTCTAAGTGATGCTGCTAAATATACCAAATAAGAATTCATAAAGAAGGTCATGAATCCACCTATTGATGTGGTGCTTGCAATCTTTTTCTCTTTTCACATAATACTCTGCTGCACTTTCTTTGGTGATTTCCATGTAAACAGGTGCAGGAGGTATTTTGAAGACCTTCTCGATTGTATCCGCATCAAGATGAATTATGGCTTCACCATCATCATTTTTTATGACTCTTGACTCTTTGTCAAAATGATGGGCGCATGCAAGAACAAATTCAGGTTCTAGGGCAGCCACTGGGAAAGAAGACGCATGATGGATATGGCTGTCCAACAGCCGCTGCAAGTTGTTATCCTGTGGATCTTCTACCCTGTGACTGAATTCTGCCATATCAACATGCCCTATTTCTGTGTCCCTGATGCGATCCAATGGCGAGGAGACCTGGGAAGGTGTAACCTCATTCTGGTATTTATCATATTTGTATTTCATTTTCTTTGGAGTTGGCGATGCCGGCAAATCTGACATTGATTGCGAACCTGGAATGTTGTGATGAAGACTTAAAAGGGTTAAGGCCACATCATAATCAGCTGCAAATATCATTCTTTCTTTTTTCAAATGGGTAAAACTTTGATCTCTGAATTTCACAGTTTTGTGAGAAGAAGAGAGAAGACATGTAGAAATGGGAAAATTTTGACTTTGACCAATTTCGGATCTTGGGGGAATTTTCGCAAGTATACAAGTTGGAAAGTACATACATGCAATCGGGATTTTAAAACCCGAATACAAGTATACTTGTAAATTCGAAAATGGAGAAACGGATGAAAAATGGGATTTTGACTTGCGGGAAATGATGGAAATGGAAAGTGCGGATATGGGGAACGTGAATGGATAGAAATGGGAATATCCGGGATAGTCATTTTCATGAAAATGGGAAGATCTTTTCAACATGTAATCCGGTTTTCAAAACACGAATTTGCAAGAGAGAGGTATTTCACATTTTTCAAGCTTGGAAATTTAACCAAAAATGATTAAATTTCTCAACCGTAAGGGAAGAACAACAATTTCCAGCGAACTTGTAATCGAGATTAAAAATCCCGAATACTAGCTAAGATGGAATTTTGAGAAGAATAATGCAATTTAACAATTGCATTTCAAAGGGAAGATTTGTTTCATGAAAACCAATTTTAAGGGAAGAACAACACATGTGAAGAATGCAATTAATAACGAAAAATGAAGAAAACATGAAAATAAAAAGAAGAGAAGAAAGGAAGAACATACCTTGATTGGAAAATCAAAATGCTTCTCCAACAATGCAATACTTCTTGAGATGAAGAAGCAAAACTGAACTTTTAAACCCTTATCACGTTTTTGTGAAAATGCCCCCAAAAATGGTAGCAATCTTAAACTTGCAAGAGTAAAATGCCAATGAAAGTGTTCATTTCAAGTTTGTTGAAGCAAAACGATCAAGGTATTTGCTAAAGCAATAATACCAAAGGTGTTTGAAGAGGTATCAATGCCAAAGGATTTAAAACGCAGCCAAGAGAGTCACGTTTTTGTGAAAAACGTGGTATTCATTACACATTACACATTCAATGCACCATTAAATGGTGCAAAACTTCTCTTACCCTCCACGCCTTAGGAAGAAAGATCAAAATGATCTAGGAGTGTACGAAATTTTAAAGATTCAACCCCTCAAAACGTGGCATTAACAATTCACGTTAGGAAAAAACGTGGTTGTTGTTTTTAGGGTAAAAACCAGCGAATTTGTCCTTGGAATGGCATGATAGATGTCCAAAAATGCAAGAAGATAGGATACAAACCCAAAACGCCTCATTCATCCAACGATTCATCCATGAATTTCGCTTTGAAAAAGTCCAAAATCGCTTCCCTCTTGCATTTCGGGTTTTGAAAAACAAATGACAAGTTCGATTTCTTCAAAAGGAAGCAAATCGGGTTTTAGATATAAAATGACAAGTTCGATTTGCACTTTTTCCTCTTTCATGCTTAAAATCGGGTTTTGGATATAAAACAACAAGTTTAAAATTTCACCTTTTCACTCATTAAGCCAAAATCAGGTTTTTTTGGACAAATGACAAGTTTAAAAATTGTCAAAAATGAACTTTATGTTAAAATCGGGTTTTAAAAGACAAACTGCAAGTTTAAAAATACTTGTAAGGGGGAAATAAAATCCCTACAACAAGTATTAAACACTTGCACACATGTAATGGGGATTTAAAATCCCTATTACATGTAAAACCCATTAAAGTAGGGGTTTTTTGGACAAACTGCAAGTTTACTTGCAGTTGAGCTAAAAAACCCCTATTTTAACTAAAAATGACCAAAAAACAACAAAAAGATAAAAACATTAAATGGGAAACTTAAAATAAATTACAAGTGACATATTTGAAATAAAAAATGCACATGTAAGTGATCAAAAATTCCCCTACAAAGACCACAACAATGAATATCATTAAAACTTGCAGTTTGAAGAAAATTCTCCACCTGCAGTCTGGGTTTTAAAACCCGAAATTGAAGGAAAGGCATGGCAAACGAACCCAGAATTGGACGAAATTTGAAACATAGTTCGAGAATGGACTGAGGATTAAGCCAGTCCAAGGATTAGTCAAAATTTTGCCTCGGGAAGCGTGCCATAGAGTAATAATTTTCATTTTTCATAAAAATTCCATCGTAGTGGTCCTTCATTTTTGGAAACAAAAATGAGGACAACACTGGTAATGGTATTCATGTTATTATTGATATTGTTGTTTTTATATTGGCTAGTAACCAGTAGGAAGAGCTTTGTGGAAGATATTGTAAACTGGTATGTTAAGTTTGTGAGTTGAACTGGTAAATCGGTGTAAAGGGTTAAACCTTTCTATGCAATGTAACCGGTAAACCCTATTAGTTGTTAAACCCTAACCGATCAAGATTGATGGCTTATTATCTGATGAGAGGTAATGATGGAGACACATGTGATCATTGTATGAGGATAAGCTCAGATTGTTTTGGCACATTTGTTTGTTGTCCAGGGAAGGAGAAAAGTGGATTGCATCTAATGCATAGCATGTGATGAGTTACAAAGTCTGATGAAGCGGTGATCATGGAGCGGTTGGAATTTTCTTGAAGAATGTGAAGAGATTGTTATGATTTCTAGCAGTCAAGATTGTACCGACTTGTTTGTAATCTCGATGATGAGAATTAGATTTTTGTTATGTTACTGGCCTAATTGATTTGTATTTAAGGTCGATGAAGTTGTTTGTAAAAGTTGTTGGCAAGATTGACAGAAACCTATTGAGTGTGTAGTTGCCTAACTGGTGAATGGATCCACACTTTGAGTAAAGGCAGATTGAAGCTTAAAAGGATCTGATCAAGAAAATGTAGTGCTATTCAGACAGATCAAGAAAACCTGTTGTTTTATAACAATTACAGCAGAAGTGAAATCCCTTAACTGGGTAAGCTCTAACAAGCTTAGTTACTTATTAAATCCTCTCACAAGGTGGTCCATTAGATTGGATTCTTAAATCGTCCAGCGAGGTTACTCCTAACAAGGTATTATGATTTTCATCAAGGCATATTTGTAAATCCCTTAATCAGGTGATTCCTAACCGGAATTAGTTCTTAATAGGACTTATTGTAAAGCTTTAACAGGCTTGGCTCCTAACATGACAAACTTCAGAAGAGTTCAGATAGCTATCCTTGTGAGTCTCATCTCACCGTGGTTTTTACCTATTTGGGTTTTCCATGTACAAACATTTGTGTCAAGTGGTGAATGTTTTTGTGGTTCTGATCTTATTTTTTTCTTTGATTAACTTCTAATAAGGCATGATAACTAGAAGCATTGAGAGATGAATATGTTAAGATATGATTAAGCATTGTTGATGTTTACAAGATTGGAGTTGTTTACTGTTAAGTTGGCATAACAGTCAAACCGGTTGATGTCAAGTATTCTTATGAATATTGATCTTGACTGTGATATGTTTACTTTGTGTGATTGAATTTGAGTTTGGGAACTTTGTATCAATTTTTCAGTATATTGATTCACCCCCCAACTATTAGTATTCTACCAGATGGTTATTCTTTCATCATACCATCACCTTGATGCAGGAGCATCCCCGATTCATAGAAATCTTGCATCAACCAAAAACATTTTCCTTTTTGTTTTGTTTTTTGTTGTTCTTCGAGTTTTGATCCCTTTTGGACCAACTAGATCCTTTGGATATATATATATATATATATATATATATATATATATATATATATATATATATATATATATATATATATATTTGTAATTATGCATTAGAATGCAAAAAATTAGAATCAATTAGAGAATCAAGTAGCTAGACTCTGTGTAGAAGATAGATCATAAGATTCAAGGTCCCGTTTGTGACGTATTCTACCAAGCCTGTGAGACGGTATGTTGTAACCTAGTTGTTACCAGTTGGATGCAATCGAATTTCATGCATAAAACAATCTATTATGCATTGCCTCCATCATATCTTTGTGCTTATGCTGTGTTTACTCTCGTTGATTGGTCTGGATTGATCTTTTTTAGTTCCCTCCTCATCAGTGACTGCTTTAAGTGGTATCAGAGCGAAGTTCCATTTCAGAGGCTGCGTGTCTTGAAATATTGTTGTAGGGTGGTGGATTGCGGATCCGACCTGCAGCTGCAGAGGACTAGCATGAATGATGGAATGAAGAGGAGCTAGGAATGGTGGAGCACATGGGAATGCAAACCCTATTTTTATGGAGATGTTGCGAGGAATAGCAACCTGATTAGAAGTCATGGAGAAATCCCAGAGAAGAGGCTGACATATTGAAGATGTAACTGAAGATGAAGGAGAAGAAGCCCCAACAAGAACACGCAAACCTACCAGCGGTTGAGCCAGATGAGGAAAGGTTTTTGAGGGTTTTGAGTAGAGAGAATACTAAACCTCATTTTACCCCACTGGAATATGATGGGAAGTTATATTTAGATGAATTGGTGGATTGGATCTCGGAGATGGAGAGGTATTTTGATTTTAAAAATGTTGCAGAAGAGAGGAAGGTGAAATATGCATGTACCTAGTTGAAAGGTCATGAATATATTTGGTGGGAACATTTGCAAGTTGATAGACAAAGAAGAGGTAAAGAGAATATTAAGACATGGGATCGGATGATTGCTAAGTTGAAATCAAAGTTTGTGTCGATGAATTATCAAGTGGATCTATTCCGGAAGTTGCAAAATTTGAGACAAAAAGGAATCTAGTGTGAAGGAGTACACCAGAGCATTTTAGAAGTTGAATATCAGATCCAGACATGTTGATGATGAAGTTGAACAAGGTTCAAGATATTTCAATGGATTGTGGATGTCTATACAAGATAAATTGAGTATGATCAAATTGGAGAGTGTTGAAGAAACTTACCAGTATGCCCTAAAGGCAAAAGAGAAGTTAAACAAAAGACATGAGCAAAGACAGAGAGGTAGAGGAAAAAAGGTTTACCAAAGGAAGATTTCAAGGAGAAAGAGGATATACTGGAGGAAGAAGAACCAATACAAATCAAAACAAGCACAAGGAAGTGAGAAAAGAAGGTAATTGATATCAGAAGGATGATAGAAATTTCTGTCGGAGGAGACGACCGGATGGTTACCAAAATGAGAACTTTGGAAGACAGGACAAGAGGACATTCAGAGGAACTAGCTTTAAGTTTGGAGGAGAAGGAAATTGTGCATTCGAGTGTAAGAAGACAAAAAATATAGGAAGAGTAGTAGTGGTGGAAGAAAACCCCACTGGATAAGACAATAAACTAGAAGATGGAGAACTATTGATGTTGAGGAGAGCTTTGTATCATACTAGAGGAGATGAAGAGCCCTTGCAGAGGAAGAATCTATTCAAGACCATATGTAAGGTATCTTGTAAGTGTTGTAAAGTTGTTATTGATAGTGGTAGTTTAGATAATCTTGTTTTAGAAGAGATGGTGAATAAGTTAAAATTGGAGAGATTGAAATACCCTAAGCCTTATCAGATAACATGGATTTAGGATGAACATAAGTTATTAGTAAGTGAACAATGTTTGGTGAAATTGAAAATTGGGAATTATCATGATGAAGTCTTGTGTGATATTATGCCTATGGATATTTGTCATCTTTTGTTGGGAAGACCTTGGCAATTTGATAGACAGGCACTACATAATGGGAAGAAGAATGCATACACTATTGTGGTTAATGGGATAAAGCAAACCTTGTTGCCTTTGGAGGAATCTTTGAATAATCAAGTCTGTATGAATCCTAGAATTTGTTTAGTAGATGGAATGAAATTCCTGGATGGACTGAGACATGAGAATGTGTGCTTTTCCTTAATTCCTAAGAAGACTAAGAAACCAGAACCGGAAGGAGAACACCCATAAGAGATAAGAGATTTGCTTACAGAATATGAGGACATCATTTTAGATAATGTACCTGATGGATTTCCACCTCTGAGAAATATTAGTCATTGCATGGACTTGGTTCCCGGAGCTATTTTGCCTAACAAAGTTGCACACCGATATAGAATGAATAATTGAATAGACAAGTGCATGAGCTGCTGAAGAAAGGTTTGATTAGGGAAAGTTTGAGCCCTTGTGCAATACTAAAAATATTAGCACCTAAGAAGAATGAATAATGGAGGATGTGTACCGATTCAAGAGCAATAGACAAGATAATAGTGAAATACCGGTTTCCTTTGCCTAGGATGGATGACATAATAGACTGTTTGAGTGGAGCAAAATACTTTACAAAGATAGATTTGAAGAGTGGATATCATCATATCAGGATAAGAGAACGTGATGACTGGAAGCCAACATTTAAGACAAATGAAAGACTGTATGAATGGTTAGTGATGCCTTTTGGATTGACTAATGCACTGAGTACTTTCCTGAGGTTGATGAAAGAGATATTGAAGAATTTCTTGGGTAAGTTTGTTATTGTGTATTTGGATGACATTCTGATTTTTAGTAAGAAAAGAGAGGAGCATTTGTTGCAATTAAGACAAGTTTTACAGAGGTTGAGAGAAGAGAAGTTGATGATCAATATCAAGAAGTGTACTTTCATGAAGTATAAGTTAGTATATTTGGGATTTGTGATATATGAGGATGGTTTGAAGATGGATCCTGAGAAAGTGAAAGCAATTGTTGAGTGGCCTACACTAAAAAATATTTGGAGAGGTAAGATCATTTCATGGATTGGCTTGTTTTTACTGGAAGTTTATCAGAAATTTCAGTTTGGTTTGTAACCCTACGACTGAGACCATGAGAGGAGATCGGAAGGAATTCAAGTGGACCACTGGAGCAAACAAAAGTTTTCAATTATTGAAGCATAAAGTGACTGAGAAGCATGTGTTAGCTTTACCGGATTTCAATAAAGTATTTCAAGTGGATTGTGATGCAAGTGGAACAACAATAGGAGAAGTCTTGAGTCAAGAAGGAAGACTAGTAACCTATTTTGGTGAGAAATTAAATGATGCTCGAAGGAGATATTCAATGTATGATCAAGAATTTTATGCCATAGTTCAAGGCTTGAAGAAGTGGAGACATTACTTGTTGCCTAAGGAGTTTGTGTT
Source organism: Cryptomeria japonica (assembly GCF_030272615.1). Lineage (NCBI taxonomy): Eukaryota > Viridiplantae > Streptophyta > Pinopsida > Cupressales > Cupressaceae > Cryptomeria > Cryptomeria japonica. The sequence goes on along the minus strand of NC_081406.1, from coordinate 675,705,400 downwards.
GTATGTAGATCATCAAGCTTTGCAGTAATTGAATAGTCAGAGTAAGTTGAATCAGAGACATATGAGATGGGTAGAATTCTTGCAAAGTTACACGTTTGTGTTGAAGTATAGAAGTGGGAAATCTAACAAAGTTGTTGATGCATTGAGTAGGAGAAGGAATTTGCTGACAGAGATGAGAGTGACAGTACTAGGATTTGAAGATTTGAAGACCTTGTATGATGATGACCCATATTTTGTAGAACCTTGGAAAGCATTTAGAGAACCATTTATGGTAGACATAAGCAAATGGTTGGATTATTTCATTCAGGATGGGATGTTATTCAGAGGAGTTCTTTAGTGCATACCTAAGAGTTCTATGAGGAAGAATCTGATAAAGGAGAAACACAGTGGAGGTTTAGCTAGACATTTTTGCATTGACAAAATAGTGGCATTGGTGAGTGAGTAGTACTTTTGGCCCTAGATTCATAAGGATGTTAAGAGATATGTGCAAAGTTGTAGAGTTTGTCAAGTTGCAAAGGGTAGTAGTCAAAATATAGGATTGTATAAACCTTTGACAGTACCGGTAAGACCTTGGGAGGATATAAGCATGGATTTTGTACTTGGATTGCCTAAGACACCAAGAGGGAATGATTCTATGTTTGTGGTAGTGGATAGATTCTCTAAGATGGCTCATTTCATACCTTGTAAGAAGACATCAAATGCATTGCATGTAGCAGACCTATTTTTCAAGGAAGTGGTGAGATTTCATGGATTACCTAAGAGAATAGTTTCCGACAAAGATACTAAGTTTGTTGGCTATTTTTGGAGAACACTTTGGAAGAAGATGAAGACACATTTGAAGTTCAGTTCTACTTTCCAGCCATAGACTGATGGACTGACATAAGTCTTTAATTGGAGTTTGGGAAATTTGTTGAGATATTTAGTGGGAGATAAAACCAGAAGTTGGGATTTAATCCTTGCACAAGCAGAGTTTGCCTACAACAATTCAGTGAATAGAAGTACCAGAAAAAATTGTTATTGAAGTGCATCCTAGAGGGATATCAGAATTGAGAGACATTAGCAGTGAAGATCGGAGAAGTTTAGAAGCAGAAGACTTTGCATATCACATGGCAGCATTGCATATTCAAGTTAAGCAACATTTGGTAGACATGAACAACAAGTATAAGGAGAAGACAGATGAAAAGAAGAGACATAAGGAATTTGAATTTGGCAATGAAGTGATGGTATATCTAAGAAAAGAGAGATTACCGATCGCAACTTATAACAAGTTATAGATGAAGAAGTTTGGACCTTGTAGGATTTTGAAGAAGTTCAGTTTTGGAAATGCATATGAAGTGGAGTTACTGGGTAGTCTAAGTATTTCACCTATATTCAACATTCCAGATCTTCATGAGTACCATGAACCAAAATTCAGTGAGAAAAATGTTACCCCAGAAGGAACCGGATCAAATTGAAGAGATTTTGGATAGTAGGATTGGACGTAATACCTGGAGTAGTCACTAAAAGGAATATCTTGTGAAGTGGAAGGACAGACCAGTTGAAGATTCATCTTGGATTTCTCAGGCAAAGCTAGACCACCTAGGTTTCCCTCTAACCCTAGTAAAGTGAGAGGCTCAATTTTTCAATAACCCTGGATGTTTGATGCAGGAGCATCCCCCATTCATAGCAATCTTGCATCAACCAAAAACATTTTCCGTTCTGTTTCATTTTCTATTTGCAGTTTCAGTTTTCCTTTCTGTGTGTCTTGATTTTGGCTCACTAGATTCTATGGAGTTGGATTCTACTTGAATACTTGATCATCTTTGTTTCTTCTAGACTGCATCGCATTTTGATCATTTTTTGGCAAGATATCACTACCAGTTTCCATGACAGTTTCCTATTACCGGTTGTTCCTTTGTTACCGGTTGCCTAGAACTATTCTAGTGATCTACCTGAACCCATTCCAAATATTGTGGAGCCTTGGGCATTTATTTCTATGTTCCTTGGCATGTGCTTGACCTTTTCCCATGATCTAAGTTTCATCCTTTGGATTTTCCACAGGAATCTCTTAGCGAAGGTTGACCTTGTTTCTTTTGCATGTTAGGTTTTGTTCTTTGGGTTTTGATCCCTTTGGGCCAAATGGATCCTTTGAAACAATATATATATTTGAAATTACGCATTAGAATGCAATCAATTAGAATCATTCAGAGAATCAAGTAGCTAGATGAAGTAGTCACCGCTGAGGAGGGACCTCAAAGAGATCAATCCAGACCGGTCAGCAAGAGTAAGCACACCAAAAACACACAAATATGATGGAGACAATGAATAACATATAGTTTTATTGCATGAAATTTGATTACATCCAACCGGTAACAACCGGCACACATGCTTGGTAGAATAGGTCACAATTGGGACCTTGAATCGAAAGATCTATCTTCTAGGCCCAGTCCATCTATTTGATACTCTGGTTGATTCTAATTTATTGCTTTCTAAAGAATGATTACAAATATATACATCGATCCAAACAATCCAGTTAGCCCAAAAGGGATCAAAACCTGAAGAGCAGGACCTAACATGCAAAATGAACAAGGTCGGCCTCTGCTAAGAGATTCCTCTAGAAAATCCAAAGGATGAAACGTAGATCCCAAGAAAAGGTCAGCCACACGCTAAGGAACATTGAAATCAATATCCAAGGTTGTGCAAGATTCAGGATGGGTTCCAGTAGAACACTAGAATAGGTATCAGGCAATCGGTAACAAAGGAACAACTGGTAACAAGAAACTGTCATGGAAACAGGTAGCAATATCTTGTCAGTAAGTGATCCAAATGACATACAGTCTGAAAGAAAGAAATATGATCAAGTCTTCAAGTAGAATCTAACTCCACAAGATCCGGTGAGCCAAAATTGAGACACACAGAAAGGAAAACTGAAATTGCAAACATAAAACAAAACAGAAAGGAAAATGTTTTTGGTTGATGCAAGATTGCTATGAACCGAGGATGCTCCTACATTAGACATCCGAGGTTAATGAAAAAGTGAGCCTCTCACTTTACTGGGGTCAAAGGGAAACTGAGGAGGTCTACCTTTGCCGAAGAAATCCAAGATGAATCTTCAACTGTTTTGCCCTTCCACTTCACAAGATATTCTTTGTATTGACTGGTCTGGGTACTACACCCAATCCTACCATCCAAAATCTCTTCAATCTAATCTGGTTCCTTTTGGGGAAATTGTTTCTCAAGGTCTGTAACACTGTCCTCATTGAATTTTGATTCATGGTACTCATGAAGATATGCAATGTTGAATATAGGTGAAATACTTAGACTATTCGGTAGCTCCACTTCATATGCATTTCCAAAACTAAACTTCCTCAAAATCTTATAGGGTCCAAACTTCTTCATCTGCAACTTATTATAAGTTCCAACCGAGAATCTCTCTTTTCTCAGATATACCATCACTTCATTGCCAACTTCAAATTTCTTATGTATCCTCTTCTCATTCACCTTCTCCTTATATTTTTTGTTCATGTCTTCCAAATGCTATTTAACCTGAATATGCAATGCTGCTATGTGATCTGCAAAATCTTCTGCTTCTGAACTCTTCCGGTCTTCACTACTAATGTCTCTCAATTATGATATTCCTCTAGGGTGCACTCTGGTAACAATCTCAAAAGATGTTTTTTTGGTACTTATATTCAGTGAATTGTTGTAGGCAAATTTTGCTTGTGCAAGGATCAAATCCCAACTTCCAATTTTATCTCCCACTAAACATCTCAACAAGTTTCCCAAACTTCGGTTAACAACTTATGTCTGTCCATTAGTCTATGGATGAAAAGTAGATTTGAACTTCAAATATGTCTTCATCTTCTTCCAAAGTGTTCTCCAAATCTAGCCAACAAATTTAGTGTCGCTGTCTAAAACTATACTCTTAGGTAATTCATGTAATCTCACCACTTCCTTGAAAAATAGGTCTTCTACATGCAATGCATCTGATGTCTTTTTACAAAGTATGAAATGATCCATCTCTGAAAATCCATCCACTACCACAAATATAGAATCATTCCCTCTCGGTGTCTTAGGTAATCCAAGTACAAAATTCATGCTTATATCCTCCCAAGGTCTTACCAGTATTGTCATAGGTTTATACAATCCCACATTTTGACTACTACCTTTTGCAACTTGACAAACTACAACTCTACACATATGATAGGGAGATTGCTAGGAAAGTCCTCAAAAGGCCAATTTGCTCAAGTAGTTCAATTTGTTACCCAAACACTTGTTTAGTCTATTGTATGTGTTTACACAATCAGTCTTGTGGTTATAGTGCCAAGTACTTCATGGTTCACTTTCCTAATAAACTCCCTTTTAGGTGATGGCTCATACCCATGCTCAATCTACTCAAATTACTCACTCCACCCAACTACTCATTCTCAACCCCTGCTCTTGGCATTCAACTTGTTGTTTCCAATGCACATTAGCAACTCTAACATGTTCATGTAGGGACAACAAGGTCTTCTTCAAGGTTTTGGCAATCAAACTTTGTTTATGGTTCATAACCCTTAACTTACTCACATTTGCCAACTAAGGTCAAAAACCCACAAATGAGGTTGCACACTACCCAAGGAACTAGATAACACTTTTTTGCCTATTTTTTAATGTTCTTACAAAGTTTCATAAGCCCAAAACTTCTCCTTGTATTCAGGTCTAAGCATTTTGGCAAAAATTGTCAATTGTGTGTTATGCAACCCAAAAAGGCTACTAGCCCGTGGAGGCCTAATTGGCACTCTTTTGCTTACCCTGCCCAACGATGGGATTCTTGAACATGGAGGATGATTTGGTTAGTGTGGATTAGGTCTAAGAAAAGAGATTTGTTTGGTTTTGGACTCCTTCAAAGTGTTTTAATGACTGTCCACCATTTTAGGCTTAAACATAGGGTTTCATGAGGGTTTGGGTGCTTCCACCATAGATTCTCTCCATCAAACTTGTTTCATCCTCCCATACTGCTTGGAGACCTTTTCCATAGAAAATTAGAGCTTCTCCTACCTTTTCTGGACCAGCATTAAGCCAAACACTTGGCAAACAATTGAAAAATCAATAAAACTGTCACTATGACAGTCAAATCACTACCCTTTGGGACCTGCAAAATGAAGAGTTTTTAAGTTGGAAAAAAATTCAATGAGGTCTTCAAACATTGATTTATCTCCTATTTCAATTCCTTCTCAATTACAAGTCTTGGATGATGCTTTTGAAGCATTCCATAAGCAAATTTACAACAAAATTCAGAAAAATAGTGAACTCACTATTTTGTTTACAAAGTGAGAAAGATTAAATGGAACAAGCCATTATAGCACATCAAGATGATGCTTCACACCCTTGGTCACATGTCCAGACCTCTTCCTCATTCATTTGTTCACTCCAAATTGCTTTTGGGTGCAAATCTTGAGTTTTTGTTCATGCTACTAGCCAAATAACCAATACTTGCCTAGTATTCGCTCAAGTTCTTCTTCCAACCACACTTTTGGCATAAAATAGGGAATATGTACAGTATATACATGTTTTTCAACTTGACTAAATACATTATGTGGGATCCCAGACCTGGTTTAGTCAAGTGGTGACATTTTAGACCTTCAAACCCTTGACAGGGCAGCGAGCACACAGTTTGCAAATATTTTTGTACAATCCAATTTACAAGAGAAAACAATACCACAGTTAATTAGAGAGAATCATACAACTATTATGAACACCTCCCAAAGGTACAGTATAGACTATGGAGCTACAGTATGGACTGTTTTGCAAAGGAAGGAAAAACCAGTCATAAAAGCCAAAATTTCATGTTTTTATTGAAAAGTTCTTGCTCATACAATCACCAACCTTAATCAAGGCAAAGGGAGGTGTTTTTATATTCCATCCAATTAGTTATCAAGCCCTGTATGGATAGGAGGCTTTCGCAACTACATTTTGCAAGAAAAATCCAAAAATGACAACTTTGACAACTTTTCAAGACAAATGATAACTTTTCTTGCTCAATGAGGCATTTTTTACAACCTAACCTTGTCAACTTGTCTAAACAACTTAGAAATGCTTCAATGCTTTTGAAGGCATTAGAAGACCTTTTTGGCAATTTTGCACATTTTTGCCAAAAATTGCCAACTCAAAGCCGGAAAGGCAAAACTTGATCTCTAGATCCCAAAATGATATAAAAACCACTAAACATGACATAAAAAAACCCAAAACAACATTAACAACCTAACACAAGACATTACAAACATAAAAGCATTAAATACTCAAAAATGGGAGTTTTGTACTCAACTAGGTACTCCTGCACCATACTCCCCAAAGACAAAGAAGTCATGTGACTCCTTGAGGCAGCAAAGAAAAAGGTATGCCAACTTTTTTGAAAGTTAGCTTCAAGTATCTATGTCTCCTATGAGATAGGCTAATCCTTCGATTTGATTAGATGCTCCATGTAGGTGTGATTCCTTGTCTTTTTGAGAATCCTGGAGTCTAGAACCTGTTCTGCTTGGGGAAAAGAAAGAGAAGGGAGAGATAGATCGGAAAGGGATTTGGACACATCTGAAACTCATTGAATCTCCTCAGGTAGCTGCCCTTTAATAGCAATCAGATCTGCGACATTAAAAATGGGGGACAAAGAAACATTAGTAGGCAAATCAACTTTGTAAGCATTAGACCCATACTTAGCCAAGATTTTGCAAGGGCCTATTCTCCTCATCTAAAGTTTGCTTGGAACTCCCTTTTGTAGCCTTGCCTTGTTCAAGTGAACCATCACATAATCACCTATGGAAAAATGAACATCTCTCTTTGTAGCATCCACTCTTGCCTTCACTTTTTGGGAGGTATCTTGGAGAGCTTGTCTCACTTGCTCATGAACCTCCTTCATGGACTGGGCCATGTCATCTGTTGTTCCACTCTTATGCTGCAAGTTAGTGATTTCCCTCAACTCCATTATACCCCTTGGATGCATACCATAAAAAACTTCAAATGGACTTTTACCTATAGATCGGTTAACACTGTCATTGTAGGCATATTTTGCTTGATGAATGAGTTGATCCCAACTCTGTCCATATTCCATTGTCAAGAAACTAAGCATGCTCCCAAGAGACATGTTCACAACTTCGGTTTGGCCATCAGTTTGTGGATGATAAGCTGAACCAAAAGAGAGATTAGTACCCAATCTCTTCCACAATGTTTTCTAGAAATGACCAAGAAACTTGACATCCCTATCTGAAACAATGCTAGTAGGTGGTGCAGGAGCACCTAGCTTCATTCTCAGCTTCATTTTCATCACAGGTTTGATTTTTGTTAATTTTAAGTTGGAAAGTTGTCTAGGATGTTTTTGAGGTTGTTCTAGGTTGTTTGGATGAGTTTTGAACTCATTGTGTAGTTTTGGTTTCTTGTTTTCATCTTTTTGCTCAAAGTTGCCAGTTTGGTGTTGCTTGGCAAAAATGATAGAAAAATGAGTTTTTAATGTGGTTTTTGTTTTAAAAGTGCTTATACATGTTTTATGCTTGGGTTTTAGGTGTGAGAAGTGTTTTTAGGTGATTGTTAGTCTTGGAGGTCAATCTTGCATTTTCTAGGCACCAAAAGTTGTCATTTAGGCATCAAAATGTCAATTTTAGGTGCTCTTGGACATGTACCTATCTATATAGGAGGCTAACCAACTGGGAAAGGTATTTAATCTCCTATTTGAACCATTGTAAGGGTTGATTTTTGTGAGTTATGAAGCATTTTCCAAGTTTGCACCGATTTTACTTGGTTTTTCTCTAGTTTTTAACTCCATGTGAACAACAGTCCATACACCTATTGTACTTGGCCATACTGTTCTTGAATTTTTAGATTCTATTATGTTTTCTTAAGCTTTTCCCTTTGGTGGCATCTAATTTTATCAAGTTTTGAGTTTGTAGCAAAATTAGTTTGATTTGACAATTTCACTGCCTTGTCTAGGTAATTGGCAAGGATGCTTGACCAACTTGGCTTCTTGAAGTCCTAAAATGTTCATGGCTTCCCAAGAACCAGTTGGTCAATTTTTAAATTATGTAAATACATGTTTTGCTTTCAAGAATGCAGGTGCAAGGAGTTTTGTGGCCATGGAGCCCTAGGCAAGTGTGCCATTTGGCTAGGGTCTTGAAGAAATTTGATGCTTTGCTCTTCTATAGCAAGTACATTTAATAGTTGAACAAACTTGCCTTGATTTTTAAGGTTGTATGTCAAGGCAAAGAGGCTTTCTAAGCCATAAGGAGAATGATTTCATGTTTAGTTTGTGAAAATAATGTAAAAGACAGTGAGTCATTGTTTTAGAGTCAATTTCCTTTCATTAGCCTACTCTCCACCATACATTGGAGCTTGTAAGGTTTTGTACCTCCTTCTAATTGCTTGAAAACAAGAAAAAGGAGTGATTTTGGTGTTATCTATGGATTTGAAGTTGCCAAGATCAATCAATGATCTTTGAGGCAAGGTTGTAATGCTAGTTGGCTGTCACAGTCAACTAGGACTGAGTTTTACATTTTCTTTTGAAGTTATAAATGTAATCTTCTCCTTAAAAATGATAGGTATGAAGGTCAATAAACCATTAAAGATAGAGCCTTATTGAGGAGCACAAAACAAACTTTTTGTAAACAGTTCTAACAGTGAAAGTGCAGGGATAAAGTGGAAAAAAATAGTGAAAAGAGGAAAGTGCAGTGACAGTTAGTTGACAACGGATACTCCAATGCTTTGTACTTTGCCTAATGCCTTTTGTGCAGGGCTAACATGATCCCTTTCTTGTCATTTATGATAGCCATGTTCACATGCTTTGTATTGCAATTGGTTCTCATGCAAAAGTTGTGTTTGTAGAAAGCAAGTTTTAAAAGTTGTCAATGTTGCTCACTCCCTATGAGCATTTTTTGTAAATGCTTGTTCTCCAACCCTTTGAGGGTACAAAACTACTTCATTTTGGTCTAAATAGCATGCGACATGGTAGTAATGAGGTTTCATGGTTCCCTTTGAAGATTTTCAATTTGCAAATTGATTCTTGCCTCCAAAATCCTTCCAAACCCTCCTTTTGCACTCATTTTTGGGACAGTCATGGAGAAGGCTTAAGGGACCCTAAACCTCAAAGAATCTTCAAGTATTCCAAAAAGGGTATCCATATATGTGAAGCTTTTAGTCTGGAAGTCCATCGCTTGAGCAGGGTGAGCACAAAACCCCAAATGGAGGGCTAATTCCTTGTAGCCCATTTTAGGCCTCAAAATTGAGTTTTTGTCAAATCGAGTACAAACATGAAGGATGTAAGGCATAAAGTTCATCAATAACAGTTGAAACAAGTTGTCCTTTTATGAATTTAATCTTTTTGGTGGGGAAGACTCCAAAATTTAGGTTGCAGAACTTGTGAAGGCTTCTACACTCCGAAACGTAGAAGACCCAAAAAACACCCAAGGAAATAAAACTTATCTCAAACTCATAATTCACTAAGAGGAGACCTTGTGCAGTTACAGAGAAGATCAGGAATAGAGGATTGAATGCCAATTGGGTGAGTAAGGAGTTGGATTACCATTCCAGAGTGATTATGGAGTTGAAGCCCTTGAGTAGCCAAGAAGAGTTTGACATAGGGAGGTGGAACAAGGTGAGTTGTTAGATTGCCTTTGAGCTAATTTGCACTCTGTCCTTGGTGACTACACCTTGATAATAGTAAGGAACTATCACTTAGCAAACATACTAGCCACTTGACAACCACCTTGCACTATCCTCCCTATCATAGTGGTATCAGAGCCCAGTTACAATTGGGAAGAAATAGCAATTTGACAACCATGGTGACAAATGCAAAATTAGCAAAGAAAGTGGAACACCAGGAAGAAGAAAATAGGTTACTTAGAGTGAAACTAGACCTTTTAGAGCAGAAATTGGGTGAAGTAGAAGTGAAGGCAGATGAAGCTAGCAATAAGATAGAGGGAACAAAAGGCAAGGGTAAGCTATTAGCTATAGAGGATGAGACCCCTATACCAGACCCTATGATAGAGAATGAACCCTTTTTGAAAGCCTTGAAGGCTATGAGTGGGAGAACACTAGAAGGAGTCCCACTATTTAGTGGAAAAATGGACCCAGAAGTGGTCATGGAGTGGATTGAGGGGCTTGAGAACCGTTTTGAGTGTGATGGTGTGACAGAGGCCTAGAAAGTGAAGGTGGCTAAGTCCAGGTTGAGAGGAGCTGCCTTAACATGGTGGAAGTTCTTTCAGGATGAACGTGAGAAACAAGGCAAAAAGTCCATAGCAACTTGGAAGGGAATGTTGTCCAAGATTAGAGAGGCTTACATTCCAGAGGACTATGAAATACAGCTCCAAAGGAAAAGGAAAAACCTTAGGCAAAAAGAGTTAGATGTCAGCACCTACACCAAGGAGTTTTAGAAGCTATGCCTTAGGTCAAAGATCCAAGAGGATGAAAATGTTAAGGTTGCTAGGTATCTCAATGGCTTGAGATGGAACATACAGGAAGAGTTAAGTTTTTTGTGCCCTACAATAGTCCAGAAGTGCTATCAACTTGCACTCAAGGTAGAGGAACAAAGTAGGAAGAAGCAAGAGCAGCATAACAGAGGTAGAGGAAGAGGCAGAGATGGTCGAGGCCATCGAGGAAGTTTTTGGGGAAGACACATAGATCAAAGGTCCTAGGGGTAATCTAAGCTTATAGAGCAAAGCGGGGATTATCAGAGCAAACCTAATTATAGGGGAAGGGGATCAAGCAACCCAGGAAGGGGTAGGTCTAGTGGCCCAGGTAGAGGGTCTTACTTCTCCACAATGAAATGCTACAACTGTCAGAAATTGAGTCATCCTGCTTATAGGTGTCCAGAAAAGCCTAGTTCTTCCCATGGAGGTGAAAAGAGAGTGAATTATGTTCAAGAGGAAGGAAGTAGTACAAGAACTCCAACAATGCACCTAGCACCCAAAGATGGTGAAAGTCTAATGATGAGGAGAGTATTGATGCAAGAACCTCATAAGTGTGAAGTGTCTCAGAGAAGAGCATTGTTCAGGATAAAGTGCCCAAAGGTGGTTATAGATTTAGGTTCCACAGATAACATTATCTCAAAGGAGGCAGTTAGCAAATTGAACCTACCTAGAATGAAGCATAGTGAACCCTATAAGGTAACCTAGTTAAACAAGGGGCAACATGTCCTAGTGAATGAACAAGCATGGGTAGACTTTAATATAGGTGAATACAAGGATAGGATACTATGTGACATCCTTCCCATGGATGCTTGCCATCTACTATTGGGTAGACCTTGGCAATTTGACAGAAGGGCACACCATGATGGTGAAAAAAACACATATTCCTTTCAAAAGAATGGCATTGTCTACAAAATTTAGTCCCTTAGTGAAGAGACAGAGAACAGCAAACCACAAGCACCTAAAGTGTTATTAGTTAATGAAAAAGAGTTCATCCAAACCATGAAAGAGGGAGATGGGATTGGTTATGCACTTGTAGTGAAACCTAAGGAGGATAAGAAAGAAAAACAAGTTGAGATCCCACAAGAAGTGCAGCAAATTCTTGATAACTTTAAGGGCATCATCAGTGATGAACAACCAGCAACATTACCTCCTCCTAGAGCCATTAGTCATCAAATTGACTTTATACCAGGAGCTTCTTTGCCAAACAAAGCAGCATACAAGATGACTCCTGAACTGAACAAAGAGGTAGCTAGATAGATTCAAGAGTTATTGGATCAAGGATTAATAAGAAAAAAGTATAAGTCCTTGTGTCGTACCCACTATGTTAGCACCTAAGAAAGGGGGCACATGGAGACTATGCACAGACTCTAGAGCTATCAACAAGATCACAATAAGATACAGATTCCCTATTCCTAGGATAGAAGATTTGATGGATTGTTTAGGGGGTACGAGGTATCTCTCCAAAATAGACCTAAAAAGTGGTTACCATCAGATAAGAATCAAAGAGGGTGATGAGTGGAAAACTGCTTTCAAAACAAATGAGGGTCTTTATGAATGGTTGGTTATGCCTTTTGGACTCTCTAATGCTCCCAGTACCTTTATGAGGTTAATGAATGAAGTATTGAAGGATTTTCTTAGTAAGTTTGTGGTAGTCTACTTAGATGATATACTCACTTTTAGTAAGACTAAAGAGGAGCATTTGAAACACTTAGCTATTGTTTTGCAAAGATTATCTGATGAGCAGTTAACCATAAATCTTGAAAAATGTGATTTTATGCAGCAAGAGCTAGTCTATCTTGGTTTTGTTGTGTCTAGTGGAGATCTTAAGATGGATCAATCTAAAGTTGCAGCCATAACAAGTTGGCCAACCCCACAATCAGCCAGTGAAGTTAGGAGTTTTCATGGTCTAGCTCAGTTTTACAGAAAGTTTATCAGAGGTTTCAGTGAAATTTGTGCACCTATTTAGATACAATAAAAGGTGGTCATAAGGTCAAGTTTCAATGGACCGAGGCAGCCAATAAGGGGTTTGAGTTACTCAAAACTAGAGTTTCTACACAGCCAGTGTTAATCCTTCCTAGCTTTGATAAGCTCTTTACTATAGAATGTGATGCTAGTCATCTTGTAGTAGGTGCAGTCTTGAGTCAGGATAATAGACCAGTTGCTTTCTTTAGTGAAAAATTAAATGCTGCAAAGAAAAAGTATTCATCTTATGATTTAGAGTTATATGCATTGGTTCAGGAAGTGGAGGCATTATTTGCTTCCTAAAGAATTTGTTGTGTACACAAACAACCAAGCAGTCAGTTTCTTGAATTCTCAAGATAAACTCAACCATAGGCATGTGAAATGGGTAGAGTACCTACAAGCATATACTTTTACTCTTAAGCACAAGAAAGGCCAATGTAACAAAGTAGCTAATGCTTTAAGTAGGAGATTGCTGACTATTCAGGAGATCCAAGTTAAGAGTATTGGGATTGATTACTTTCAAGATTTATATCCTAATGATGATGATTTTGCTGCTGCTTATAAAGTTTGTCTTTCTTTTGAGAATCATTTCCATAGTGAGTATGCTGACTATACATTGCAAAATGGTTTGTTATTCAGGGGAGGACAGCTATGTGTTCCTAAAGGTTCCATGAGAGAAAATCTCATCCAAGAGAAACACAATGGGTGTTTGAGTGGCCATTTTGGTCTCAATAAGACCTTAGAGTTGGTTAAACGCTTTTATTACTGGCCTAAGATGTAGAGAGATGTCCAGAGGTATGTTGAACAGTGCATGGTATGTCAGAAGGCCAAAGGTAATAGCACTAATGCTGGTTTATATCAGCCACTTCCCATTCCTTCTAGGCCATGGGAGTGCATCAGTATGGATTTTGTTGTAGGTTTACCAAAGACAAAAACAGGGCATGACAGTATCTTTGTGGTTGTTGATAGATTTAGTAAAATGGCTCACTTTATACCTTGCAAAACTACTAATGATGCTAGTCATATTGCTTTCCTTTTCTTTAAAGAAGTTGTCAGGATACATGGTTTTCCATCTAGCATTGTATCAGATAGAGATGTTAAGTTTTTGGGTCATTTTTGGAAGACTTTTTGGAAGAAATTGGGTACTAACTTGTCTTTTGGCTCAGCTTACCATCCACAGACAGATGGCCAAATAGAAGTGGTGAATAGAACATTGGGTAATCTACTCAGATGTCTCACCAAGGAGTACGGACAAAGCTGGGATCAGCTCATCCCACAGGCAGAGTTTGCCTACAATGACAGTGTAAACAGATCCACTGGTAAGAGTCCATTTCAGATTGTTTATGGTATGCACCCAAGAGGTGTTTTTGAGTTACATGATGTGACTAACTTGCAACATGTTAGTGGGATAGCAGAAGATATGGCACAATCTCTAAAAGAGATACATGAACAGGTTAAGCAGTCTTTGCAGGACACCACAGCAAGAGTCAAGGCAAGGGTGGATGCTTCAAAGAGGGATGTCCAATTCTCAATTGGAGATTTTGTGATGGTACATCTCAACAAGTCTAGATTGCAAAAGGGAGTTCCTACCAAGTTACAGATGAGAAGAATTGGACCTTGCAGGATTTTGGCTAAGTATGGTCCAAATGCTTATAAAATTGATTTACCTGTTGATGTTTCATTGTCTCCTATCTTTAATGTTGCAGATTTGGTACCTTTCAAGGGGCAACCTCCAGAAGAGACTCAAAGAGCTTCAGACATTTCTCTTTCCCTTTCACATCTATCTATCCCCTCTTCTTCTTCTCCCATTCCTGAATAGGTACTTGATTCCAGAATCATCAAAAAGACTAGAAAGCATGACTACCTTGAGCATTTGATCAAGCGGAAAGATCAATCAGCTTCTAAAGCCACTTGGATACATGAAAGTGACTTCACAAAGGCTGGTATTCCTCTCTCTTTTCTGCCCAAAGGAGTCACATGACTTCTTTATCACCGAGGGAGTATGGTGCAGGAGCACCTAGCTTCATTCTCAACTTCATTTTCATCACAAGTTTGATTTTTGTTAGTTTTAAGTTGGAAAGTTGTCTAGTATGTTTTTGAGGTTGTTCTAGGTTGTTTGGATGAGTTTTGAACTCATTGTGTGGTTTTGGTTTTTTGTTTTCATCTTTTTTCTCAAAGTTGTCAGTTTGGTGTCGCTTGGCAAAATCATGGAAAAATGAGTTTTTAATGTGGTTTTTGTTTTAAAAGTTCTTAGACATGTTTTATGCTTGGGTTTTAGGTGTGAGAAGTGTTTTTAGGTGATTGTTAGTCTTGGAGGTCAATCTTGCATTTTCTAGGCACCAAAAGTTGTCATTTAGGCATCAAAATGTCAATTTTAGGTGCTCTTGGACATGTACCTATCTGTACAGGAGGCTAACCAACTTGGAAAGGTATTTAATCTCCTGTTTCAACCATTGTAAGGGTTGATTTTTGTGAGTTATGAAGCATTTTCCAAGTTTGCACCAATTTTACTTGGTTTTTCTCTAGTTTTTAGCTCCATGTGAATAGCAGTCCGTACACCTGCTGTACTTGGCCATACTGTTCTGGCATTTTTAGATTCTATTATGTTTTCTTAAGCTTTTCCCTTTGGTGGCATCTAATTTTATCAAGTTTTGAGTTTGTAGCAAAATTAGTTTGATTTGACAGTTTCACTACCTTGTCTAGGTAATTGGCAAGGATGCTTGACCAACTTGGCTTCTTGAAGTCCTAAAATGTTCATGGCTTCCCAAGAACCAGTTGGTTAATTTTTAAATTATGTAAATACATGTTTTGCTTTCAAGAATGTAGGTGCAAGGAGTTTTGTGGCCATGGAGCCCTAGGCAAGTGTGCCATTTGGCTAGGGTCTTGAAGAAATTTGATGCTTTGCTCTTCTATAGCAAGTGCCTTTAATAGTTGAATAGACTTGCCTTTATTTTTAAGGTTGTATGTCAAGGAAAAGAGGCTTTCTAATCCATAAGGAGAATGATTTCATGTTTAGTTTGTGAAAATAATGTAAAAGACAGTGAGTCACTGTTTTAGAGTCAACTTCCTTTCATTAGCCTACTCTCCACCATACATTGGAGCTTGTAAGGTTTTGTACCTCCTTCTAATTGCTTGAAAAAAAGAACAAGGAGTGATTTTGGTGTTATCTATGGGTTTGGAGTTGCCAAGATCAATCAATGATCTTTGAGGCAAGGTTGTAATGCCAGTTGGTTGTCACAGTCAACTAGGACTGAGTTTTACATTTTCTTTTGAAGTTATAAATGTAATCTTCTCCTTCAAAATGATAGGTATTAAGGTCAATAAACCATTAAAGATAGAGCCTCATTAAGGAGCACAAAACAAACTTTTTGTAAAGAGTTTTAATAGTGAAAGTGCAGGGATAAAGTGGAAAAAAACAGTGAAAAGAGGAAAGTGTAGTGACAGTTAGTTGACAACGGATACTCCAATGCTTTGTAATTTTCTTAATTCCTTTTGTGTAGGGATAAAATGATCCCTTTCTTTTCATTTATAATATCCATGTTCACATTCTTTGTATTGCAATTGGTTCTCATGCAAAAGTTGTGTTTGTAGAAAGCCAGATTTAAAAGTTGTCAATGTTGCTCACTCCCTATGAGCATTTTTTGTAAATTCTTGTTCTCCAACCCTTTCAGGGTGAAAAACTACTTCATTTAGGTCTAAATAGCATGATACATGGTAGTAATGAGGTTTCATGGTTCCCTTTGAAGATTTCCATTTTGCAAATTGATTCTTGCCTCCAAAACCCTTCCAAACCCTCCTTTTGCACTCATTTTTGGGATAGTCATGGAGAAGGCTTAAGGGACCCTAAACCTTAGAGAATCTTCAAGTATTCCCAAAATGGTATCCATATATGTGAATCTTTTAGTCTGGAAGTCCATTGCTTGAGAAAGGTGAGCACAAAACCCCAAATGGAGGGCTAATTCCTTGTAGCCCATTTTAGGCCTCAAAATTGAGTTTTTGTCAAATCCGGTACAAACATGAAGGATGTAAGGCATAAACTTCATCAATAATAGTTGAAAAAAGTTTTCCTTTTATGAATTTAACCTTTTTGGTGGGGAAGACTCCAAAATTTAGGTTGCAGCACTTGTGAAGGCTTCTACACTCCAAAACGTAGAAGACCCAAAAACCACCCAAGGAAACAAAACTTGTCTCAAACTCATAATTCACTAAGAGGAGACCTTGTGTAGTTAGAGAGCAGATCAGGAATAGAGGATTGAATTCCAATTGGGTGAGTAAGGAGTTGGATTACCATTCCTGAGTGATTATGGAGTTGAAGCCCTTGAGTAACCAAGAAGACTTTGACATAGGGAGGTGGAACAAGGTGAGTTGTTAGATTGCCTTTGAGCTAATTTGCTCTCTGTCCTTGGTGACTACACCTTGAAAATAGTAAGGAACTATCACTTAGCAAACATACTAGCCACTTGACAACCACCTTGCACTATCCTCCCTATCAGTAGGCAAACTATGAATTCTAACAACTTCTTTGAAAAAAAAATAAGCAATATGACTTGCATCATGTGTTGTCTTACAAGGAATAAAGTGAGCCATTTTGCTAAATATGTCAACTACTACAAAGATGCTATCAAATCCTACTTGAGTTCTAGGTAATCCTACCACAAAATCCCTACTAATGCAATCCTAAGGCCTATGTGGAATGGGAAGAGGCTGATATAAACCAGCATTAGAGGAATTGCCTTTTGCTTTCTAACATACCAAGCACTGCTCAACATACCTCCTGATGTCTCTCTACATCTTAGGCCAATAATAGAACCTTTGAACCAACTCTAAGGTCTTGTTGAGACCAAAATGTCCACTTAAGCACCCATTGTGCTTCTCTTGAATGAGGTTCTCTCTCATAGAACCTTTTGGAACACACAACTATCCTCCCCTGAATAATAAACCATCCTGCAAAGTGAAATCAGCATATGCACCATGGAAATTACTCTCAAAATCTTGACAAACTTTATAAGCTTTAGCAAAATCATCATCAATAGGGTACATGTCTTTGAAACTTTCAATACCAATGCTCTGAACTTGAATCTCATGAATAGCTAACAACCTTCTACTCAAAGCATCTGCTACTTTATTTAACTGACCCTTCTTATGCTTAAAGTAAAAGTGTAAGCTTTCTAGTATTCTACCCATTTAACATGCCTATGATTTAGTTTATCCTATGAGTTTAAGAAACTGAGTGCCTGATTATTTGTGTATACAACAAATTCCTTAGGAAGAAGATAGTGTCTCCATTTCCTAAGTGCTTGTACTAATGCATAAAGTTCTAAATCATAGGAAGAGTACTTTTTCTTTGCATCACTCAACTTCTCACTAAAGAATGCAACTGGTCTATTTTCTTGACTTAAAATAGCTCCTACAACAATATTACTAGCATCACATTCAATAGTAAAAATATTATCAAAACTAGGTAAAATGAGCATTGGTTGAGTAGCTACTTTAGTTTTCAATAACTCAAACCCCTTATTGGCTGCACTTGTCCATTGAAATTTTACCTTTACACCCCCTTTGATGGTGTCTAACATTAGAGTAGAAATCTCACTGAATCCCCTGATGAACTTTTTGTAAAACTATGCCAACCCATAGAAGCTTCTGACATCATTGGCTGTCCTAGGAGTTGGCCAACTGGTTATTGTTGCAACTTTAGACTAATCCATTTTCAGATTGCCTCCTGATACAACAAAACCAAGATAGACCAATTCTTGCTTCAATAAATCACATTTTTCTAGATTGATGGTTAGTTGTTCCTCAGATAACTGTCTCAAAACAATAGCTAAATGCTTCAAATGCTCATCCTTAGTCTTACTGAAAATAATAATATCATATAAATACACAACAACAAACTTTTCAATGAAATCATGTAAAACTTCATTCATGAGTCTCATGAATGTGTTGGGAGCATTAGAGAGTCCAAAAGGTATGATGACAGGGAGCTTGGTAGGTAAGTGCTCACAAGGCTAAATTGCTCAAAAAGGTTCACCTTGTTACCAAAGACTTATAGATTCTTGGTGTATATTTACTCAACCTGTCTGATTGTCATAATACCAAGCACTCAAGGTCTTATTGCCTAACCAACTCCCTTACTGGTTATGACACTTGCCCATGCACAAAACTACTCAATATTCTCACCTATCCAACCACACTTACTCATGCTTGGTACTTGGGGTCTTCAACCTTTAGTTTCAATGTGTACTAGGGGTTTTCCACATGGAAATGTAGGGGTAGAAAGGTAAAATTCTTCATGGAATGCTCATCTTCTAGTTTTAGGCCTATAACCCACAACTTACTCAAACTCATTAATAAGGCTCAACTACCCCAAATGAGGCTGGACATTGTCTTGGAGTCTCAAATTACACTTGGTGGTTTTCTAGGAGTGCTTTCATTAAGCTTTATAAGCCCAAGCTTCATTTTCCAACCAGTTTCATGCAATTTTACAAAAACTGCCAATTTGTGTGTTATGTAGCAGGGCTACTAGCTCGTGGAGGCCTAATTGGCCCTTTTTTGCTCCCACTGGTCAACAATGGCCATTTTAACCACAAAGAAAGCTTGGGATTATTTTTTAGGGTTGAGTGCTCAAGGATTTTTGAGGTTTAGCTCACTGTTAGATTGGTTTTCAGACTGTCCACTTTTTATGGCATAAATTGAGGGTTTTGTAGGATTTTGAGTGCTTCCACCATAGTTACACTCCTTTGGACTTGTTTCAAAATCCCTGGCTGCTTGGTTACCTCTTTCACACCATATTTAAGCTTCCCCTGACTTAGTTGGACTGGTATTGTGTCAAGCACTTGGCAAACAGAAAGAAAATTGTCACTCTCACTATCTTTTCACTGTCTTTTGGCAGTCAACTGTTGTCTCCTCTTTAAAACCTACACAAGGAAGTATTTTTTATAGAGAGAATACCTCAAAGAGGTCTGAGAAGCATTATAATAACTCCTATTACATTGGCCTTAGTGTTCCAAGGCGTGGATGATGCTTTGAAGCATTCCATTAAGAAAAATGATAACTTTCCCAAAAACAGTGAACTCATTGTTTTGTCTACAAAATGGGAATGATTACAAGGTGTAAACTATTCTAATACATCAAGATGGTGCTTCAATTCTTGGTCACATGTCCAGACCATTTTTACAATCATTTTCTCACTCAATTACCTTTGAGTGCAAACTTTGAGTCTTTATCAAGTTACTAGCCAAATGACAAACACTTGCCTAGTAATCACTCAATAGCATCTTCAAACCATTCTTCTGGCACAAAAATAAAAAAATATACATTATATACACATGGATCAACTTGGTAGAATCCATAGGAGGGATACCAAACCTGGATCAACCAAGTTGATGCATCTTACAACACCAAACCCCTGGCAGGGCAGCAGATGCACCGTTTACAAAACTTTTTGAATAAGCACTTTGCAAAAGAAAAATCAATGAAAAAAGTACATGAGAAGTCTTAATACAACAACATCTCAACTCCCCAAAAGGTACAGTATGGATTGTACAGCTACAGTACTGACTGCCCCTCAAAAAGGAAGAAAAACAGTCATAAAAGCCAAAAACACTTGATTTCTATTAAGTTCCACTTGTAAGTACAATCACCAACCCTTTCCAAGAAAAAGGGAGGCCTTATATAGTTTCTCAAGTTGGTTTCCATGCCCTTGTACAGACAAGAGGCTTCAAAATTACATTTTGCAAGAAAAAGACAATTTTGACAACTTTCTTAAGCCAAATGACAACTTTTCTTGCTCCAAGATGCATTTTTCACAATCTAACCTCATCAACTTGACTAAACAACTTAGACATGCTTGGAAACACTTTAAAAACATTTTTTAATGCTCTTGAAACCATTAGGAGACCTTTTTGGCCATTTTTCACATTTTGGCCAAAAATTTTCAACTCAAGGCCTGGAATGCAAGATTTGATCTCTCAAGCCCAAAAATGAGATCAAAACCACTACAAATGACTCAAAACAACCTAAAACAACAAAAAAAACCTAGCACAAGACTTTACAAACATATAAGCATGAAATACCCAAAAATGGAGTTTTGACACAACTAGGTGCTCCTACACCACATGACAAGCCACTCATTTGTTTTGAAAGTTGTCTTTCGTTCATCCCCCTCCTTGATTCTTATCTGATGGAAACCACTCTTTAAGTCAATATTACTAAAATATTGTGCACCCCCCAAACAATCCATCAATTCCTCTATCCTGGGTATGGGAAATCTGTATCTAATGGTGATCTTGTTTATGGCTCTGGAATCTATACAAAGCCTCCATGTTCCACCCTTCTTAGGTGCCAACACTGTAGGTACTGCACAAGGACTAGTGATTTTCCCAATTATCCCTTGGTCTAAGAGTTCTTGTATTTGTCTTGCTACCTCTTCATTTTGTTCAGGGGTCATCTTATAGGCTGCCTTATTTGGCAAAGAGGCTCCAGGTATGAAGTCAATTTGATGGCTAATGGCTCTAGGAGGTGGTAAAGATGCAGGTGTACCATCACTGATTATTGCTTTGAAGTTATCAAGGATTTTATGCACCTCATATGGTATCTCAACTTTCTTTTCTACCTTTTCTTCTTTGGGTTTCACTATGAGTGCAAATCCTACTCCTTCACCCTCTTCTAGTGTTTTTATGAACTCTTTCTCATTCACTAGCAAGATGTTAGTTACTTTGTTGCTGCTCTCTCCTTCTTCAATGAGGGATTGAATCTGATAGGTTACTCCATCTTTCTGAAATGAGTAAGATTTTCTTTCCCCATCATGTTGTGCTTTTTGGTCAAATTACCATGGTCTACCCAACAGTAGGTGGCAAGCATCCATAGGAAGGATGTCACATAGGATCCTATCTATATATCCACCTATGTGGAAATCTACCTAGGCTTGCTCATTTACTAACACATGTTGTCCCTTATTGAACCATGTGACTTTGTATGGCTTGTTGTGTTGTATCCTAGGTAGTTTCAATTTGCTTACTGCTTCCTCTGATATGATGTTGTCTATGGATCCTAAATCTATGATCACCTTACACACCTTTCCCATGATTTTACACTTAATCTTGAACAATGCTCTTCTTTGTGAGACCTTTGTACTGTGTGGCTTCTTCATTAACACTCTCTTGATCATTAAACTCTCACCATCTTCTGAAGCTAGGTTGTTCAATGCTGAAGTTCTGGTATTACCTCCATCTTCCTGAACATAGTTTACCCTCTTTTCACCACCATAGGATGGACTAGGCTTCTCTAGGCATCTATAGGCAGGGTGGCCCAACTTTTGGTAGTTATAGCACTTCATGGTTGAGAAGTAGGACCCTCACCCTGGTCCATTAGATCTACCCCTACTCGGGTTGCTTGATCCCCTACCCTTATAGTTGGGTTTTCTCTGAGAATCCCCACTTTTCTCTAGAAGTTTAGACTCTCCCTGGGATCGTTGATCTATGCTCCTTCCCCCAAAACTGCCTCTATGGCCTCTACCATCTCTTCCCCTACCTCTTCCTCTATTGTTTTGCTCTTTCTTTCTCCTACCTTTCTCTTCCACCTTAACTGCCAATTGATAGCACTTGTGTACTGTTTGTGGGCATAACAAGCTCATCTCTTCCTGGATGTTCCATCTTAACCCATTCAAGTACCTTGCCACTTTTATGCTCTCATCCTCCACTACTCTAGATCACATGCACATTTTTTGAAACTCTTCAGTGTAGCTACTGACATCTAGGTCTTTTTGTCTCAAATTTTGTCTTTTTCGGTGAAGTTGTATTTCATAGTGTAGACACCCAAAATTGTCATGTCTAATTAAATAAATATTTTATTTATTTAATTATCTAAGCTCAATTCTTCTATTAATTAAATAAATCTTTATTTATTTAATTAATTCATTTATCCTCTTCTAGCCTTATTTCTCATTTAAATAAATACATTTATTTATTTAAATTATCCTATTCCTAGATTAAATAAATATTTTTATTTATTTAATTATCCCACTTCTTCTATTAATTAAATAAATATTTATTTATTTAATTAATTCATTAACCTTTTCTACCCATGACACATGTCATTCATCTCTTAATTCATACACTACCTACCCCTTTCATTATTTTATTATTTCTTTTACCTACCCTCTAATCATAGCCGACCTCCTTTTACACCTCTCAATCTTATCCCTCCATTTTATATTGTGTCTTCTATATAAGGAGATGCTTCCTTCATTATCAACCCTAATCATGCATTCTAATGAATTTTATACACTTGACTACACTACGATCCTACTTGCAACCACATTCCGTTCTTTGTTGAGCTCTTGTGCATATAAAATCTGAGAGCAAATATATCAAGCAAGATCAATGGAGATAGGAAGAATGGAGATCCAAACCCTATTGGACATGTGATGGTATAATCTTTGTGATTTCATTTGATTTGTATTGTCCTAGGTAATCTTCATATGTTATGGTGGATCTTTGTTGTTGTTAGGCTAGGGTTTTGTGGTTGAATCTATTTAGTCTTTCAACATTGTTGTTATCCATTTTCACCATATACACATAGTCTTCAGGAAGGTAGGTTTCTTTGATTTTGGCTATCATTGCTTTCCAAGTGGCTAGTGGTTGCTTACCTTCTTTCACCCTTTCCTCTTGGATGAACTTCCACCAAGTTAAGGCTTCTCCTCTTAGCCTTGATTTTTCCACCTTAACCTTTTGTGCTTCAGTCACTCCATCACATTCAAAATGGTTTTCTAGCCCTTCAATCCACTCTATTAGAGCGTCTAGATCCATCTTCCCACTGAAAAGAGCCACTCCCTCTAAGGTTTTACCACTCATAGCTCTCAAGGCTTTCGATAATGGTTCTTTCTCAATGACAAGGTCGGGCATGGGGACTTCATCCTCTATTGCCATCATTTTACCTTGATCTCCAACCTTATCATGGACTTCTTCAGTTTTGACTTCTACTTCAGCTAGTTTCATTGCTAGTTGATCTAATCTTTCTCTGAGTGCCCTATTTTCCTCTTCTTGGTCTTCACCCTTCTTAGCTAATTCTACATTAGTCACCATGTTTTCCTAATGTTCCTTTCCTCCTGAATCTTTTGTTGGCTCTAATACCACTATGATAGGGAGATTGCTAGGAAAGTGCTCAAAAGGTCAATTTGCTCAAGTAGTTCAATTTGTTACCCAAACACTTGTTTAGTCTATTGTATGTGTTTACACAATTAGTCTTGTGGTTATAGTGCCAAGTACTTCATGGTTCACTTGCCTAATAAACTCCCTTTTAGGTGATGGCTCACACCCATGCTCAATCTACTCAAATTACTCACTCCACCCAACTACTCATTCTCAACCCCTGCTCTTGGCATTCAACTTGTTGTTTCCAATGCACATTAGCAACTCTAACATGTTCATGTAGGGACAACAAGGTCTTCTTCAAGGTTTTGGCAATCAAACTTTGTTTATGGTTCATAACCCTTAACTTACTCACATTCGCCAACTAAGGTCAAAAACCCCCAAATGAGGTTGCACACTGCCCAAGGCACCAGATAACACTTGTTTGACTATTTGTTAATGTTCTTACAAAGTTTCATAAGCCCAAAACTTCTCCTTGTAATCGGGTCTAATCATTTTGGCAAAAACTGTCAATTGTGTGTTATGCAACCCAAAAAGGCTACTAGCCCGTGGAGGCCTAATTGGCACTTTTTTGCTTACCTTGCCCAATGATGGGCTTCTTGACATGGAGGATGATTTGGTTAGCGTGTATTAGGTCTAAGAAAAGAGATTTGTTTGGTTTTGGACTCCTTCAAAGTGGTTTAATGATTGTCCACCATTTTAGGCTTAAACATAGGGTTTCATGAGGGTTTGGGTGCTTCCACCATAGATTCTCTCCATAAAACTTGTTTCATCCTCCCATACTACTTGGAGACCTCTGCCATAGCAAATTAGAGCTTCCCCTACCTTTTTTGGACCAGCATTAAGCCAAACACTTGGCAAATAATTGAAAAATCAATAAAACTGTCACTATGACAATCAAATCACTGCCCTTTTACTAGTCAACAAACATTACACTTTGGGACCTGCAAAATGAAGAGTTTTTAAGCTGGCCAAACACCTCAATGAGGTCTTCAAACATTTATTTATCTCCTATTAAAATGCCTTCTCAGTTACAAGGCTTGGATGATGCTTTTGAAGCATTCCATAAGCAAATTTACAACAAAATTCAGAAAAATAGTGAACTCACTATTTTGTTTAAAAAGTGAGAAAGATTAAATGGAACAAGCCATTATAGCACATAAATATTATGCTTCACACCCTTGGTCACATGTCTAGACCTCTTCCTCATTCATTTATTCACTCCAAATTGCTTTTGGGTGCAAATCTTGAGTTTTTGTTCATGCTACTAGCCAATAACCAATACTTGCCTAGTATTCGCTCAAGTTCTTCTTCCAACCACACTTTTGGCACAAAATAGGGCATATTTATAGTATATACATGTTTTCCAACTTGACTAAATCCATTATGTGGGATCCTAGACCTAGATTAGTCAAGTGGTGACATTTTAGACCTTCAAACCCTTGACAGGGCAGTGACCACACAGTTTGCAAATATTTTTGTACAATCCAATTTACAAAATAAAAAAATACCACAATAAATTAGAGAGCATCATACAACTATTATGAACACCTCCCAAAGGTATAGTACGAACTATGGAGCTACAATACAGACTGTTTTGCAAAGGAAGGAAAAACCAGCCATAAAAGCCAAAATTTCATGTTTTTATTGGAAAGTTCTTGCTCATACAATCACCAACCTTAATCAAGGAAAAGGGAGGTGTTTTTATATTAAATCCAATTATTTATCAAGCCCTATATGGACAAGAGGCTTTCACAACTACATTTTGCAAGAAAAACCCGAAAATGACAACTTTGAAAACTTTTCAAGCCAAATGACAACTTTTCTTGCTCAATGAGGCATTTTTTACAACCTAACCTTGTCAACTTGTCTAAACAACTTAAAAATGCTTAAAAACACCTAACAAACATGTTTCAATGCTTTTTAAGGCTTTAGAAGACCTTTTTGGCAATTTTGCACATTTTTGCCAAAAATTGCCAACTCAAAGCCTGAAAGGCAAAACTTGATCTCTAGAGCCCAAAATGATATAAAAACCACTAAACATGGCACAAAACAACCTAAAACAACATTAAAAACCTAACACAAGACATTAAAAACATAAAAGCATTAAATACTCAAAAATGGGAGTTTTGTACTCAACTAGGTGCTCCTGCACCAACATATTTCTTAACATCCTTATGAATCTGAGGCCAAAAGTACTGCTCGCTCACCAATGCAATTGTTTTGTCAATGCCAAAATATTCGGCTAAACCTCCACTATGTTTATCCTTTATTGGGTTCTCTCTCATGGAACTCTTAGGTATGCACAACTGAACTTCCTTGAATAATCCCATCCTGAATGAAATAATCCAACCATTTTCTCCTATCAACTATAACCGGTTCTCTACATGCTTTCCAAGGTTCTCCAAAATTTGAGTCTTCATCATACAAGGTCTTCAAATCTTCAAAACCTAATACTATCACTCTCATCTTTGTCAGCAAATTCCTTCTCCTACTCAATGCATCAACAACTTTGTTAGTTTTCCCACTTCCATGCTTGAACATAAAGGTGTAACTCTGAAAGAATTCTACCCATCTCATATGTCTTTGATTCAACTTACTCTGACTGTTCAAATACTGCAAAGCTTGATGATCTGTATACAACACAAACTCCTTAGGCAACAAGTAGTGTCTCCATTTCTTCAAGGCTTGAATTATGGCATAAAATTCCTGATCATACACTGAATATCTCTTCCAGGCATCATTCAATTTCTCACTGAAATAGGCTATTACTCTCCCTTCTTGACTCAAAACTGCTCCTATTGTTGTTCCACTTACATCAAAATCAACTTGAAATACCTTATTGAAATCTGGTAAAGCTAACACAGGCTGCTTAGTCACTTTCTGCTTCAACAATTTAAAACTTTTGTTTGCCTCTGGTGGTCCACTTGAATTCCTGCTGATCTCCCATCATGGTCTCAGTCATAGGGTTACAAACTGAACTGAATTTTTTGATAAACTTCTGGTAAAAACTAGCCAATCCATGAAAGGTTCTTACCTCCCCAATGCTTTCCGGTGTAGGCCACTCAACAATGGCTTTCACTTTCTCAAGGTCCATCTTACCATCCTCAGATATCACAAATCCTAAATAGACTAACTCATCCTTCATGAAAGTACACTTCTTGATATTGATCAACAACTTTTCTTCTCTCAACCTCTATAAAACTTGTGTAAACTGCAACAAATGCTCCTCTTTTGTTTTACTGAAAATCAAAATGTCATCCAAATACACAATAACAAACTTACCCAAGAATTTCTTCAATACCTCATTCATCAGCCTCAAGAAAGTACTCAGTGCATTAGTCAATCCAAAAGGCATCACCAACCATTCATATAGTCCTTCGTTTGTCTTAAATGTTGTCTTCCACTCATCACCTTCTCTGATCCTGATATGATGATATCCACTCTTCAAATCTATCTTTGTAAAGTATTTTTCTCTACTTAAACAGTCCATTATGTCATCTGTCCTAGGCAAAGAGAACCAGTATTTAACCATGATGTTGTTTATTGCTCTTGAATCAGTACACATCCTCCATTCTCCATTCTTCTTAGGTACTAATACTACAGGTACTACACAAGGGCTCAGAATATCTCTGATCAAACCTTTCTTCAATAGCTCTTGCACTTGTCTATTCAGTTCTTCATTCTCTACCAGTGTCAACCGGTGTGCAGCTTTTTTAGGCAAACTAGCTCTGGGAATCAAGTCCATGCAATGACTAATACTTCTAATAGGTGGCAATCCATCAGGTACATTATCTGAAATGATGTCCTCATATTGTGTCAGCAAATCTCTTATCTCTTCTAGGTGCTCTTCTTCTAGTTCTGGTCTCTCAGTCTTCTTAGGAATTAAGGCAAAACACACATTCTCATGTCTTAGTCCATCCATGAATTTCCTTCCATCTACTAAACAAATTCTGGTTTTCATGCAAACTTCATTCTTCAAAGGTTCCTCCAAAGGTAACAAGGTTTGCTTCATCCCACTAGCCACAATAGTGTATGTATTCTTCCTTCCATCATGTATTGTCTATCTATCAAACTGCCAAGGTCTACCCAACAAAAGATGACATACATCCATAGGCATAATATCACACAAAACTTCATCACGATAATTCCCAATTTTTAATTTCACCAAAC
This sequence comes from Cryptomeria japonica, assembly GCF_030272615.1. Lineage (NCBI taxonomy): Eukaryota > Viridiplantae > Streptophyta > Pinopsida > Cupressales > Cupressaceae > Cryptomeria > Cryptomeria japonica. The sequence goes on along the minus strand of NC_081406.1, from coordinate 675,677,706 downwards.
ATTGTTCACTTACTAACAACTTATGTTCATCCTGAATCCATGCTATCTGATAAGGCTTAGGGTGTTTCAGCCTCTCCAATTTTAACTTATTCACCATCTCTTTTGAAACAAGATTATCTGAACTACCACTATCAATAACAACTTTACAACAAATACCGGATACCTTACATCTGGTCTTGAACAAATTCTTCATTTTCAAGGGCTCTTCATCTCCTCATCATCAACAGTTCTCCATCTTCTGGTTTATTGTCTGATCTGGTGGGGTTTTCTTCCACCACTGCTGCTCTTTCGGTAGCCTCTATCTTCTTACACTCAAATGTATGGTGTCCTTCTCCTCCACACTTAAAGCAAGTTCCTCTAAATGTCCTCTCATCTTGTCTTCCAAAGTTCTCATTTCGGTAACCATTCGGTTCTCTCCTCTGGCAGAAATTTCTATCATTCTTCCAGTATGAATTACCTATTGGCATTTTGATGATTATGTTGTGATTGTCATTGATGGACACACACTTGGTATGAGATCACTTTGAGAATGTATGAATTATGCTCAACCGGTAATTGTTCCAAACTGGCATCATGTTGTAGTCTTAAGACTACCATTGTTATGCAGAAAATGTTTACCGATCTCAAGCGGTATAAAGAACAAAGCAACATAGAGAGATCAAGCGATTTAAGGATCTCAAGAGGAGAGGAGAAAAGGAGCCAGAAGTGGTAGTTATCTTTTTCCCAGTCTTCAATTTTTGTAAACTAGTAATCTGTTTGAACCGGTATTACTCTGAGTCACCAATCGGTAACCGGAAAGTTGGACAAACCGGTAATACTGTGATGAGTTACCAACCGGTATATTTGTGTGATGAGTTACCATCCACAGACACTTTGACGGTGATTTTGTGTCGTGTTATCAAATGTGTCTAGATACAATGAACCTAGGAACTTGCAATGTAATCCTATTGGACCAACATGAAATCAGATTCCTTTTAAGGACATCATGTCTAGGGTTTTAGTATTTGTGTAGCTGATAGGGTTTGTGGTGGTTGATAAGCTCTTGAATGTGTGATCTTAACTAGGAAGATCAAGTTTGTGAGTTGTAATAGAGTAAGGAGTTACTAAAGACTGAAGTAATGCTGAAATGCATTAGCTATGAGCTACAATGGGTCTAATCAAGCAGACTGTGCCATTTGCTAGATCATTCACTTGTTGATTACTGACATCTTCAACAAGTTAGAAACCCTTAACCAGGTAGGCCTAGAAAAGCCTTTGTAAATCCTCTAACAAGGTGGTTCACATCTGTGGATCTGAAATCCTCTCACAAGGTAGTCTTTAATTAGACTTATCTCCTAACAGAGATTGAGATTCCTAACAGAATCTGTTCTGGTAAAGAACATTGTATGACCTTAACCGGTTTGACCTTAACCGATCCGGTTACTATTCTGCAGATAGTTACTTGTGAGTTTCATCTCACCGTGGTTTTTCCCATTTGGTTTTCCACGTCAAAATCTCTTGTGTTATGGTGTTTGTGCTTCTATGGGTGAATGCATTATTTACTATTTGGTTTGTATGTGTATTAACCGGTTTGTTTGCTAAACTGTTTTACCGGTTTACTGCTAGACTATTAAAGTGTTTAAGTACAATAGGTATACTAATTCACACCCCCCCCTCTTAGTATTCATCAATTGGTATTAGAGCCAACCTTTCTATAAGTCTAACCACTTGGAAAGAGATATGGGGGAATACACTATGAGGGAACTTACTCATCGGCTCACTCAGTCTGAGCAAGCCTATGATGAGCTTATGGTCAAATATAAGGCCTCTCAGGCTAAAAGAAGAAAGCATGTTGAAAAACTGATGGAGCTAACAGAAAATAGTTCTTCTGATGAAGCGGACATGGAAGCCCTAATTCAAGAAGTTGAAAAATTGAATGAGTCCAATGCCAACCTAAGAAGGGAACTTGAAGGCCTAACTATCAGAATGTGTCAAGAGCTTGAGAACCGGAGGAAAGCTGAAGATCTGGTAAAAGACAAACATCATGAGATCTCCAAGCTGAAGCAAGAGATTAGTGCACTTACCGCTCATCTTCATGAAAGCAAAATGGAAAAAGAAGAAGTGCAAGGTGAACTAAACATGGCTATCTCTGAGAATGCAACCTTGAAGGAATCCAATGCTGCCATTTCCAAAGAACTCACTAAGTCAAAGGAAATACTTGCCAAATTCAATAAGAGCTCTATCAAGCTAGAGCAGAAGCTTGAATCAGCTAAACTGGTAAAGAATACCAATGGACTTGGTTTCTCTGAATATGAAGAAGGTGAGACCTCTGGAACAAAAAGTGGAGCATCAAAGAAACAACCGACATCAAAGGATAAAGGTAAGCAAAAGTTCAAACCTATTTGCTTTAACTGTCTCAAGGAAGCACACACTGCTAATGTATGTAGAAGTAAGGCTTACAATAATTTTCCTTATTTTCTAAATGATAAGCCTAGATCCAATAGATTTAATGGTAATTGTTATGCATGCAACAAGTTTGGGCATAGAGCATTTGAATGCAGGTCTGTCATGCGCAATACCAAAAGGTATCCTCAAAGGAATCAAGGAGTTTTTCCTGAACCCTCTGGGAACCGGAACCCAAACTAGTTTAATACCTATAGTCATCAGTCAAGGAGTAGTGGCTATCAAGTGGTAACCAGATGGAGAGAAATTTGTGTGATTTGTCATGGTCATGGTCACACTGCTGCAACATGCAGAAGGAAAAATGGAAACATGATTAATGGACCTTGGAGAGCAGTTGGAATGGTTTGCTATCACTGCAACAAACTGGGTCATACAACAAGATTCTACAGAGCAAGAAAGAGTATATCAGATGATATACCAGTCACTCTGGAAGGAAAAATTGATGTTGAAATTGTTCAAGCAGATATGAAGAAAACCTGGAAGAAGAAGCTAGAAGAAGTGATTCAAGTAGAACCGGTTTCTGGACCCAGTGTGGAAGTCGTTGAACCGGCAAACTAAGCATTAGAAAAGCTTAGGGGGAGCAAACGGTGAAATATCTTGAACCCCCGGTTGACACCGGTAAAATACCTTAACCGGTATGAGATACTTGTCAGATTGGCAGAAGACCGAAAATGGTATAAGGCAAAATTAGGGTTTACGCCCTAATAGTGGAGCATTTATTATGGTAGGTGGAGAATCTATTTAAAAGGAATTTTCAAATCATTTCTCACTATCATTTTTTCGAGAAAAGAATTTTTCAAGTGCAGAGCGAAGAAAAGTGATTTACATTGTGATTCAAGGAATTTATCAAAATCCCGAAGAAGAATCTGAAGCAAACATCTGTTGGAGAAGTGTAGAACGCAAAGTGGTATTTTAGTAACTGAAGGAGTGTGGAGCGAAGTTCAAATTTCCAAGCCCTAAATTTTGATCTACGAAGGTATTTTTCAAAATTCCCTGTTTGTCATGGCTTCAGCATCACATGTTGGCTCTAGTGCACCCGTTGATTCTGTAGACTTCATTCAACGGAAGGCAAAATACAATGCCCTATCTCAAATACCCGCTGGTGTCATAGTGGAAGAAGGCATTTCAGATTTCATTGACTGCAAGATGGAAGACCTAGGATCTCTGATGATCCATTCCCAGTTGAGTCTGTTCTGCAGAAAGGATAAGTAGATTAAACCAGAATTTAGCATTCTGGAAAAGAAGAAACTTCACAATGCAACCTATTTTCTTGAAGAATTTTCAAATGATCACATTCGAATTATTATGAGCAGAGTACACAGTGATAAGATGTACTTAGAGTAGACGCATGATATCACACCAGAAGCGATTCATGTCGTCATCGGTTTCTGCAATGTCGGTGAAGTGCCAGCCCTAAGAAAGATTAGCAAGATAGAAATGACTAAGCTCACCAGTTCTATGAGCGATTCACGAGGAATGACTGTCAATTCAATCAAGGATGATCCTGTCAAATATGCATGTATGGTGATAGGATACTGGACATTCCATGCTAGTAGAAATTAACTTTGTCTCTACTGTAGCGGTAAATGCCACCTACAGGATGATAAAGGAAGATGCATCGTTTGATTTGTGCACCGGTATGCAAAGACAACTCCTGTTGAACCTCAAGTTGATCAAACAGGACAATGCCTTGAAATTTAAGTTTGGACAACTATTGGTTGGGTTGTTCTTCTACTTCCAAGGCTACTTTCCAGGAGTAGGTGATATTTAGTGGTCTGCTGACCAACTGGTAACAAAGCAAATCAAGGAAAGCCTACAAGCAGTTGGAACCGGCTGTCCGGAAGTGTTGAACAAATATTTTGATGAGTTCAGATGCAAAATGAACCAAAGGGTAAGAATATCCAGTGATATAGTCAAAAAGTATGAGGAAGACATCTGCTTCACCATCAAAGTTGATGAATGCATAATGGAGGCGGTTGAGCCTAGACAGGAAGAAGTGGAAACAATGGGATATGAGGTAATGAATGACATGTTAGATGGGTATGCCTTTACCCTAATCGCCTTGCCCCTTGATCCAAAGGAAAAGAGAACTGGCACCTATTTGGAAAGGTTTACACTAGTTCAAGAACCCTCAGTAAAGAAGGGAAAGGCAGTGCCTTCAGCATCGACATCGGTTACTACAACAAGTCCCAAAGTGACCAAGTGGTCACCAATAAAGAAGAAACCGGAAGCGGCACCTGCCAAAGTCTTTGAGAGGAAGCAGAAGACAAAAAGCAATACACCAAACTCAGAGGACACTGTCTCTGAAGAACAGCCTAAGAAGACTAGGCAAACGAGGAAAAAGACAAAGAGTGAACCGGCAACATCTACACCGGTAAACATTGATATTTCTTCTTACAAACCTTTGACACATTGTCAAAGAACAATTAAGAATATTAGAAGAAAAGTACTTGGTGATTTAAAAGAGTGCTTTGATGATTTTAATGATGATGAAAAGAAAGAAGTTGAACAGGAAGTTATCAATTATTTATGTATCAATGTTCGGTGGCCATCAGAAATTAAATCTGAGGCGCCTGATTCTTTGTATAATTCTTTAGACAACAAATGGCGCATTGCCATTGAAAAGGAACAAGAAATAAGAGAGGAAGTATTTGCACAATACTTTCCTGATGTACCTAAAATAGAACTGTATGAAGTGGTGGAGAAATATAAGGGCCTCTTCTTCATGAGAAGAAGAAGACTCCTGCTATTGGAAGGAAAAGTTCCAGAAGTGGTCAAACATACCCACTCCCTTGCTCAATCAGCTTTAAAACTGCATGAAGTGGTTGAAGCCAACAAGAAAGTAGAGCAAGTACTAGAAATCACTCAACCGGATGAAGTATACAACAGTGAAGGAGAACCGGCCACCACTCAAATGGAACCGATTGATGTTGATGCCTTAAACGGTGACAATGTTACTCCAGATGCACCAGTAGAAACAAAAGGTCAGGAGAAATAGGAAGAAGACAAAAGAAAACAAGCAGAGGAAGAAAAGAAGAAATAGGAAGAAGACAAGAGAAAACAGGCAGAGGAAGAAAAGAAGAAACAGGAGAAAGAAAAGACAAAATAGGAAGAACAGGAAAAGAAGAAAGAGGATGAGAAGAAAAAGAAAGAGGAAGAAAAGAGAAAAGAAGAGTAGAATAAGAAAAAAGAGGATGAGAAGAAGAAGAAGGAAGTGGAAAAGGAAGAGGAGATGAAAAAGGAAGAGGAGAAGAAAAAGGAAGAGGAGAAGAGAAAGGAAGAGGAGAAGAAAAAGGAAGAAGAGAAGAGAAAGGAAGAGGAGAAGAAAAAGAATGAAGATGAAGAGAAGTGGAAAGAAGAGGAGAAAAAGAAGGCAGAAGAAGAAAAGAAAAGAGCCAAAGAGAAAGAAGAAGCAACACAGAGCACTCAGATGGAGACTCCAAAGGCAACTAGTAGTCAAGCCAAACCGGCTGACATTACCAGTCCTATTGACCTCCAGTTTGCAAATGAATCAAAGCTACTACAGAGCATTAAGATTTCTCAAGAGCGATTAGATGCTCTAAGGAGGAAAAAGGAGGAAGATGTTATTCAAACTGCGGTGGAAACACTCACCAATTTGATACCCGGTACAAACCTCCCCAGTACCGATTCCTCACTTGCCCAATTAAAGCTTCTATGTACAGTTGTGGAAGACAAGGTCCAAATCCTGGAAGAAGTTGCAGAAACAAATGCCAAAAAGGAGCATGAAAAGGCTTTGAACATTGCCTTGGTGAAAAATTTGAATGAGCTTCGGTCAGAACTTCAGAAGGCACAAAAGGACATCAAAGATGCAATGGATGAGGACAATTTACTACTCAACAAGATTTGTCAGCCTCATTTATTTTGTGATGATGTGCTCACTCAAAAGGACAAACTGCAATATAATATGCAGTCATTTATTAGCACCTTCAAGATGCCATATGATTCCTTCTCCACATATGGACAAACTACTCACCGGTTTCAACTTCAGTCTACAAGACTAGAGGCAGAGATAAGCAACCAGACAAGTAATTTGCAGGAACTTCAACTAGTCCTACTGCCAAGACTACAAATTCTCCAAAAATGCTACCTCAATATAGATGCCCTAACGGTTACTCAAGAGATGAGTACCATGGATGCCATGGAGGAGCAGGTTTATCAGATGCAAACGGAGAATGAGGTTGCTACCTCATTGCTTGAATCATGGTCTTTATCCATGAAGACATTTATGCAGGATTTTAAATCAGTTTTTGACAAATTTCACTCTTTATTGTCATAAACTTTTTAAATCCGTTTTTAATGCTAATGGAACAGGGGTTTTTCAACTATACTTTGTCATTGTTGGCAAAGGGGGAGTAGTATTTTTTATTTAAAATTTTGATGCATGCTTTGCATACTTTCATGTTTATCTCAGTAAGGAAGCAGTATACATTGTATTTTCTGCAAAAGGGATAGTGTATATGCTTAGGGGGAGTAATTTTGCTTATGGCATAATTTTGTTATAAAACACTTAGATGTCAAAAATTTTCCTAAGTGTTGCCATCAATGCCAAAGGGGGGTATTGTTGGCATTTTGATGATTATGTTGTGATTGTCATTGATGGACACACACTTTCTATGAGATCACTTTGAGAATGTATGAATTATGCTCAACCAGTAATTGTTCCAAACCGGTATCATGTTGTAGTCTTTAGACTACTGTTGTTATGCAGAAAATGTTTACCGATCTCAAGTGGTATAAAGACCCAAGCGGCATAGATAGATCAAGCGGTTTAAGGATCTCAAGTGGAGCAAAGCAAAGGAGCTAGAAGCGGCAGTTATCTTTTTCCCAGTCTTCAATTTTTGTAAACCAATAATCTGTTTGAACAGGTATTACTCTGAGTCACCAACCGGTAACCGAAAAGTTGGACAAACCAGTAATACTGTGATGAGTTACCAACCGGTATATTTGTGTGATGAGTTACCATCCACCGACACTTTGATGGTGATTTTGTGTCATGTTATCAAATGTGTCTAGATATAATGAACCTAGGAACTTGCAATGTAATCCTATTGGACCAACATGAAATCAGATTCCTTTTAAGGACATCATGTCTAGGGTTTTAGTATGTGTGTAGCTGATAGGGTTTGTGGTGGTTGATAAGCTCTTGAATGTGCGGTCTTAACTAAGAAGATCAAGTCTGTAAGTTGTAATAGAGTAAGAAGTTACTGAAGACTAAAGTAATGCTGAAATGCATTAGCTATGAGCTACAATGGATCTAATCAAACAAACTGTGCCATTTGCTAGATCATCACTTGTTGATTACTCACATCTTCGACAAGTTAGAAACCCTTAACCGAGCAGGCCTAGAAAAGCCTTTGTAAATCCTCTAACAAGGTGGTTCACATCTGTGGATCTGAAATCCTCTCACAAGGTAGTCTTTAATTAGACTTATCTCCTAACAGAGATTGAGATTCCTAATAGGATTTGTTCTGGTAAAGAACATTGTATGACCTTAACCAGTCTAACCTTAACCAGTCTGGTTACTATTCTAGTTACTTGTGAGTTTCATCTCACCATGGTTTTTCCCATTTGGGTTTCCACATCAAAATCTCTTGTGTTATGGTGTTTGTGCTTTTGTGGGTGAATGCATTATTTTCTATTTGGTTTGCATGTGTATTAACCGGTTTGTTTGCTAAACTGTTTTACCGGTTTACTGCTAGACTATTAAAGTGTTTAAGTACAATATTTTTTGGTATACTAATTCACCCCCCCCCCCTCTTAGTATTCATCATTACCTTCTTTGTTCACTTCCTTGTCTTTATTCTGATCTGTATTGGTTCCTCTTCCTCAGGTATATCCTCTTCCTCCTTGAAATCTTCCTCCATAAAACCTTCCACCTCTACCTCTTTGTCTCTACTCATGTCTTTTGTTCAATTTTTCTTCATCCTTTAGTGCATACTGGTAAGCCTCTTCACCACTCTCCAATTTGATCATACTAAGCTCATCATGTATAGACATTCACAATCCACTCAAATATCTTGCAATTTGTTCAACTTCATCATCAATATGTTTGGATTTGATGTTCAACTTGTAAAATGCTTTGGTGTACTCCTTCACACTAGATTCCTTCTATCTCAGATCCTACAACTTCCGGAACAAATCCATTTGATAATTCACCAGTACAAACTTTGATTTCAACTTAGCAATCATCTAATCCCATGTCTTAATCTTTTCCTTACCTCTTCTTTGTCTATCAACTTGCAAATGCTCTCACCAAAGAGATGCATGACCTTTCAACCGTGTACAAGCATATTTCACCTTCCTCTCTTCTGCAATGCTTTCAAAATCAAAATACTTCTCCATCTCCAAGATCCAATCCATCAATTCATCTAAATCTAACTTCCCATCATATTCTGGTGGGGTAAAATGAGGTTTAGTGTTCGCCCTACTCAAAATCCTTAAAAACCTTTCTTCATCCAGATCAACTGCCAGTAGGTTCACTTGTTCTTTCGCGGCTTCTTCTCCTTCATCTTCACTTATATCTTCAATATGTCTGCCTCTTCTATGTGTTGTCTCCACAGCTTCTAACCGAGCTACAATTCCTCACAACATTTCCATCACAATAGGGTCTGCATTCCCACATGCTCCACCATTCCTAGTTCCTCTTTGCGTCATAGATTCACACTATTCCTCTGCAATTGCAGGTCAGATCTACAATCTGACACCCTACAACCAAAAATTTAGGACACGCAACCTTCGGAATGAAACTTCGCTCTAATACCACTTGAAGCAATCACCGGTTAGGAGGGACCTCAAAGACATCAATCCAGACTGGTCAGCAAGAGTAAGCACAACGAAAACACATAGATATGATGGAGGCAATGCAGAAAAGATAGTTTTATTGCATGAAATTTGATTACATCCAACCGGTACCAACCGGGTTACAACATACTGACACACAGGCCTGGTAGAATAGGTCACAACCGGGACCTTGAATTGAAATATCTATCCTGTAGGAACAATCTATCTATCTGATACTCTGATTGATTCTAATTTATTGCAGTATAAAGCATGATTAAAAATATATATATTGATCCAAAGGATCCAGTCGGCCCAAAAGGGATCAAAACCGAAGAACAAGACCTAACATGCAAAATGAACAAGGTCAGCCTCCGCTAAGAGATTCCTCTGGAAAATCCAAAGGATGAAACATAGATCACGGGAAAAGGTCAGCCACACGCCAAGGAACATCAAAATAAATGCCCAAGGCTCCGCAATCTTCGGAATGGGTTCGGGTAGATCACTAGAATAGGTCCAAGCAACTAGTAACAAAGGAACAACCGGTAATAGGAAACTGTCATGGAAACCGGTAGTGATATCTTGCGAGAAAATGATCGAAATGCGATGCAGTCTAGAAGAAAGAAAGATGATCATGTATTCAAGTATAATCCAACTCCACAGAATCCAGTGAGCCAAAACCGGGACATGTAGAAAGGAAAACTAAAACTGCAAACAGAAAACAAAACAGAAAGGAAAATGTTTATGGTTGATGCAAGATTTCTATGGACAGGGGATGCTCCTGCATCACTAGACTGTGCATAGAAGATAGATCATAAGAGTCAAGGTCCCAAGTGTGACCTATTCTACCAGGCCTGTGAGTTGGTATGTTGTAACCCAGTTGTTATTGATTGGATGTAATCAAATTTCATGCAATAAAACAATTTGTTCTGCATTGCCTCCATCATATCTTTGTGTTTCCATTGTGTTTATTCTTGCTGACCGGTCCAGATTGATCTCTTTGAGGTCCCTCCTCACCGATGACTGCTTCATACATCTACAATCATAACGCGAGGTGATGGTTCCAACACAACCTCTCCGCCCATCATAATTAATGATAGGTTTAACATCATGGGGTAAAGAGTCATATTGTGCCAAAAAAATTGATTCATTAGAGACTCCCATGTTGGCAAAGGCATCAACAAGGCATTTCCCTCCCTATAAATATGGGAGATGAAAAACCTATCTAAAGAGTTAAGGATCACCAAAGAATCATAGATATAATATTCAATAGACCAACTTACGGGGCATTTTCTATTAAGGAAATTAATAATATTAAGAGAGTCCCTTTCCACCCAAATTTTATGAAAACCTTTAAATAAGACCAATTTCAAACTATGGTAGGCAGACATCGCTTCAACTAGTTGGTTTGCATAGATACCCAAAGGGAATTCCACCACCAAAATGAACCCTACCAAATGAATCTCTTAACACTCTCCCACTACCAACAAGCCCTATATTACCCTTGGCTGCGTAAACAAATGTTGAGTGTTATTTGCATCACATTTGCATATTATAAGACATTATTCTAAAAAATGTCATGATAATGTCAAGCTCTCTATAATGGTTTTAAACATATTTTTTTATTAAAATCAAAACATTGATGTTTTGATCTTCAATTTCATTTGTAAGTGTCTTTTTTGGTTGCTAAAAATTTATGTATACTTTTTAGGTGTCATTTTTATCCATTCATTCAAATTTGAAACAAATTACATTTTTACATTCTAAACTCTATTTTGTCATAATTTTTTAAATAATTTTGAGGAGAGAGGACACTCAATTTTTTATATTTTTATGTATCTACTTTTAAAAATTTAATAAGAAATCATATATTCATTTAAAATTAGTAAAAAATTCTTGTACAAACTACAAGATTTTAGTTAAATTTCTACTAAAGGGATATGTGAAATAATTTTAAATCATGTGGGGAGCACACTTACACTATGTTATATTTTTTTACTAAAAAAAATAGCTTTGTGTGCTCCTATTTGACCCTAGTCTCCTTAAAATAGCAGTTTAGAGACAAAATTTCAAGAACTACCAATCTTGTTCTTGTTACATTTGTAATCTCATAATAGTGTGTTTGTCACTTTTTAATCTACTTGTGGCTCTAAAAATCAATATTTTTTAATTTACATCAAATATAAGGAACAAACAATCAGAATTTATGAATAATGTAAACTAATGAGTTATAAAATTTTATGTGTAGACTCAATCTATAATTTTTCAATTAATTTTCATGAGTGATATTCCATAATACATAGCATTCACTACAAATAAATTATTTTTATAATTTATTAGAATTCAATCATTACATCCAATTTCTAGTGAGTTAATTGTTTAATATTTTTGTTAAATATTTTATTTATTTTAATTTTTCAATTAGTATTAACAAAAAAAATATATCTATATTATTTTGTAACACATTTCTCTTAACATATTTGTCAATGAAAAACATATTCCATTAAAACAAGGACATCTATGTGGAGTGCAATAATTTTTTTGTAATTTTTCTAATGATATTTATTATTTTTCCTCACACACATATACATATACATACAATGTGTGTGTATACAATACACGTAATGTGTGTATGTGTGTGTGTGCGCACGCGAGCGAGTCTGTATGCGTATGTGTATATGTATATGTAGGAGCTACATACTTAAAAATGTATTTGTAAATGATTTCATTTGAAATAAAAAATATAAAACAAAATTATATTTTTAGTATTTTGATAGGTGTTCACAAGACTCCATTGAGGGTTTGAATTAATCTTGGGGATTCTATCAAATGTTGTTTGATCTAAAGGGGTTTGATTTGAGCCCTTCAATCAGAGTCCTTTATATGGAACTCCTTAAGGCTTAAAGCACTCTTAAATTTTTAAAATATGTGATTTCAATATAAATTCATTTTTCTTTTTTTTTTTAATTTTTTGATAAAAGTGGCGAAGGCCACTAAATATTTATATTAATATAAAAATAAAAACCAAGATGACTCATAAGTAGGATACAATATTGTGTGATCAATCACATCTTAAAATTTTGAGTATGAATATCTTGAATTTTTCATCCAATGTTATTTTTCTAGTTTTAAGAAAAAAGTGGTCACTTTTGACCATATTTTTCCCACTCCCAACCATTTACATGCATTTATCCCACATTTTGGAGTTACTAGTCCATGCGGTATGATTGTTAATGCGTTGAGTTTGTTCATTCATTTCTCTTCAATTGTGATATCTTAGAGACTTCAAGGAACACCCTATTCGCTAGTAGTGCATAAAGCGAATGAGTTACTTATCCTTATTTCTTGGTCAATGTAGCCCAGGCCCAACTAAAAGTTGCAAGCTATCCACCTTAAGTTGACATCCCTCACACTTTGTCTTTAAGGAATTTAGGTTTTACAATTTTTAGAGTCGATAGACTGTACCCCTTCTTTATTGTCAAATGTCACTCTATTTTTTAATATAGTTGTTATCAAATAACTTTATAGAAAAATAATTTTCTCTAATAATCAAAACTTTGTTACAAATCATATTGAACTAAGAATTACATTTCAAAAAGAGAAAATCACCAGCTGAACAATCAAAAGAATACTTACTAATTTCATTACAATAAATGAATTAAACAATAACACTAAAGAAATATTAATAATGGATCAACAACTACACACTTAATTCTAGTCCAATACATACCCTTGTATTGCACCCCCACAGTAATATATACTTTATGGGCATAACAATCAATCAAACTTAGTTGGCTCCACATATGATTTATTTCTTCACAAAATTGTCTGTTACCATGGACAAGTATGAGATCCTAACCATGTGGGAGTCACCAACAGATGAATCACAAAACAACTTTATTAGCTTGCTTCCACGAGAACAAATGTGAATGTGATCATTTGTCTATATCACCAAACTCATTAAAATAGCCTACCACATTTGACTCTCCATTACTACTTTTAGTTAATAACTAAATAATATTTTCTATGTAGTGTGAGGGCCCCTACAAAAGGCATGGAGAACATGTATCCCCTTCCAAAGAATATTTATGGTATTTTATAAATCTTTTTACATAAATTAGGTGAAAAGAGGGAATTTCATAATGGTGTAAATATATATAATATTTAAAAAATCTAAGTGTAAATTCGAATTACGTTGAAAGAATGTAGGAATTTCAAATTTGTAAGGACAAACAAATAATATAATTATATATAATATTATAAAATTTCAAAGTTTAGTTTGAATTACATTCAAAGATATAATTAAAATAATATAAGAATTTCAAATTTGCAAGGACGAATAGATGATATAATTATAAAAACAATCAACAGAGAATAACTCGATAATATAAAATATTATCAATACCAACAAAGTCAACAACCCAATAAATACTAAATCAATTCTCTAATCTTTTTAACATTTGAATTATCTATACTTTAATTATTCATATCAATGTTTACATCAATCATTCTAACATCTTTTAACAATCTTTTCAATTTAATTCATATGGGTTTTTTTTCTTGGATTCCTTAGTTAAGTTGCAATTAATTTCCCTAGAATTTGACATAAAGTTTTGAATGATTGATGTCAAAGATATAAGATTATCTTGCCCAACATTTTAAGGACACATATTTTTCTATTTTCAATTTTCCACCTTTGAAAAGTCATTTTGACTATGTTGTCGGATTGGAATAACTAGGTTTGAAAAAAGTTGTGATTGATTTTAATTTAAATATTTTCCTTGTGAAAGATACATTTTGCTATAATGAGTTTAGTGTTGTGGGAAGTGTGAGATGCTCCTTAAAGTAAATGGTAATAAGTGGATTTCTTGAATAGACACACCACTAGCACATTTATTATTTGCATAAAGACAAAAACATCACTTAGATATATGTTGTAGATTAGACCTCCTTTATCTTTGATTTGGTGCCCTTTTTTAAAGAGATCATAACATGTTAGACAATTCTCTAAATTTCATTAACCTTGATTCTCTAAATTTGACATAGAATTATGATGGTATATGTCCCTGGATTAGGAAACAAAAGGGGATGATGACTGGTGTGGTATTGCTATACAACAACATTATTTGACATTCTCCTTGGGAATATTGTTGTCATTTAGATGAGAATAGAAGGTATGGGGATAGGGGGCCATTGCTTAAGCATTAGCCAATAATGTGGGGGTGGGCCTTAACTAACAATGGGCCTAAAAATTAGTTGGCTTCTTTATCAGTTTGAACTCCCTCCAACGTGGGGAGGTGGTCACTGTAGACCACAATGGGGATGAATTGTCCCCAACTCCTTCATTGCTTTACAGATGACATGAAAATTCCACCATACATCATGAATTTGGGCATACATCATGAATTTGGGCCTTACATGAAAATTCCACCATACATCATGAATTTGGGCCTTGCCATCACCAAATCTCACATCATACATTATTTCCAATGTAACTAAAAAGCTAAGTTTAGATCACCCTAAAATATATTTTGTCTAATTTATTAAGTTTTTTTTTTCATTTAGAGTTTAGAAGTATGGAATGAGAAAATTTTTAAGTCTTAGATTTTGAAATAAAAGAATCATGAGTTGGGGATGAGGTTGAGTTATGAATATAAATATAGTTAGAGAATGAGATTAAAGAGATTTGTTTTAGGTGATTGATGAAAGTGTAGGAAGAGAGATAAATATATTAGATTTTAGTGTCATTCTCGTCATTTAAACGATTTTTTTGTTATTTCTTAATTTGCTTCTCAGATACTACCCATGTGACTCTGAGGGGTGATCTAGTGTCCCTCCATATTCGTTGATATGTGCATATTATCTTTATATTAATAAAAACCGACACATGCAATCATCTTTAAAAAAAAAAAATTATGAGTTGAGGATGAAAAAATTTAGAAATATATAATGAAAAACTTTAAATTATTTTATATTTTAGTGTTGTTCTTGTCACTAAAGTGGCTTTTCTGTTGTTTTTGTTAGTTTCCTTTTCGGGCACTGTCCATATGACACTGAGGAGTGACCTTGTGTCCCTCTATATTAGAAGTCATTTTGTTCATATTTTATACATATTTCTCTTTTTGTAATTGTAAAGATCTAAAATTTTCATATTAATCTCCTCTAAGATTAATTTTGACAAGTGTTTTCACATAGCTTACTTCATTTTAAGAACCATATTTAAATACAATCCATACTATTAACAATAAATGTATAACTAATACAGTTAAGACATATTAGCTAATACAATCCCCATATAAGATAATAGAAACATAATGTGGTTGTGGGCTCTGGATTCTCTCCTTAGGGGACTAGTCTCGCCTCAGTTCGCCCCTTCCTGGCCCCAACTTGGCAATACAAGTAAGCCCAAAGTAAGGCAGATTGGGTCATTGGACTGGATCGCGAGGATACCCCTGACGTACTGAAAAAAAAAAGATAATAGAAACATAATGATTAACTACTTCCCATATATATATTGAGGCCAATTTAAATCTAAGGATTATCTATATACTTATAAAGGTCACACAAACATATGTTTAGAAACAATTTTCTCCTATATTAAACTTTGAAATTATCACAGTTTGACAATGACTTAGCAAGATTAATCTATTTGAAAGTGGCATGAAAAATGATATTCTTATTTTGGTGAATTTTACCTTTAAATCATTAAAAAAAAAACTACATTCAGTTTTGTCATTTGTTTAAACACATAGCTGAATATATACTCCCATCTTTTCATCGAAGAAAAGAATTAACTCTAAAATTCGTTGACCGTTGAAAATTGTTTTATGGCAAGGGAGTTACTAAGAGTGTGAAACGATGTGCTATATCAATATTTTAATTAAAAAAATTATTTGGATCATTATTTTTATGAGAGGCAAAGTAGTATAGGTATCTTTTCAAATATGTATTCACAATTTGTCCTTTGTCATTTGATTGTAAATGATAATATAAATTATGTATTAGTTTTGTGTTTCGTGTTATAAATAAATTTGTTCGCAATATGCTAGTGAGCATATGATCATGATCATTCATAATGATTTTGAAAATGTTGTGAATTTTTTTGTATCTTTTCCATACACATTTATTTCATAGTACTAGCTTGAAATGTATGAGAGAGTTCATAGAAACTTGCATACTTATTGAGTTTTGTATGATCGCCAAAACCACGTTGAGATTATCTAATTTTGGCAACTCAGTGATGAAGTCCACTGTTATTCCCTCTGAATGTCGTGTTGGAATACCTAATGGTCATAAGAGACCTAGTGTCTTAACTATTCCTCTTTTATTTTGTTGGCATATATTAAATATTTGACCACAAATTTTTTTACATCTCCCTTAAGACCTAAACCAAAAGAAATATGTCTTTGTATAGTGATAGGCCTTTAAGAACCCTAAATATCTTCCTATTGCAGAGTCATGCATTCCATATGCTATTCTATTTTTTAGCGAACAAAAATTTACATTCAAATAACCTATCTTTGTACCATAAGGAGTCTGATTTCCAAAAATACTTACATATAGAAGATGGTTCATGTTAGAGTTGTTGAATGAGCTTATTTGAACTAGAGGACTTTATTGTCACCTTTTTCATCCAAAATTCACCCATTTAGACTATATATTAAATAAATGGGATAAGTCATTGCTTCCTCTACTACTTCTCAAGAAAGGGCATTAGCTACAATACTCTCCTTGCCATATTTAAATAATTTTGAAGTCATTCCCTAGCATCTTTGTGAAACAAAATTGTTGCTCTTCCAACAATAATTATTATTCTAAAAAATATTTTGGGCTCTTATGATCTTTTTGACTTTGAAATGCCTTACCAAAATTTTTCCTTTAAGTTCTTGACTCTCAAATGTTAAGAGACTCCCATATTGCATGAGTACTATCCTAATGCAATGTCTACGAGAATCACATGTTGCCAAAAATATCCTAGAGAAGTCAAGGGTAGCAAGCATGTGAGAGGAAGTAAGAGATTCTTTTATTTGTTGAAATCCTTGCTTGGCTAACTTTGACAATGAAAAAGAATCCTTCTTCTTGACAGTTTTGTCAAGGGTTCTATTATGTGAGTATAGCTGAAAATAAATCTTCTCTAGTGTCTTGTTAGACCCAAGAATAGTCTCGACCCTTTGATATTTTTAATTTTTTGTCACTTTTTACTAATGCAATATTCTCTACATGTTGTAAATATATTCTCCATGTTTTATTATGGATGAGGACGTTACCAAATGATATCAACACAATTTTTTTTTATAAAAATAGATTAAACAAATTGAATTTGTGATGATTTAAAAAAATTTCATAGATATTAGTAAGACTAAACATGACATAATTAGGAATGCATAATGAACCTTGTATGTTCTAAATGTAATATTATAGGAATCCTCCTCTAATAAAGTATGATGATACCTTTAATGTAAATATAACTTAGTAAAGGAAACTAAACATTGTTGATTCATCAATAACAAGAGCATGAAACTTATATTTAAGATCGACCTGGTTGCGCTCTTTATAATCTGGGCCTCGCCCTTCTTTTTAACAATAGCCATTACAAATGAATATGAACCTTTTTTGGACGAAAAATTCCTAAATACAATATTTCCTTGACCATTTTCTTAATTTCTAACTTATGTTTATATGGATAATAATAGGGTCTATTGTTAAGAGGAATACTTTGTTGTACTAATTAAATTGCATGTCATGGTCTCTAACTAGGCGTAGATTGTTGGTCTCATGCAAAACTTGTTGATGGTGTTGAATTATCTCTTGAAGAATTGGTGGATGTTGATTTTTCACATCTTGTGATCCTAAAATTATAGTTGTGTCACTATGCCATAAGGTCTTTTCTTAATTAAATTATCTATCCTAAGAGAGCTATAGTATGGTTTGGTGGCCATTTCATCACTACAAGTTTAAACTTTAGTCTACTTGTACATAAAGCCATGAGTAAGTCCTAAAAATTGAGAGATGGTGGTCCCAATTATTTAAACCATTATAGAGCTAAAATTGCATCTATTCCCCTTATTAGGATGATTTTTTTTTAATCTAGCAAATAGCCTCTCATTGATATTTTTATCTAATGGAATTTACCACCATAGAGAGGTGTTTTCCATTGGCTATAATGTCCCAAATTATAAATAGAATATAATAACTAAACTCATTCGATAATATTTTATTGATGGAGTTGTGTGTACTTCCTGTATCAGCTAATATTATTTGCATATATATTTTTTATAACCAACCACTTTGAGTGATTTTGGTTTGTTTAGATCCCTTTCAATTCATGTAGGTAGATAGTAAGGATTTATTCCTTAGTATTTTTATGTGCAAGTTCCACA
This sequence comes from Cryptomeria japonica, assembly GCF_030272615.1. Taxonomy (NCBI): domain Eukaryota; kingdom Viridiplantae; phylum Streptophyta; class Pinopsida; order Cupressales; family Cupressaceae; genus Cryptomeria; species Cryptomeria japonica. The sequence goes on along the minus strand of NC_081406.1, from coordinate 675,659,086 downwards.
TTTGGTTCTTCTATAGCTACTTATCTCTCTTCTTCAACCCCATTCTCAATAATCATCAGTATTTTCTAACTATTGGAGCAACTGCGACTTTAAGATCATTTTTTTATCACAATACTAATGTAGATTTTGTTCTCTTTTCTCTACCTCCAATTGGAGAGAGATATTATAGTTTATTGATCTAAAGAAGATGGTCATATATTTCTATTAACAAGATTAGCCACATTTCTATATCACCATCTTGCGGTTTGACCTTACATGGATATTCTGGTAATAAAGTTTCATTTCTATATAATCTTCATAATTTCATTAGGTGCCAACAAAAAAGAGAACATTTGATTCAAACATCAAGTTTGTTAATTTATAATTTAGCCCTTGATAAGGTGTCACATCCTGAGATAGAATTGATAATCTCATATGCTCAAAATTATATTTGGCTACATATCCTATTCATTTTAATTTTTTTTAATTTAGTGAAATGTGTTCCCTTCAATGTTTCCTCATAGTAGGCTACAAAATCACTATTAAATTATTTCCAATTAAGCTCCCACCTTTGTTTATCACTCATCAGCCATTGATATCACCAATTGATAAGGTTTAGATTACCAATGTAGCAAGGCTATATCAACCATTGAATTCTCTAGTATTTTATAAAAATTAAAATATCATTACAAGATAAGTATACATGAATTTTCATCCATAACATTAAAGCAAATATCTATTTTGGGTATGCTTGATTAAAGACCTTGAAAATGTTATCTCATCTCTTGATTTTGTCTTTTGGGGTAGGTAGTTTAGTTGGAGCTTAAATTCAAATTGTACTTCTCGTCCAAACCTATCCAAGGGCTCTCATTTAAAGATGTTTCAAGTGGTGCAAACAAATTATTGATCTATAATTTATAATTGTTTCTCATCCTATTGAAATGTATAACTTGACTTTAGGTGATGTACTATAGTAAGAGTCATTTGACTCGATATTTGTAGAAAAGTCTCCTATTCCAAAAGATGGTGTGGCCTTTGATGTGTTTACTTTTTAAACTTGAGGTTTTTTATTAGGCAAGGGAGGAAAGTATTGAGCACAAGTTGTAGCTATAAAAATTTAAAACACTATCTAAAATTGAATTGGATGTTCCTTCTATAACACAAAGTTTTGACTTCTAAATAAAAAAATAAAGTTTACCTCCAATATAAAAATAAAAATAATTAACCCTAACTAATTTTTTGCAAGCTTATAAAAAAAAATATATAAATATGAATAATTCTAAAAACTGTGGTTTCTCTAGAGAAAATCTATAAAAAAACCCATAAAATCACAATATCTCACTCAAAAGTTAACAAAGAAAGATAGAATAAATTTAATGTAACATCCTTAGATATATTACTCAAAACCTTGAAAAAGCGATGGAAATTTTTTAATGATTTACAAATTATGGTAAAAATAAAAAATCTTTTCCTAAATTATTGCTTTGATAAAAATTGTTAGGATTTCTTGGGAATATAAGCAAAAATTAATAAAATAACAAACCACTTTGAAGATGTGGCATTTGATAAGTGTTAGGAAAATGGTGTCTCAACCTTGCAATTGTAAATGTTACTATTGATAGTTGAGTGTGGGAGGTTGCAAGGGGGTACCCCCTTGCGAGGTCCAAAAGGTATGCCCTCCCAACAAGGGGTCCATGGGTCATGCACCCGAGAGTGGGTTTGGGGGAATTCCCCCAAAAGCCACATTTTATGTATATTTTATTGTTACAAATCTGGACTATTCAATATTAAGTCTCAGATTTGATGGTAGAAATTATGTTAGCTTTGCTTTCTCTAGAAGACAACCCTATCTTATGAGGGCATTTATATTATAATCTGGAAGCCACCTCCAACCTTTAAAAAAATTGCATGAAATGAGAGTAGGTAGTTGTAATTGAAGAATTAGAGGAACAACTTCATGGACTTTGTGAATTTTATTAATCAAAGTGCTCGACAGTTTGAAATCATGTTTAAGTTACATGGCATTTTTCCAAGTTGATGATTTCAAGTTACAGATCATTTTTCCAAGTTGATGAGAACTCCCAAATATCTGAGAATTCTATGATACCTTTTTTGACTATCAGTGATCAATATATATTTTATAATTTGAACCCAGATATTCCTAAATTCTATAATGCTTTTTTGAATATCATTGATCAATATATATTTTATAATCCGAATTTCCATATATTTTCATCTTACTTCTTATGAAGACAAATGACCTTAAAAAGAAGTCCACAAATAATGAAAGTGAGAGATTCATATGCCGATCAAATATTATGGTAGAGATTTAGCATACTTTTATAAGTGCTACAAACCATAATACTAATTTAAAATTGTTCAATCATGTTCATCACTACCTTATTAGATTTAAAAAGAGGAAATAATATAAAGACCATATGAGTGGGACCTTTAAAAAAAGAGAAGAAAAAGGTTGGAGGGAATGTAAGATCCCACCTTGATAAACTAAAAAATGGAATAATGAGTTAGCATTGTGCCATGTCAGCAACAATGCACAAACATCAGGGGAAAAGGACCCATAAAAAGGGGTGCGTGTCCTACGGAGAATATATGTCTTGCCCATACAAAGGAAATGTATATTATTATTAAATTAGGTATTTCTTTCACTTGCCAATTGCACACTCAACTTATCTTTCTTTCCCATAAAGCCTGCCACCATTTAATTTTTCTTCCATACATAAAGTTTATGCTTTGATTTTAATGGTAAAGGACAAATATGACAAGGAAATAAAATACTATAATATCTTAATTTTGTAAAATGGATAATCTTAATTTTGTTTTAAGAAGATTAATAAACCTTCAATCATTAATGTAGTGGTCCAACATTTTAGAGATTGTGTTTCAAGTGTATCTAATATTTTTAAGAAATGAGACTAGATTCAAATCATATTTTTTATACAATATTTAACATTTTTAAGAAATGAGATCGGATTCAAATCATATGTCATTCTAGTAGAATGGATAATCCATAATGCATAGTAGAAAGCATAAAATTATAAGGAATGATGTTGAATAAAAGTCCTAACAAATTTAACATATGTACCTCTTAATCATTGACATAAAAGATAATACAAGGTTCAAATCTCAAACAAGTTTGATGATAGAGAACGCTCAATTCTTAGCGCAAAGGCCTGTGATCTATAAGGGATAATAAGCTAGTCAAATCCTAGATGAATTCAGTAGAATCTGTGCACCTTAGTTCTTGGAAAGACGCTTAATATCAGTAAAAAAATGTAAGGGATGAGACCAAATTCAAATCGTTGATTAATTTTGTGGATTGCATATCCCCTTAGTCCTTAGCATAGAGATCCAATATCCATAAAGAATGAGGCTAGGTTTAAGTCTTGAATGAATCTAACAAAATGAATAGACTTAAAATATACTAGTACTATAAAGATTCTTTTAACAAAGCATTCATCTACAAATAATAATTTCAAAATTAAATTCAAATTCAAATTTTAAACAAAATTGACATAATGAATGATCCTCAATTTGTAACACAAAAGACCAACATGTATTAGGGATGTGATTAGATTTATGTCATACTTTAAACTAATGTATTAAATGGTCACTGTGCCTGAATCTTCTATGGTCCCTGATTTATCTTATCAGTAGTTGTCACACGTTGGCGTTGGCTTAAAGACATTTGAGTAGCATTTGAAAGGATCATTGTTGTCTTTGGAGTAGTCTTAATACAAAATGCTCAATACCCATAAATAATAAACTAATTTCAAGTCTCATCAAAATTAATAAAATAAATACATTTCAAACCTTTTTAAAATAAATAATAAATCAATTAATATTAAATTTCAATTATATAATAATAATAGTTTTAATTTGAACATAAATTCATAATATTGTAATTTAAACCACTTTAAAAATAGGGATAGGTCTTCATTTATGACTTCACTAAGACTACAACTTAATGGAGGAGAATTTCCTAAAATATTTTAGTAGTTTGAAATTTTTAGGAGCATTTATAAATGAGTGCTCCAATGAATTTTGTAGCATCAAATATATTTAAAATTTTAGTCTTTAAAATTTATGGAAGTTGGTGTCCCAATCAAATTTTAACAACTAATACTAAATAATTTAGCTAGAAAATTTTAAGACATTGGTAATTGAACAAGAATTTTTCACTCAAAAAACCTATCTTTATTTTATTAGCAAAAAATTAAATTTAGCAATAAAATCACCTAAACTAGTGGGAAAAAATTTCAAACCCGTCTCAAACACACACCATATGAAAACTAAAAAGTGGGACTCTTATTTACCTAAAAAAATTCTAATTTATCTTAAGACAAAAAAAATATTGTAAATGGGTCTTGGTCTGTGGGCGACTTTGAACAGTTCTTAATGAGCCCACCATGGATCAAGTCTTGCTAAGTTCAAGGTCTCGATGTCATAAGAGATGAGGTTGGGATCGTGCCCTAGACGACTTTGGCAAAAAGAAATGCAATACCTCAACACCATAAGGGATGAGGTCGAATCGTGCCCTAGACAACTTTGGTAGAATGAAGTGCAAGGCATTGAGATCATAAGCTATGAGGTTGGGATTGTGCCCCAAATAACTTTGGCGAACTGGATACCCCTTAATTCTCGACTCTCAACCAAAGAGATTCAGTCTATAACTCGTGCTCTCAAATTAGATAACTATACAGACCTAAGTTTAATATTAAAAATTACCAATAAGAACACATCCTTATCAATCATTATTACACACAACTTATTTTTCCTTTAAGGAGCGTCCAATAAAGCCCTCATAATTATTGTTGATGATAACCGTTGATTCACACAATCGTACGGTAGAGATGGTCATTATGTGATTGTAATTGTTTTAATTATTAATGAATTAGGTTACCTTTGTTTTTGTATTGGTGCGGCTTTTTTTTGAAAGAATCTGCCTAAGGCATGAATATGAGTGTCCCTAGCATGCGTACACCTTTAATATTCTCCCCATGCCCATGCCCCTGCAGCTTTTTTAACACCATTTCCTTAGGCTTTTTAGGACTTTACTTTGTGTGGTCACATCATAAGTTTAGGGGATAAAGTAAACTTGGTCATATATAAGTTTGAAAGTTGTACTTAGGGCTTTGGAATGAGATAGAGATGGACATAAAGGAGGAAAAAGCTTTTGGAGAAACCACTTTTAAGGGGGGCCCTTTCTATATAGTGATGGTCAAATTGTTTTGATAGTGAAATCTAGTTTGGAATACCCTTTCAAAGGACTTTGTGTTTGATATTTTTTATAATTTTGAGGTCAATTAGTTTGTTGGCCAACATTGAGCAACTTATTTGTCAGTATTCATTTAGTTGTTTGTCATGTTTTAAGTATTTGTAAGGTTTCGGATTGTTATCATGACTTTACTTATTTATCAAAGAAGAGGAATCACACTCAATGCATATGTATGTATAAATTTAGATTGTCGTAAATGTATGTTCGAAATTTGAATTTAAACAGAGACAGGGATATAAATTTTATTTATGACGTATAGAAAATAATATGCTTTGGAAGATTGTACAGAGATATTCTTATACACTTAACAGGTGTCTAATATAGCAATGATCTAAGAAACCATCTTTAGCTTTTTATTAGATTGTACATGGAGCATCTTATACACCAAATTGATGTCTGATGTAGTAATGATATAAGAAACTATTTGTGCCTTTTATTTTATTGGTATTTTTTTCAAGAGAGAAGACATTTAGATTAGATGTCATGATTTAGGGATATCTCTTTTGTCAAATTCACTCATGACTTGATCCTAGCCCAATTCATTAAAGTATGTGATAAATAAATTTCTTATGGCAACACTAATCTCCACTGGGAGAGCCCTTGAGCTTTAAAATTTGAACTAATCAAATTTAATATCAATAATACCTAGCATTTAATCTTCTTCTAAAATTCTATTATATTTTGCTACATACTATCTTATAAAGCATCTTTGCTTATAGGTATTGCTTCTCGTAATATAGTTTTAGAAAGCTACAAAGACCATCATTAAATGCATTTGAAAATTACAATGTTCTATATACTCACGATGTTGTCATCCTAGTACATAAGTCCAACATCGTGTTTTAAACCATGAATCTTTGTTCTATGAGACACTTTTCACACCAAAGCATATTTGGCCAAGCAAGTTTCTTCCTTTCCAGTGTAGTTGAAAGACATGGAAAACAATCAAGATGGTTTTTTCAAGACGACGAAAGAAATCTCACACTAAGAACCAATAACCTATCTACAATTGAAATCACTTTCCATAATAAAAAGTCGAATCAACAAAAAATTTACTTAATATATGAAAAAAACACATCTGATCACATAAATACAACCCTTCTACTCCTATAACTAAACAATTACTTTACTATTGCAACTATATATATGTTGACCCAATTATATTAAATTGATTCTTAGTCAACTAGAATTGCCCTAAAAGCCAATTGACATTATCATATATCTTTATCATATATCTTTATCAGGACCCAATTATATTAAATTGATTATTAGTCAACTAGAATTGCCCTAAAAGCCAGCTGACATTATCATATATATCTTTATCAAGACCTAATGAATTTCCCTGTAAGCACTAGAGATCTCATGAAACAGATGGATAAGCTCTGGATAGGAGAAAGAGAGTCGTCCTTGGCATTACAAGGTCATGAAAGTCCAAGGAGAAGATGTTCCCTTTCTTGTCTAGAGGGAAAGAAGATGAAGAATGGACCCATATAGAAAATACAATGCATGAGCCGTATCAAAACTCATCACAAGAGTTGTGGAGCATATATATCTATCTCCTTTCATAGCTGAAGTACATAAATTTTCCATAGAAATTTTGTCTAGTATTATATGTCGTTTACCTTGCATGATGCTCTCTCTTTGTTTGAATGCCACGTAACCCTATTTGTGGGGTCATGTCATGTGGACTGCCTACCCTTCTTTTCCTAATCACTCCCCCCTAGACTTTTTGGCCTCTTTCATTATTGTTGCTTTGGCTTACATTGACAAGAAAGGTCCTTAGAAAGCAAAAAGGATTTTTCTTAGACAGGAGGGACCTTCCAATTATTTGAGAGATTTTCTTTCCAACTTGACACGTGGCATTGCTCTTTCAGTTCACTTGTGAAAACTTATACCATTTTTTTCAAATCACAAATTGCTCTTGAAGTCAAATTTTAATAAAGCACAAGTACTTATCACATGATTTTTGCTTTCTTTTTGTTAAGTGAGGTGACACCAACTATAGGATTAGTTGAATGGCTTAACGTATCCTTTCCTAAGAATTATTTTTATATAGGTTTTTTTTTTTTGGCTACATTACTCTAAGGGATAATGATTTGAAATTGAATGGTTGTGGAATAACAAAGTACAAGGAAAATATGGAACATGGAGTGTAAGTTCAAAGTTTTCTGAATTTTAAAGAATATAAAAAATAATAAGTGTGCATTAATAATCAATTATATGTTTTTATGTCATGTTTGTAAGTCTATAATGAGGTCACTTCTTATTCTATCTTGAAGAAGAAACAAGGTGAAAAGAGAAGTGGGTTTTCAAGAAACAAAATGATCATCGATCTTAGATTCTAATGAACAAATCTGACAAACACAATGCACCTAAGAAATATGATGACTAGTTTTTATACGAAAGGGGTGTGGACCAATTCTAAATTGTGCTTAAGGCACCCCCAAACTAGAGGACAATTGAAGCTTAGTATAGCCTATGGGTTGGATGATCCCACCTTTAAAGTGAAGATATGTATTCTAGTAGTGTTGAAGCTTTGAGAAAAGAGGTTCTTAAGGATCTAACTATATAGATCATGGGTAGGCTCTATATATCTCATCTCTGACACCCCTACTGATCTCTTTTGTTGAAAGATCATGTGCATAAATTAAAAATTATGCAAGTTGTCTTCTTTAGTATTCAACTCACACCAGTCAAATTTATTTAACAATTTTTTAATAGATATAATTTCATATTTTTTCACTTGATTAGATGTTGGCTCTTTTGAGGTCCATTCCCCTCATAGAAGAAAACCACAAATAAATAAAAATGTGATGGAGGAACATCACAATGCAACCTACCATATTTCACTACATAGTATCATCTTAGCTCATGATAAAGTATCAAAATTCAATAATAGCTCACCCACTATATCTAGATTTTAAGAGTTTTTTATCAATCTATAAAAAGTTATCATTACCAAAAGCATCTCCAAGTTCACAATCACCACTCAACTCATCATGTGAAGTTTTTGACACTATATCACATAACTTGTGGCATTCAATTAAACATATCACAAGGCAACATGGGACCAGAGAGACCTTTCGATAGAATTGCATCAAGACTCTTCAATACCTTTTCTTTTTCACTACATTTTGGTTGATCTACACATTTCATAAGACATTGATATTTGGAACATATTGCAACTAACATAGATCACTTCTAAATCTTGGAGTTGCTATAAAAATACATCTTGGATTCATTTGGAGGACAATTATTGGTTGATAGATAATTTATCTTTGAAAATTAGTACTTTAGTTAGTGATGGTATTAGAGTGGAGTCAAATTAATAGTCTTTACTGTCATATCTTTGCATATAAGCTTGTAATTTAAGCCTATAATAACATGGGATCTAATCCATATTTGTAATCTACATGTGATGTGCTAGTGAACCTATTACAATAATTATGTGATGTCAAATCAATGATTTTCTTTACTATTATGTGTCAATGTCTGTTGTGTTAACTTTAAGTTGCATAGCTAGACATTTTTTTAGTTGGGCTCTCTATCGCACCTTACACACATTCCTCATCATAGACAAGGACCCCCTTTCCTTTTTCTAGCCTTCTTGGCATGTTGTTTCCAGTCCTTCCCCTTCTTGAGATGTTTTTGAGAGAATTCTACATTTAGGTCTCCAGGCCTAGAGTTGACTATGTCTTGGTCAAGGTTAAAAAATGATCTCAATTAAAGCCAATATTAAATATGAAAAGAGGTTAAAAATCCAAGTGAAAGTTACAACTCATAAGAGATTGTTAATGGTCGAAAAATTTAAACATGCAAGGAATCAATGAAGGTCAGTGGAATCTCTAGGGTTCCACAAACTACTCAAAATCTTGACTTTACATAGCATGCTCTAAAACTTGATATTCCTTGTCATGAGTGAAAGTTCAAACTTCTAAGAGGAGGTCGAAAGGCTGAAGTGGTCATTTTTGTCATCAGTGCTCACCAACCTGTCAAGTTAGAAGCATTATTGAAGGTAATTTTGAGGGTATATGTTGCAAGTTTAAGTTATTTGGCCCCATTATGTGTCTTTATTTGAGAAAAAAGAGCAATTGACCATAGTAGAAGATCTAGCTTGAGTTGAGAGACAAGCTAAGCCAACATCATCCGTGGTTTTTGAGCTAGTGATGACAACTTCAAAATTGAAATATGAATTTGTGAAATTTTTGCAAGTCGATAACGAGATTTGATCATATAGTTTTGATTTATGTTGCACATGAAGTTATTTTTGGCAAATTTTATGCATATGCACTTTCAAATCATGAGTTTGATCAAGAATAATTGTCTAGTTCAAATTTTGTTGACTAAGTAGGTTTTAGTGCTAAATTATTCAACATTTGATGCCATAATTCCCAAAAACTGTTACTATTTACTAAGTTGTCATTAGTTTTATGTCCAAAGTCATCCTATATACTCTAGTCGGTTAATACTACCGAAATATTTAGTCGGTAAGTACTAAGGGTGTCGGTTACAGAAGAAAGGCTAGTCACCAAGATGAGAAATACCGAGCTGCCTACCGAGTAAAGTTCTTATGTCTACCGAGCAACAAATAAGGTATACCGAGTTAATCTGAACCGAGTGGAAATGTGTTACCAGATTCAATGAACCTGGACACATATGTGGAAAACGTGTTACAAGATTCGAGAACAGGGAACCGTTATTACATAGGGAATTGCACTTAAAGATTTTGTATGATTTTGAGGAAGTTTATCTAATGAAATAATTTCTATGTTTATTCATTCGATAAAACATGTTTGTATGATCGATGTATAAACAAGATCACTGTCTCAGAGATCTATATATAGAGAGTGATTTGAGTATCTAACATATAGAGGGAAGATGATGAGTTGAAATTGAGAAATCTTGAAAGAAGTTAAGATGCGATAATTGAACAGGGATATTCAGAGGTCACCGAGAAGATTTTCTGAAAATAGCTTAAGGGACAGAGTATATAGAAGAGGTCACCGAGTTGATCTATCAATTACTGAGGTATGTTATGAGCATGGTAATTTCATATTGAGCACATAGAGTCTGCTATAACATTTCAGATGTAAAGTTGCAGATATTTTGTAAAGATTTTGATTGAATTATTTGAGTTGTAATAGAAACCTTTAACAGGGTAAAAGACTCTAACAAAGTCTATAAATTGTAAAGCCTTTAATCAGGTACAACATTTTGTAAAAGTGTTTGTAAAATCCTTTAGCAAGGTAGATCTAAATATCTTGATACTCCTACACAGGGTAAGCTATCAGAAATAGCTAAACATGTAGCTCTAACCGATCAACCTTTATTATTGCAGTAGTGAAGTTGTGGGTGCCATCCCCACCGCAGTTTTTCTCTCTAACCAAGAGTTTCTGTGTAACCAAAATATTTGTGTTATGGAGTGAAATGTGTATGGATGTTATTTCTATGATTATGTTTTAGCATTATATATTATGAGATCAACTATACACAGTTTATGTTTATTAGTAAGATTATTTTTGAAGAAAAGTTTTGAAGTACTGATTCACCCCTCTCCTCTCGATACATTAGCTTTCCTTGTTGGACCTAACAATTGGTATCAGAGCTTTACTCTTGGAAAAGGGTTTTACAGCCTAAAGAGAAAGATCCTATCAAAGGGAGGCTATAAACAATCACGCAGAATTGTGAATCTCCAAGAAGAATTGGATCATGCTAATCAAGTGATTGTAGACATACAGAGACAAATGCAAAAATCACTGAAAGTCAGAAGAAGATTGTCTGATGATTTATAGGACTCGCAATAGTTGGTGGAACAAATTGAGACATCATCTGAAAATAGCATATCAAAAGAGTCTGAAGGAATGATTGTAGAATTGAAAGAAAATAACAAAGCATTGAATGATCAGCTAAAAGCAATGAGAAGGGAACATGAGTATTTCAACACACAGATGACTGAAAATCTTGATGCATTGAGAACAGCTAAAGATAACACAAGAGATTTAGAAAGAGAAAAACAACAACTAGAAGCATTGGTGTCTGAAAAGAATGATGAAATATCAAGGATGACTGGAATTCAACATAATTTGTCTGATCAATTGGGTTATGCACATCATGAAGCAAATCTAAAAGAAAATGAGAATCAAGCATTGAAACTTGAATTATCAAGATTGACCGATGAACTTGAAGCAGAAAAGAAGTCAAAAGAAACACTGAAGAAAAGTTATGAAGCATCAAGAATGTTGGATGAGCAACTAAACATAAGATCACCCAACAAATCTGTCAGACTTGGTTACAAAAGAAACAACTCTACCGAGAAAGGAATCAACACCACCGAGAAAGGAGAATCATCAAAGAAGGTTGGAAACAAAGATAAGTTGAAAGATAAAAATCCTATTTGCAATTACTGTGGAAAACAAGGACATACTGCCAACATGTGCCAAATCAAAAAAGGTAAGCAAGCGAATGTCACTAGGTCTGATGGTTATTGTTACAATTACAATAAGTATGGTCACACATCTAATCAATGTAGGACAAAGTCTTTTAGCAATTATCAGAAGGCAAAATTCAAGGGGTTTTGCAAAAACAGTAATAGATATGAACACAATACTGAGAAGTGTTGGTTTAAGCAGAAAAACTATATGTGGTCTTCATACCGAGCAAATACAAGAAGCTACCAAACTCACACAAATCTTAATCGTCAATATACTGCAGTACCATGAGATTACAATACAAGGATTTGGTGAATGTTGTGGAAGGTATGGACATATAAGTGCCAACTATATGATAAGGTTTGGAATGAACAACCGGAGATCATGGAGAAATCCTGGAATGGCATGTTTTCATTATCACAAAGTTGGACACTTGGCTAAAGATTGCAGAGATCAACCTAGAAGAGATACTAAAGAAATAAGAATCAAATTACAGAAAATTTGGAAAAAGAAGGAAAATGTGTCAAATAATGAAGAAAGCACCTTACCTACCGAGTTAGGTGCATCTACTTCTAATTAATCAATAAAGGTATGAAGGGACTGTATTTTCACAAGGTTAGATCTTAACAATTCCTATTTTAATCATGAACATAATTCCAAAATCTGCATAGCTAAGATGTGTTAACATTTTTTGATTGTATCTAGTCTTATGATTTACCAGAGAAGTCAGCAAATGCAGTAAATTTGTCTAGTCGATAAAAGCATATAAGGAAGTTAGTCGGTAAAGTGAAACCAAGTGCATTTAATGCTTATCTTACCTAACTGCACGAAGCCCAATAAGGTAAAGGGTGTATTTAAAGTTCTTTGTGCGGTCATTTTACACTTACCAGTTTTCAAAGAGAAGAGCTAAGCAAATCAAAGGCGATCAAACATTTCTAGAGTGAATTCAAGGTACTTCACACAATCTTAAACGTATTTTCAAGCAAGTTAACCGATCAATATCAGTTGTGAATATTTGCACTATATTTACTAAGTCGAAAGCATTTTCTGTTAGTTGGAACCCTAAGCTATTTTGTTAGTAGAAATCCAAGTTTGAAATGGCTCCCAAGATGCAGAAACCCATTGTAGTTGAGACTATTGAGAAGCCCTCACTAAAGTATTTCTTACCTCCCAAAGTGGCATCTGAACCTGATGAGAAAACTGCATTCTCTCTTATTCCAAAAAGGGTTCTGTTGGTTGAAGATGTCAGATTTTATACTAAGTGTCGTGTTGAAGAGCTAGGTCATATCAAAATTAAGGACATGTATGATGAATTATGCACCGATGGAATCCTGGATAGTAAGTTTGAGCATATCAAAGTTAAGGGATTGACCGAAGCCCTTACCTATCCTTGAGTTTTCAAACCCCAATGGGTCAAATTTATCTTGAGCAGAGTGCATGATGAATTTATGTGGTTAGAGGATCAACCATTCAAGATCACCAAGGAGATTATTCACATAATAACCGGATACCCTATATTTGACCATGCCCAAGCACAAAAGATGATTTCATAGAAGGAATTGATAACTTTAACCAGAGTTGAGTCTGATTGCAGAGGTCTTAAGTTGAATAATGTAACAGATGCAAAACTAAAGTTTGCAATTACAGTCATTGGTTATTGTTTCTTCCAGTCGGCAAGAGAAAGCAGTGTACCGTGTGCAGCTGTGGATTTGGCCTATAAAATTGTGAAAAAGGGTATGAAAATCAATCTATGTGAAGTATTGTTGAAGAATCTTTTTGGAAATCTCAACACAATAAGGAAACCTAAGAAGAATAACACTGCCAACACACTAAAGTTTGGGTCACTCTTAGTGTGTATGTTCTTATCAATCAACTAGGTGATAATTTCAATGAGATAATGGATGATTACTTTAACAAATTTCAGGAAAAGATGCATAACAAGTACAGGATCCCACCTCAGCTAGTAGAAAAATATAGGGATACTATATGTTTTGAAGTAGACACCGACTACTATTATGTCAATGCAGTAGAACCTAGAACTCAATCTTTACCACCTATAGGTTATGAGATTGATTTTGATATTACTCAACAACAGATAGATGCCTTTCTGGCACTTCTAAGGCATACGACCAAGATCAGGTATGGTACCTATGAAGAGGTAAAAGAGAAGGTAAAAATGAGCATAGTAGTACCTAAGGCTACCAGAAAAGCCACTAAAATGATCAAAGACTTAATTGAGAAATTTGGAGAAGGTTCTACCTCCACACCTACTAAGCCAACAGGTAGGAAAGATGATCAAATTTCAATTGAGGAAGAATCTGAAGTTCAAGAAGCAGCAATTACTCTGAGCACAGAGTTGCCAAAGGGCAAAATATTGAAAAGAAAGAAACAAGATACATCTAAGGTATCACTGACTCCACTAGTTAAGTAACCTTACACTAGATCATCTGCAGTGTCTCCCGATAAGAGGCAGATAAATGTTGAATTGCCTAAGGTTACAAAGACTTATAGAAAGTCGACTAGGAGACTCATTTTGAATAAGGAGTCAAGTGACATAAAATCCGAAGATACAAATAAATTTCAGATTGTTAAAAGCACAAAGGAAGATGTACACAGTGTTGACAATTTTTGTGCAAACTTGAAACAATGTGGAGGATTTGGATCATTTAGGTATGTAAAATATGACTCTCAAACATAAGAAGAGAAGAGGCAAATAGAAGAGTCAGTAGTATGTACACTTCTCAAATTCTGAGTAGTTCCACTAGAGTTAACTGATTTTCTTCCAAAAGCATTGTACTCTCATATTGACAACAGATGGAAATATGCTATGGACTCGGATAAGCTGATAAGAGAAAGAGTTTTGGTACATCTCTTTCCAGACATGTCAGTAGATGATATAAGAAATCATTTGAAAAACTACCAGACAAATTTTCAAGTAAAGCAAAGGGCCTTGAAAATGATGAATGGACTTTATCTTGAAGTAGAAAAGGAAACCAAAGAAAAATGGCAAGAAATTTTCAGAATTTAGACTGAAGAGACTCAAGGTGAAGTGGAAATAATTGACATCACTGAGCAAGATCCTACTTCAACTATTCAACTAGATGAAGATGTCATGGACACTGAGGCACAGGAAGAAGAAATGATAGAAGGAAACACCTATGCCAAACTGGTATCAAGTGAATCAGTCTTGGAACAAGTTAAGTCCTATCCTCTGGTAACTCAACAAGTGACAACTAAGAAACCTCAGGACATAGAACAAGGCAAAGAGGATCAAAAGGCTACACAAGGTGAATCTACCTCTCAGGCCACAGGCGAGCAAACTTCTCAAGCTCCTGCAAGCACTGAAATTGTTGCCAGTGAGACCCCAAGCAAAGAAACACCGAAGGATACAACAAAGGCTTCAAGAACTGACAAAAGTGTTGCTCCCACTGAGAAACATATTGAGGAAGATCAAGCCTCCAAAGCCATTGTACTCATTCAACCGGTGAAGGAATCATCATCAAAGGAGAAGAAAGCAAAGAAGCACAGTTTCAAGATAGATCTGTCAAAGCCTATTGTGTTGCCAAATGTTGTCATAGTTCTGATACTTAATATAAGTATAGATCCAATAGCCAACAAGATGAGAGGGGGGGGGGGGTGAATCATACAAACTTAATCATCCATAAAAACATCAGATTCAACCTCGGTAACATATATATCAGTCATATAACCAAAAACTGTCAAACATGCAAACTCAAAAGCATATGAACAATATAAACCTCAAAACACCAGATTTAACATGGAAACCCAAATAGGGAAAAACTACTGTGGGATTTCGAACCCACTAAGAAATATACTTTCTAGAGTATGCTCAATTAAAAGCAAATCCTGTTAAAGATTACAAGCACATTGCTAGATGTGACCCGGTTAAGGGATTTCCCTTAGATCTGTTAGGATCTTCACTTTGTTAGAAGTGACCTTGTCAAAGGATTTCAAACACTCAATCAGAATATCACCTTGTTAGAGGATTTACATATAAGACTATTAAGTCCACTCGGTTAAGAGATTTCCTGTCACTTTCACAAAATAACAATAATACAATCTGTCTGCAACTTCACATCTAAAATGCTAAAGCAGATTCCTATTTGTTCAATACAATCTAGACATAGAACTAATCTTGTCTATCTGTTGGACATCAATACTCTATTTTTCTAACAGATCTTCAATCTTTTGTGCTCGGTAATCACTATGTAGAATCCTTGTGCATACACTTGCCCACATACATTGTTTATCAACAGTTTCCTATTTATAAACAATCTTCTAACCGCTTAATCTCCTTGATCACATTTCCCATGATCAATCATAGCCATCAGATCTTCAATCTTGTCCAGGTTCATTGTATCTTTCGACCTGAAAACGTTTTACCCCACCTTGGAACTTGCACATTCACCTTGGAACTTGTGTTAGGGTAATGCGGTTCAATATGAGCTATAGATCTTCCTGCCGACTTTCCATTGCCTTAGATTCATTTAACAAACTTCTTCCACGACTTGCCAATCATTGATCTGCTCCAGCGCATCAACTTCTTTCATTAAATATCACATGTAAACATTTAATGCATTCTGTTATAGCTCGGTTACAACTCGGTAGACATTCTGTCTTTATTAACTGACTGCGATAACCTTAGGGTTTACCGACTAGGTTCTTTGCTTGATAACATAGTATAGTATTAACTTTTACATTTTACAACATATGTATGATGTTAAAACAATCTAAAACATCAAGATCTCATCATTTTCTAACTCGCTTGTAGTTGCCCATTGAATAACTTATCCCCTTATTCATCATATTCTTTCCTGTGTCTTTACCAACTTCTTTATAATCTTCATATCATACTTCTCAAGATATGGCAACATCATATTGAATTAGAAAATCAATTTCTTGACATCAATGACAAAATAATAATATCAAGATAGTAAAACATCTTTAATCAGTTATGTCCATAACCATCAACAACCTTCTCAATATCCTTATAATGTAATATTGCCAACAATCTCCCCCTTTGGCATTGATGGCAAAACTAATTGATTTGACCTTTAAAAGATTCAGATTGTTGTGATTCTGAAACGCTTGAAATGCTCTCCCCCATACATCAGACTTCTCTTCTGTTTTCAATCTTTATTTCAATCTGTAGTCTTCTCTTAGTCTTCTCCCATATATTCTCAGTCTTCTCCCCCTTTGGTAGGTCTTCTCCTCCTTAGGTCTTCTCTCCCTTAGGTAGGTCTTCTCCCCCTGGGTAGGTCTTCTCCCCCTTTGACAACAATGCCAAAAAGAAAAAAAAACTAAAACATAATTTGTTTATGTAAGAAGTTATTTCCTGTTGTTGTGTATCAACTGAGTCTCGGTCAGAGCATTTGTCTTCAATTCCTGTTCCCTGTATCATTCTCTGTATTATTCCAGTATTACTTCCAGTACACTTTTAGAAAAACATTCTAAACTGTATCACTCCAGCATCAACTCCCCAAAAGATATTCAATAGATTCATCGAAGTGATGCTTTCACCAAACTCGATCAGTGAGTAAAAGATAGGGGTAGGACCCCTAACTTACTTCTGAGATATTCAAAAGTGTCCTTTGGTAGTGACTTGGTGAAGATATCAACTATTTGCTCCTTTGTGTTAACATATTCCAACACCACTTTCTTCTCTTGAGCTTCTTCTCTAAGATAATGATATTTGATAGATATGTGCTTTGTCTTAGAGTGCATAACAAGATTCTTTGAAATATTAATGGCACTAGTATTGTCACAGAATATAGTTGCTGGCTCGGTAACTTTCTCATTTATACCTTCCAACAGTTGTTTGATCCATGCAATGTTGGTACAATTTAGTGCTGCTGCAACATATTCAGCTTCGACTGTTGACTGAGAAACACATCCTTGTTTCTTGCTAAGCCAACTCACTAGTCTTTCTCCTAAGAAGAAATCTCCTCCACTTGTGCTTTTTTCTGTCATGAATGTTACCTACCCAATCAGCATCAGTATAAACTTTTAAATCAAAATCATTTCCTTTCTGATATACTAAGCCATAGTCTTCAGTGCCTTTTAAGTATCTGAAAATTCTTTTGATTGTCGTCATGTGTATTTCCTTAGGATCTGCAGAGAATCTTGCAACAATACCTACTGCATGTGCTATATCTGGCCTCCTGTGAACAACATATTGTAGTTTTCCAATCACAGATCGGTAGAGTGTCTCATTAACAGATGCAGATTCATCATTCTTTGATAGTTTACAGTTGGTAGTCATAGGAGTACTTACTAGTTTTGAATCCTCCATTCCAAATTTCTTCAAGATTTACTTTATGTACTTGGATTGAGTAATGAAAATCTCATTTTTCATTTGTATTATCTGTAAGCCTATAAAATACTTTATCTCACCGATTAATGACATCTCAAATTCTTTGCTCATTTCATTTCCAAAGTTCTTGCATAAAGAGTCATTTCCACAAAATATAATATCATCAACAAATATGGCTCAGATTAGTATTCCATTTTCATCATTCTTCATGTACATGTTGTTGTTCTCACTTGTCCTTATAAAACCAATCTTAATCAAATAAGAGTGCAATCTCTCATACCATGCTCTAGGTGCTTGTTTCAGACCATATAAAGCTTTGTTCAATTTACATACCTGATCTTTATTATTGTCTTCAACAAATCCTTCAGGTTGTTCAATGAAAACTTCTTCTTCTAATATTCCATTCAGAAATGCAGATTTGACATCCATTTGATATACCTTGAAGTTCTTGAAAGCAGCATATGCCAACAATGTTCTTACTCCTTCAAGTCTAGCAACAGGTGCAAAAGTCTCACCATAATCAATTCCTTCTTCTTGGGCATAACCTTTGCAAACTAATCTTGCTTTATTCTGAATGACCTCACCTTTTTCATTTAGCTTGTTTCTGAAGATCCACTTTGTACCGATTACATTTTTCTCCTTTGGTCTTGGGACCAGTGTCCATGTGTCATTGTTTTTTATTTGATCAATCTCTTCTGTCATAGAATTTATCCAATCTTCACTATTAAATGCCTCTTTCACTATTCTCGATTCAAATTCAGATATCAAACATGTGTTCTGTCTCAGTTTGTTCCTTGTCATCACTGGATCATCCTTATCTCCTATAATCTGACTTGGTGCATGGTGCCTTCTGACATACTTGGCTAATACAGGCTCGGTAGGCTCTGTATGATCTTCTTCATCACTCGATAACTGGATATTTTCTTCATTTTCTTCAACAGTTATCTCAGTAGAACTTCTCGGTTGCACATAGACAAATTCATCATAGTCTTCCAGTTCTTTGGAATTCCCTTCATTATTGCTTTCTGCAAATTCATCAATTTTCACATTTGCACTTTCTACTATTTTGTTAGATGATTTGATCAGACATTTAAATGCTTTGCTTCTAGAAGAATATCTTAGAAATGTTCCTTCTTCACTTTTTTGATCAAACTTGCCATTTCTATCATCTTTATGAACATAGCATTTACATCCAAAGATCTTAAAATAACTTACATTAGGTTTCTTGCCATACCATATTTCATAAGGTGTCTTCAAAGTACCTTTCTTCAATTGAACTTGGTTCAAGGTGTAAACAGCTGCGCTTATTGCTTTTCTCCAAAATGTTTGTGGAACCTTCTTCTCAATCATCAGTGTTCTAGCACAATCCACAATAGATCTGTTTCTTCTTTCAGCTATTCCATTTTGCTGTGGAGTTCTCGGTGCAGAGACTTGACTTTTAATACCATGATCATTGCAAAATAGGTTGAACTCATTAGATGTAAACTCTCCTCCTCTATCTAATCTAATACATTTCAGTTGTCTTCCTGTTTCATTTTCAACTCTAGCCTTGTGCCATTTAAACATTTGAAAAGCTTCTGATTTTTCTTTTAAAAACATTACTGACATCATCCTTGAATAATCATCCACAAATAATATGAAATACTTATCACCATAATAACTTTGAACTTTCATAGGACCACAAATATCAATGTGCACAAGATCTAAAATTCCCTTAGAAGTGTAGGACTTACTTGTAAAGCTTGATCTTGTCATTTTACCCATTTGGCATCCTCAACACATAGCATTCTCAGGTTTTTCAAGACTTGGTAAACCTCTTACTCTGTGCTTCTTGCTTATCTTGATTAGATCATCAAAATTAACATGACAAAACCTTTTATGCCATAACCAGGTATTATCAATCTTTGCATGCAAACACTTATTGTGAGTTGAGTCAAGGTGAAATGTATTACCTTTTGTTTGTGTCTTGGTAGCAGCTAACTTTCCATTCTTGTCATGAACTTTGACAATTCCTTTCTGAAATTCTATTCGATAACCTATGTTGTTTAGCTGTGCTACACTCAACAAATTATATTTCAAACCTTCAACCCAATAAACATCATTGCATCTTGCTTTATCAAGAAGTGTTATGGATCCTTTACCTCTCACCGGACATGGTGCATCATTACCAAATCTAACATAGCCTCCATCATAATCTTCTAACATAACAAACTTGTGTTTATCTCCTATCATATGATGTGAGAATCCACTATCTATAATCCAAGAATCATTAGTATTTATGTGAGATATTAGGGCTTTTTCTTCATACCTTTCTTCATCTGATCCATCCTTGATAGCCACATAAACAACTTCCTCTATATCAGTCTCTTCTGGTTTATCATCGTCAAATTCCTCATTAGCAATTAAGCATGTCTTTCTATCTCTTCTTCTGAAGTCTCGGTGTCCTCTGTAATGATTATCTTTCTGTCTGTCATCTCAGTAATCTCTCTTTTCAGTGAAATCTTTGTCAGGACAGTTAGAAGCCATATGTCCAATCTTATCACAATTGAAACATTTCAAAGGTAGTTTTCCTTTATACTTACATTTGCCTCTCGGTAACCTTTTGGCCAATAGTGCTTCAAACTCTTCTTGCTTTCTGATTTCTTCATACAGTTTGTGTACCTCCTCCATTTTCTTCTGAAATCTTTCACTTGCTCCACTGTGATCTCCTTCAGAGTACTTATACTTTCTTTCATTGTAATCATTAGATTCATTCAGATGAAAAGAACTAAATGCAGATTCAACTTTATTTACCGATGACCCACTGTTATCAAAATTACTTAACTCAAATGCATGTAGCTTACCAATAGTAGCATCCAAGGAAACTAGCATATTAGGTATAGACCTCAATTCATTGATTGCAGAGACTCTAATTGCATAGGCAGGTAGAAGGGTTCTTAACAACTTACTTCTCACATCCTTTTCTTCAATAGTTCCTCCTGCTCCTTTGATTTGATTTACAATCTCCTTTAGTCTTATACTGTACTAGGTTATGTTCTCACATTCATTCATCCTCATAGATTCAAGTTGTCCTCTTAAACTATCTACTTTTTCTCTTTGAACATGTTCATTTCCTCCATATACAGATATGAGCTTAGTCCACATTGCCTTTGCATCATTGCAACCTTCTAGATCATTAAACTCTGAATTGGTCAATGCAGATGTTATTTCAATCATTGCTTGAATATGTTCTTGCTTCGCCTTTATCTCTTCCATAGTCAATGGATAGGTGCTCGGTGCAACAAAATCATTCTCCAGATAGTATATAGCATATTATCCAACTCTTGATAGATGTAGCTTCATCCTTTTCTGCCATGTAGAGAAACTTGACTTATTCAACTTAGGTGCATCCCTCTTATACATCTTTGGATCTTTAACTCAAGTTCCTTTAAAATTTCCTTTTGGAGTCCAAAGCTCTGATACGAATTGATAGTTTTGATACTTAATATAAGTACAGATCCAATAGCCAACAAGATGAGAGGGGGGGGGGGGTGAATCATACAAACTTAATCATCCATAAAAACATCAGATTCAACCTCGGTAACATATATATCAGTCATATAACCAAAAACTGTCAAACATGCAAACTCAAAAGCATATGAATGATATAAACCTCATTACACTAGATTTAACGTGGAAACCCAAATAGGGAAAAACCACTGTGGGATTTTTGACCCACTAAGAAATATACTCTTCTAGAGTATGCTTGGTTAAAAGAAAATCTTGTTAAAGACTACAAACACATTGCTAGATGTGACCTGGTTAAGGGATTTCCGTCAGATCTATTAGGATCTTCACTTTGTTAGAAGTGACCTTGTCAAAGGATTTCAAACACTCAATCAGAATGTCACCTTGTTAGAGGATTTACATATAAGACTGTTAAGTCCACTCTGTTAAGAGATTTCCTGTCACTTTCACAAAATAACAGTAATACAATCTGTCTGCAACTTCACATCTAAAATGCTAAAGCAGATTCCTATTTGTTCAATACAATCTAGACATAGAACTAATCTTGTCTATCTGCTAGGCATCAATACTCTATTTTTCTAACAGGTCTTCAAGCTTCTGTGCTTGGTAATCACTATGTAGCATCCCTGTGCATACACTTGCCCACATACATTGTTTATCAACAGTTTCCTATTTATAAACAATCTTCTAACCGCTTAATCTCCTTGATCACATTTCCCATGATCAATCATAGCCATCAAATCTTCAATCTTGTCCAGGTTCATTGTATCTTTCGAACTGAAAACGTTTTACCCCGCCTTGGAACTTGCACATTCACCTTGGAACTTGTGTTAGGGTAATGCGGTTCAATCTGAGCTATAGATCTTCCTACCGACTTTCCATTGCCTTAGATTCATTTAACAAACTTCTTCCATGACTTGCCAATCATTGATCCGCTCTAGCTCATTAGCTTCTTTCATTAAATATCACATGTAAACATTTAATGCATTATATTATAGCTCGATTACAACTCAGTGAATACTAAACTTTACTCAGTAGACATTCTATCTTTATTAACCGACTGCGATAACCTTAGGGTTTACCGACTAGGTTCCTTAGGGTTTACTGACTAGGTTCTTTGCTTGATAACATAGTATAGTATTAACCTTTACATTTTACAACATATGTATGATGTTAAAACAATCTAAAACATCAAGATCTCATCATTGTCTAACTCAGTAGTAGTTTCCCATTGAATAACTTATCCTCTTATTCATCATATTATTTCCCGTGTCTTTACCAACTTCTTTATAATCTTCATATCATACTTCTCAAGATATGGCAACATCATACTGAATTAGAAAATCAATTTCTTGACATCAATGACAAAATAATAATATCAAGATAGTAAAACATCTTTAATCAGTTATGTCCATAATCATCAACAACCTTCTTAATATCCTTATAATGTAATATTGCCAACATGTTGACATTTCAAAACTAAAAGGGCAAGCACTTATTGAATTTGGTGAGCTTTGTAAAGCCAAAGCAGAACATGAAAAATAGATAGCTATTCAGAAGAAGAATCGAGTACTTCAGAAGGTTAAAGCATTATTGTCAGACATGCTACCTAAAGCTACCGTAAGTAAAGATGTTGCCATCCATATGCAACTAGATTAACTACTCACTCAATTGGAAACATCAGGAGTAGAGGCATCAGAATACCTTAGCAAATTAAAAGAAAAAGAGATAACTGCCAAGATGATTGAAGAAGTGTAGAAAGCAATTGCTATAGGTAAAGTCAAGCTTGTTGGATTCATTGTTGAGTTGTCTCCTCAACTCAAGCACATTCTTTATTTATTCCAGAAGTTATGTACATTTTCATTCTTTATTAAAGATATCAAGCATAGGACCGAAGTTATTGAAAAAGAGATAACCGATCTCTCAAATAAGCTGACTACCGAGACAAATTCTATTCAAAATTTTTATACAAAGCTACAAACTCTTATGGCTCAGCAGTTAGAACTTCGAAATGAAGAGCACAAAATAAGGATGGATATTATGACTCTTCAGACATTATTTATTCCCCATCTATCATTAGTACAAGAGCATATCAACTGAGCTACCCAACTGCCCACACAAGCAAAGGGAAACACTTTAGATGGTTTGATTTCATTGTTAGCTGATATTACAATTCAGAATTCCTTAATGGACAATATCAAGGATGCACTTACCAACGCTCTCAAAGACACTCATACTAAGTATAAATCTATTTTTGACCAATTGCCCCCACCTAATGGTAACTAGTTTTGATGTTTGTCAAAAAGGGGGAGTGTATTGAGTATACGTACCGAGTATACAGAGTATCTAAGCGCACACATATCATTGATAGGGGGAGCATGAAACATCGGGAGCATGCAAATCAAGTTTTGTACAACATATTGATAAGGGGAGCATGTATTTGAAGTATGTATTTGAACAAATGTATATACTGTCATTTCAGTCAAATTTTGTAAGTATATAGATTTTGTGTTATGACTTTGAAAGGAGTTTTGTCAAACATACCAAACTAATGTCAAAAGGGGAGATTGTTACTATTTACTAAGTTGTCATTAGTTTTATGTCCAAAGTCATCCTATATACTCTAGTCGGTTAATACTACCAAAATATTCAGTTGGTAAGTACTAAGGGTGTCAGTTACAGAAGAAAGGCTAGTCACCAAGATGAGAAATACCGAGCTGCCTACCGAGTAAAGTTCTTATGTCTACCGAGAAGCAAAGAAGGTATACCAAGTTAATCTGAACTGAGGGGAAATGTGTTACCAGATTCAATGAACCTGGACACATATGTGGAAAACGTGTTACAATATTCGAGAACAGGGAACCGTTATTACACAGGGAATTGCACTTAAAGATTTTGTATGATTTTGAGGAAGTTTATCCAATGAAATAATTTCTATGTTTATTCATTCGATAAAACATGTTTGTATGATCGATTTATGAACAAGATCATTGCCTCAGAGATCTATATATAGAGAGTGATTTGAGTATCTAACATATAGAGGGAAGATGATGAGTTGAAATTGAGAAATCTTGAAAGAAGTTAAGATGTGATGATTGAACAGGGATATTCAGAGGTCACCGAGAAGATTTTCTGAATGCTATAACATTTCAGATGTAATGTTGCAGATATTTTGTAAAGATTTTGATTGAATTATTTGAGTTGTAATAGAAACCTTTAACAGGGTAAAAGACTCTAACAAAGTCTATAAATTGTAAAGCCTTTAATCAGGTACAACATTTTGTAAAAGTGTTTGTAAAATCCTTTAGCAAGGTAGATCTAAAGATCTTGATACTCCTAACAGGGTAAGCTATCAAAAATAGCTAAACATGTAGCTCTAACCAAGCAACCTTTATTATTGCAGTAGTGAAGTTGTGGGTGCCATCCCCACCGCAGTTTTTCTCTCTAACCAAGAGTTCTGCGTAACCAAAATATTTGTGTTATGGAGTGAAATGTGTATGGATGTTATTTCTATGATTATGTTTTAGCATTATATATTATGAGATCAACTATACACAGTTTATGTTTATCAGTAAGATTATTTTTTAAGAAAAGTTTTGAAGTACTGATTCACCCCTCCCCTCTCAGTACATTTGATCATATAGTTTTGATTTATGTTGCACGCGAAGTTATTTTTGGCATATTTTATGTAGATGCACTTTCAAATCATGAGTTTGGTCAAGAACAATTGTCTAGTTCAATTTTTGTTGACTAAGTAGGTTTTAGTGCTAAATTATTCAACATTTGATGCCATAATTCCCAAAAACATGTGTCTACCCCAACTATAATGATAATAATAATACCTCTAATTGAAATCGCAATCCGAAGTTTGGACATTCATATGGTAAAGTTTACTATTCTCATGGCTGGTGTTCATTTAGTTGTCAATCCAGGAACGTAAAACTTGAAATGGGTCTGCAAAATATATGCACTAAGCTACTTAAATGATTATTTTTAATTACTGCAAGAAAGGTAGGAATGGAAATCATAAAAGGATAAATGAAATCTTTACAAAACTCTGCTGAAAAGATCTAATAAGAATAATAGGAATCACACCGTTCTGCCTTAGCTGCAGGAACAATCAAAGGATCTATTTCCAGTGGCTGCAGGAACAGTCTAGTCATGAACTTCTACTGCAACTAAGTAAAAACTAACTTCAATAATCATAAACACAGGACCACTCACCAAGTGGACCCCCTTGGATGAGTGATATCAAACTCTCAGCAAAGAACTATTAGTAGATCAGAATAACATATTTTTATTCATTTTTCCTGAAAGACGATTACATATTCTCAAAGAGAAAAATTCAAAATGTGTGACAAAAACTCTGCTCAATCCCTTTCCATTCTGTCTAACTCTCAAAAAAGAAGGAAAATCTTATTATAAAGAAAAGAAAGACTACAATGGATAACTCCAGTTACACCCAGAAGAAGAGGCGGATAGCTGTCAGATGAAGGGAATAATCAGAGAGCTTGGCTGTAGGAACTGTGGATCTGAAACCGAACCACAGTCTTTGCACGCCAAAGAGATATTTTGCAAATTAAACATGCACCAGAGTTAAACTCCCATGGTGAAGTACAACTGCTCTGATTATGCCATAGATTGTGCTCCCTTGAATCTCCTTCAGTTTGACCTCCAGCTATCTGAACGTGATTCTCCAGTCCTTAGGCGCGAAAGAAAATTCTCCACTACAACATCAATTAATATCTGCACTAAAACATAAACAATAAACAAGGACATGCATATGTATCTTACTTAACTAATACATTCATTAACTCATATATGAAATCATCCTAAATAATCCACATATCACAGGGACAAACCATTTGGCTGCAGGAATAAATTGGCATGGCTGCAGGAATTAACAGACAAGGTTCAAACATGATTTCTTAAGTTTAGTTTTAAAACATGGATTACATATAGTCAATTCACAATATTTTACTATCACAATGCAACCCAAAAGATACTAAAAACCTAAGAGTCCTGATAAAAAACATGTCAACACACAGACTTATCAACATGTATGGAGGGAAAATCCATTTAAAATGATCAAAATCTATCCAAGTTCCTTGAATAATCTTGATTCAAAATAGAGATTCAACAAAATCCAACTACTATTTAGTTTATCACTTATCGAATTAGTGAAAATCATTTAGGGGATACAAAGAGAAGAGTTTAGATTAAATTGAGGAAGCTTGTCTTTCACGAAATCATCCAATAATGTACCAAAACCTTGCTGAATCTAAAATCTTGAAGCTCTACAATAATTACCTAAGTGTGAAAATTTTGAAAAATCAACATATCTATAAAACACCCAATCAAATAGAGACCTAGAAATACATTAAGAAAGTTCAATAGAGAACAAAATTCAATAAATCCACATATCTATTGAATGCTCAACCAAAAAGAAATCTAAAAAGTGCATTCAAAAGTGAAGCATAGAATAAAGTTCGGGAAAATATTGCAGAGAAAGAGTTTTGGAGAATCCACATACACATAAGTTCCTCAAGTAGGTTGATGTCCCAACAAGTAAAGTTTGAGAGTCAAACCAAGGAAAAGTTTAGGAATCACTTCAATTGATAGAAACAACGAAAGTGACTCTAAATCCTTGACATTTTTTGTAGACACATAAAAATTATCATCATAATTATCATAACTCTTCTATTGATTAAATGGATATTATTATCTATTTAATTAATTCATTAGTATATTTCTATATTAATTCATTGAATTGCATATTCTTTTATTTTGTTAAACTCTTTTCCATTATAATCCATTTTCAGTCCCTATTCTTCACCATATCACAAACTCATCCTGAGACCTTTATTTATCCCCTTCCACCCTCACAAATTGTGTCTACTCAATGAATATAGGACAAATACTTATCTCATTCCTTTATCCCACATTCATCCTGACATTGGGATCCACCCATGAGGACATTTATAAAAGCCATGCTCCCTCTAATTTCTAGTCTCTCTCACTTCTTGAAGTCTGGACGTCATAATGTTGTTTTAAAAAGCCCTTTAAATCATTTCAATCAATTTTAATCAATTAACCATCTACATTCTCCATAGCCTCTTGTTGGTGTAAAATTATGTCTCATAATTACACTTTACTTAACTTAGGATAATGCATTTCATAGTAATCTGTATATGAGACACTTAGGGAATTGCATATCTAGGGAATATGGTTGTAGGAGAAATTCCACCTTTGATGGGTGATCCACATTTAGTGGAATTATCTATTTTTTATCCTACCTACCCTTGCATCTCATTGAGCCACATGTCATTATTGTGTGCTCTCATTTCCTTATAACCTTGCCTTTATAAGTAGGCTCATGTACATTGTATGGATTCTAGTTGTTAATCTAGTTGGGTATTTTGCATCTTGATGAGTATATAGTTTATTCTTGTCTATTTTTTTATCTCTTTCTTGTGCTATTCATTGGCTTCTAGATATTGGGTTTCTATAGGAAAATTATCACACCTCTTTTGCAACAATGCTAAAAATCTAAGAGTGTCAAAATGTTGAATGTAAGATCTTGGTAAATAGGAGGGAAATGAAGTGAGATGTCCATTGAATGCATTTGTTTTGTTTTATTTACTTGGTATTTGGTTGCATTTGTATTCATTAGGAAGAATTTCATTGGCATGATGTTGGACTAACTGATGCAGGATCATCCTTGGTTCATAGTAATCTTGCATCAACCAAAAATATTTCTTTTATGTTTTGCTTTATGTTTGTAGTTTCAACATTTATTTCTGTGTTTCCCATATTTGGCTCACTGAAACCTGTTGAGTTGGATTTTTCTTGAAGATTTTATCATCTTCCTTATTCCCAAACCATGGGGCATTTGGATGATTTTCTGACAAGTTATCGCTACTGATTTCCGAGACAATTTTTTGTTACCGGTTGCCTGGACCTATTTGCATTTGTGATCTACCAGATCCTTTCTGTAGCTTGTGGAGCCTTGAGCATTGACTTCAATGTTCCTTGGCGTGTGACCAACCTTTCCCCATGATCTACACTTCATCCTTTGGATTTTACGAAGGAATTTCTTTGGTGGAGGCTGACCTTGTTGGTTTTACACGTTAGGTCTTGTTCTTCGGGGTTTGATCTCTTTCTAGGCCAATCGGATCCCCTCGGATCATATAAATCATTCTAATAATGGATTAGAATGTAATCATAGAAGAAGTTTAAGAGATAATAGAAGATAGATCTTAAGATTTGAGGTCTCGGTTGTGACCTGTTTTGTATTTTGAGCATGTTTTAGCAAGCTTGTGAGCTGGTTCTTGTAACCCGGTTGGTTATAATCAGTTTTCAAGATATAATTTAGTTTGTTTTGCATTACCTCCATCATGTCCTTGTGTTTCCATTGTGTTTACTCTTGTTGACCGGTCTAGACTGATCTCTTTGAGATCCCTCCTAGCCGGTGACTATTTCATTAACATTTTGAATCTTTGGCTTATGGTTGGGCTTTAAAGGTTCAAGAATTAGTTTCCATATCCAAAAAAACCAAAGCAGCTCTAAATCCTTGACATTTTAAATTCTTTAAATGTTTCAAACTCTAAAAATGCCTAATACCCAATAGAAAATACAATGCAACAAAGTTGAGGTTCAAAATAAAAGGAATTGAGAAATCAATTAGGAAAAGGATAAGTCCATAAAGAGTTACAATCATGAAAATGACTTATCCCTACTATATAGTCAAACCCGACAATAATGCCAATGAACTAAAGTGCTAAGTAAATAAATAAATTAAGTAAAGCATGAAATAAAAGAACTGAAGTGAAAGAGGGTAATTCCACAAAGGACTTAAATCCCTAAAATGCTCAAAATGCCAAAATTCTTAGAGATGTGAGAAACCCTAAAATGAACGGAAATCCCCAAAATGCTTGAAATGTCAAACTCTATAGAGATGCATGAAACCCAAAAATGAATAAAATGGTCTTAACTCGATCAAATAAAGCCAAACTTTCGCTAGTTCTTATTAAAATAATGATGATATTTATGTTGTGAAGATGAAATCAGTGGATTTATTTCATTATTTTAAGATTGATGGGTTATGTTTTGATTAAATAAAAGTAGGTTTTTGAAAGGTACCTGAACCTTGTACATTGTAGGAGATCAAGAGAACAAGAAAGATACGTGCCTGATCACTTCATAAACAAAAAATATCCCAATTGAACAAAAAGGAATCAACACCCATTACATAGGAAAACCAGAAACAGACAGCTTAAGGATAGTACAACGTTAGCAAAAAGACAAGATCCAAGACCATTGCCAAAATAGAGATAGAGACAACTAAATACTTTTCATGATATCCTCGGCATGGACAACCATTTGCTTCATATTGTCTGTCGAGGTCTTTAACTCCTCCAGCTCACGACCTTTGATGTCGCCCTTGATCCTTGTATTGGCTCTGGTCCTGTTTTCATGGCCCTTTTTGTCTGGTTGTTCCTTGTCACCATCTTTCTTTGTGTTGTTCTCAAATTTGTTGATCAAGATGTTTATGTTATCCACTGAAGCCTTGAGGATCTGGAAGTTTTGTTCTGCAATCTTCTTAACATTGAGTTCCATTCTATTACCTAGATTGTTCATTGTTGTTTCCATTCCTTTCACCTTATTTTCTTCTAACTCTTTAATCTTTTTTTCAGTTGCAATAATTTTGCCCACCATACTTTCAATGGCTTCCGCATTGTTAATTGTAGCTGCCAGTTCCTTAACATTTTCTGATAGGGGTTTCTCGCCGATCATTGCTCTTTTGACAACCATCATATCTTTCTTCAAGCTGTCAATATCCTTCACCATTGTCCCGACGGTATCACAGAACCCTATTATAGTCTCATTGTCACCAACACAATCACTTAGCTTACCACTTTTGTCTCCTTTATCCTCCTTCTGCAGACCTTGGGTGTTCAAACCCTCAATGTTGCCCATAACCAGGTTCTCTTCTCCCTCCTTATCCTGACCCTCATCATTTTTTTTCTCCTCAGCCTCCTCTTTAGAGTCAATCAAAGCTTGGCTGATGTCTTTATTACTTCCCTTGCTGGTCTTCTTCCTCTAAATGTTCTTTCCTGTAACTTTCCCTTTCTTTTTCTTAGTAATTTTTTCCTTAAAGGATTCGACTTCAGACTCTGCATCTGAATCCACTACAATCCTTTTCCTCTTAGCCTTATTTCTCCCTTTTTTACTAGTCTCCTCTAAGTCTCGCTCAGTCTCTGAATCAAAAAGCTATTGGCTTCACTCTCTGTATCCTCATCTCTTGCATTTTTTCCTTTAATAGGCTTTTCAATGCATTTCCCTTTATGCACTTTATAAACTAGAGCCATAAGCCCCTAGCGGAGGGCATGGTCACCTTTGGGATCTTTCTAAATTTCCTTGATAGTGTGGTCCATAGAGCAGGCAAGGTAATAAGGAAAGCTCACCTTTTCCCCATGGCAGAAATAGTGGAGAAAAACAGAGTGATGACCATAGGCTCTAGTAAACCTACCATCCAAAGTGATATAGGTGATAGTAGCAAATAAAACAAACCTCCAAGGCCTACAAATCCCTCTTGGGGAATGATAGGAATTGTCTACTTTGACCATCTTCCTCCTCTCATCATCCGTGACTGGGAACTTGTCCGCTACTTTATCAGAGATGTTGCGGTCCCTATAAAATTTCATGCCCTCAGTCATCATCCCCGTAGCTTCAGCAATAACCTCCTCATCTACACTCATCATCTGGGATCCGACCAGAATTTTGCCATTTTTCCAATTCTTGATAAAATATTTGGTAACCGTAGGATCTTTCCAACTTAGCCTTTCCATAAACACACTCAGACCCCCCTCCTGTAG
This sequence comes from Cryptomeria japonica, assembly GCF_030272615.1. Lineage (NCBI taxonomy): Eukaryota > Viridiplantae > Streptophyta > Pinopsida > Cupressales > Cupressaceae > Cryptomeria > Cryptomeria japonica. The sequence continues at coordinate 675,627,664 of NC_081406.1, read as the reverse complement.
GATATCCCACACTTCCCTATTTTTCCTCCATTCTAAGCAAGAGGTAGGTTCAAATCTTTTCTTATTTCCTCCCATTTTTCCAGCACTATCCCTGAAATTCCTTCTCTCGACTCCAAATCCTGCTCTGGTTTTTGTGGAAGCCCTGAAAAAATGCCTAGAATCCATGCCAAACAATTATGAAAAGACACATACATAAATGCACATTACCTCTGTAATAACCCTGCTTTGAAATAAGTGGAAGAGGCATTTAGAAATTATAGTTGAATATGCCATGTTGTCTCATCTAGATACGGTCCAGATCGAGTAGGGACTTCGCTTCACATGCGAGCTCACTCTCACCATAACTAGTAATGATGTATTTCGTTTGGCAAGCCAGGTTGGCTACCCAATCAGTGCAAAAATTTGCTTCCCTATACACATGTGTAAAAACACACATTTCAAATTCCTCACTAATTTTCTTAGTCGCTTTGATAGCATTGCTAATTGACCAAGAAGGCGGGACATTATTATTCAAATAATTGATAATATTCAATGAATCTCCTTCACACCATACTCTAGTGCAGTTGGCCTCCTTAGCAAGGACCATCCCATGGTAAGCTGCCATTGCCTCAACTACATGGTTTGTCTGATTTCCTATAGGAATGATTTTGACGATTTTGCATTTTCCCCATTCGTCCCTAAGGACCACCCCACATCCTAAAATACCCGGATTACCCTTCAAAGCACCGTCAAAATTAATTTTCATTCAACCATTGGGTAGACTAATCCATATCAGACCTTCTCTAGGATTGATTTGAAAGTGATCTTGACCTTTTAATCTCCACTTCTTGAAGATTGATTGATCATCCTTGTCTTGAGGATTAGCAATACCTCCTATGATTTTCATATTTTCCACTATATTTCTTTTAATTTTCTCAAACACAATTTGAGCCTTAGACACCTTCTCTCTGAAAACTTCATCGTTTCTCTCTTTCCAAATACCCTAGCACATATGGGCTAAAGCTAATTTCCACAACAAAATAGTAGACTTGTTCCTTGAAGGATGATGCCAAGAGTTGAAAACCTCTTGAACAGACTTTGGGAAGCCCCAATTGATTTTAAAGTGATCCAGACATCTTCCCCAAACATTAGTAGAGAAAGTGCAGTGAAAGAGAAGATGATTGATGGTTTCCTCATTTTTCTTGCATAGAATACAAACACTAGGCATACTCATACCTCTTTTTCTGATGTTCTCAATTGTTAGAATTTTATCTTAGAGGGTTGTCCAGAAAAAAATATTAACCTTAGGGATAAGGTCTTTCACCCAGGCCTTCGCCCAGCATGGGCTCTCCATTTTAGAATACTATTGATAATAAAGAGAATCCACAGTGAATGTCCATTTGTTGTGAGTTTCCAAATTAATAGATCTTCATCTTCCACCACCACCATAGAGCTCATTATTTTGTTCAAACTTCCCAAGGACTGGTCCACCTGAGATAAATCCTTCCACTGTCCATCTTGCCAGTAATCACCCACCATAGATCCAAATCTTTTCTTGCACTACTTCTAAAATCTGCTCCACTCAGGATTTTCAGTCAAAGGGGACTCAAGAAACCAAGGGTCTTCCTAGAATTGGATAAGATTCCCTTTCCCCATCTTCCATTTTGCACCTCTGACAATTAAATCTCTTGTTCTAGATACATTCTTCTAGATATTGGAGCCAATTGGAATATTTTTTTCTTTGAGGAAGCTTAGAAGAGTTAGACATTGCCTTTTATACTTGTTGTCCCATATCAATTTCCATTCTCCCTGGTTTTTATACCCTCTCCAAATCTACTTGGCCAGAAGGTATTCATTCATGTCTCTTATTCTTCTTAGACCCAGACCTCCCTTTCTTATAGGCTTGCAGACCTTGTCCCACACAAACAAATTCATTCTCTTCTTCTCCTCAACCCCTGCCCACAAAAAAGTTCTTTGGATCTTTCAATAGCCTCTGCATACTTGACAGGAATTCTTAAAAGGCTAATGGCATAAAGAGGAATACTTTGAAGAGTTGATTTCAACAGCTGAACCTTACCAGCTTGGCTGAGAAGAGAGCCCTTCCAGCCAACTAGCTTCTTGTGGAATTTATCCACCAAAGCTCCCCAGAAAGTGTCAAGTGGATCATGACATAAGGGAAGCCCCAAGTAGATAGTAGGGAGACTCCCCATTTGACAACCCATGATATTTCTTATTTTAATCTTCCTTCTCTCCAGGGTGTTGATGCAGTAAACAAAACTTTTAGATCAATTAATAAGTTTCCCAGTAGCATAACCATAACTATCCAAAGATTTATTTAAACTTCTAGAGTCTTGCACAATAGCCCTTCCCATTATTATAGAATCATCCACAAACTACTAATGGGAACAGACTTGATCTGTTGAAGATAGATTCAAACCACAAAACTCCCCCTTCTCAACCAGCTTCCCTATACATCTCCCCATTAATTCTTCCATGATAATAAAGATAACCAGGGAAAGAGGATCTCCCTATCCGAGTCCCCTCGAGGACTTGAAGACAGGGGAAGGAGATCCATTAATTAAAATAGAGAAAGAAGCCAAAGAGATTAATTTCCTAATAAGATTAATACTTCTAGAGAAGAAGCCAAAAGCAGAGAGAGGTTCCATCATAAAATCCCAATCCACTCTATCATAGGCTTTAGATAGGTCAAGCTTCAGAAGAAAGCCTTCTTTTTTAGAATTAGACAAAGAATGGATATTTTCATGCACTGAGATTATCGAGTCCAAGATTTGTCTACCAGGGACAAAACCACTTTGCTGAGGAGAAATGATAGAGGGAAGCAACTTTAGGATTCTAGAAGTAAAAGCCTCGGAGATGATCTTGTAAAGAGAGTTGCATAGACTTATAGGTCTGAAGAGATCCATGGAGTTGGCTCCCATCTTTTTGGGGATAAGAGCAATAAAAGTGCCATTTATCTCTTTCAAAATTCTTCTAGCCCCAAAAAACTCTTTCACAGCTCTAGAAACATCTTCTCCAATAATATGCCAATACATTTGAAAAAAGAACATGGGAAAACCATCCGGGCCTGATGCCTTATTTCCTTCGAAGGAGTTGACAACTTTTAGAATCTCATCATTGGAAGGGATAGCAATTAGGTAATAATTTTGATCATCCCCTAGGATTGTAGGGATACAATCCAAAAGGTTCTTTTGGGCCTCCATATCCAAATTTTGGTCCTTAGCAAGAAGGGTGGAGAAAAAATCCATAGCAACCCTGCTCTTAGGTTCTTCCTCATCAATACTTCTGCCATTCACTTTAATCTGTGATATTCTGTTGATGGCCTTATGTTTTAGGGTGGACATATGGAAGTATTTAGTATTTATGTCCCCTTCCTTCAACCATACATTTCTTTACCTTTGTTTCCAGAAGGTTCCTTCTTTAGCTATTATGTCATGATATCTCATAAGGATGACATCTTCAGCATCTCTTGAAGTATTAGTATAACCATTATTTTGTATCTCATCCTGAATATGCTTTAGCTCTAAGAGAATTGTGGCTTTCGAGGCAAAGATATTCCCAAAGCATTCCTTATTCCACCTCTTAACATTTTCTTTTACAAGCTTAAACTTTTTGACCACTCTGTACATAGCATTCCCTTCAATACTGACTTGCCACCATTCCTTTATCTTGTTTTCCATATCCAGGTGTTTAGTCCTCATTCTCTCAAATTTATAAGGGAAGTGTCTCCTTCTATTCTTGGTCTCCGTCGTAAAGGATATAGGATAGTGGTTCGATCCTGCCCTTATGTGAGCATATAAAGAACAAAAATGAAGATTAAACCAATCTAGGGAGATAAGAGCTCTATCAAGTCTAACCTTAATTAAATCCTCGCCACTCCGTCTATGAGTCTAGGTAAATTTAACTCCTTTCAACTCCAGGTCATGGAGAGCATTTTTGTTGATAAAGTCCATCAAGTCTAATCTACTGTCCAGATTAGTTTGGCTCCCTCCTTTTTTTTTAATTTTCCTTCAAAGGAGTATTGAAGTCCCCCATAATCACCCAACTATCTTCAGCAAACCTACTTCTTAACAAGGTTAGTTTTTTCAAAAATCACTTCTTCTGGTCTTAGTGTTAGGAGCATACAAATTAGTTAAGACCCATGAAGTGCTATTTTTAAGATGCTTAAATCTGATACATGTCAGGTTGTTGTCCTGAATCAACACTTCTCCTTCTACATTATTTTTGTTCTAGAAAGTAACAATACCTCCCGAGGCACCTTCTGAACTACCTCCACTAACACCTCCATTATTGAACATCTTCAAACTTTCTACCTTATCTTTTGACATCTTGGTTTCTTGAATTAAAAAAATATCTGGGTTTTTGTCTCTAATCATACTTTTAACTAAATCATGTTTGTGAGGATTGTTCAATCCTCGGATATTCCAAGAGATGATCTTCATGGTTTTTTAGAAATACCTGCCTCAAAGATGGTTCTTTGAGTCCCATCTACAATATTCTTGCTTGTTTCCATTGCCCTCTTCTTTGCATTTGAATATCTTCCTAGAGATGTATGCTGCGCTCCCACATCTCTAAGCCTACTTCTGGTATTTCAGGTTGATGTGCTATTATTGGTATTGTTGTTATTATTTTTTTTTTGCTTGATCTTTGTTTTATCCTCTGCTATTTCTTCTTCCTCCTTCTTTGATTCACTCTTTCCCAATGCCTTTTTGATGTCTTCCTCATCTCCCTATTTTGGCTCTTTTTCCTCCAGAAAAGTCAGCTTTACCTTAACTAGAGAAGCTAAGTGGTTGCCTAGTTGCAAGACTGGAGTCAAGGAGATATACTAGGTTCTAAAGAAGGGAAGGGGTTTTTGATTATGTCTTTCAGGAGTTACAGAACCATCAACTTATGAATCTAAATTTATGTTTGTTGTTGATGAATGTTACCATCAATGAAAAAAGGCTATTTTTTGAAAATGTGAAGATTATAGTGTGTCGATATGGTTTTCACTGATGTCAACATACTAATTTTGTGTTTTAGTGATTGGTTTGTGTTCCACATTTATGATATGTTGTAGTTGTAGTCATGAGGTTTTGATATATTGTTGGATGTTGCCTTAGGATGTCATGCTCAATATTTGGTGCTCCAGAAGTTGTTCTCTGAAAGTATGTTTCATTATGGTGATGTTTAATAGTATTTGCAATGCTTCGTATTTCTTAGTGCAGTCACCGGTTAGGAGGGACCTCAAAGAGATCAATCTGGACTGAAAAGCAAGAGTAAACACAATGGAAAGAAGACGATATGATGGAGACAATGCAGAACTAAATGAATTAGATTATGAAAACTATTAACAAGCAACCAGTAACATCTGAGTTACAAGCTTCGGCTCACTAGCCTACTACAAACATACTTAATTACGGAACAGGTCACTCCCAGACCTCTAAATCTTAAGATCTATCTATTATGTTCTACCTGACTAAATCACAATTCTCAATTACAATGATTTATATGATCCAAGGGGATCCAGTTAGTCAAAAGGGATCAAATGTCAAAGAACAGGATCAAATGTGTAAAAGCAACAGGTCAACCTCCGCCAAAGAGATTCCTCCGAAAAATTGAATGGATGAAGTGTGGATGAAAGGGAAGGTCAGACACATGCCAAGGAACATTGGAATCAATGAGTCGAGGCTTTGTAAGCTACAGAAAGGATCTACAAGATTATCCAATAGGAAAATAGGTTCAAGTAGTTCTGGTGCCAGAAAACTATCTCGAAATCCAGAATCGATAACTTGCCGAAAAATGATCCGAATACTCCATGGTTTAGGAATAAAGAAGATGATCATGTCCTCAAGAAAAATCCAGCTCCGCAAGATCTAGTGACCTAATTCAAATTGTAGAAAGAAATGTTGAAACTGCAAAAATAAAAAAAGCAAACTAAAAAGAAATGTTTTTGGTTAATGCAAGATTGCCAAGAACCGGGGATGCTCCCGCATCAGACATCAGGGGTTGCTAAAAAAGTGAGTCTCTCACTTTGTTGGGGTTAGAGGAAAACCAAGATAGTCCATCTTTGCCTGTGAAATCCAAGATGAATCTTTAACTGGTCTGTCCTTCCATTTCACTGGATACTCTTTGAATTGACTGCTCTGGGTACTACGCCCAATCCTACTGTCCAAAATGTCTTCAATCTACTCTGGTTCCTTCCAAGGAAACTATTTCTCCAAGTCTGGAATATCATCTTTACTAAATTTTGATTCATGATACTACTATAGATCTGCAATGTTAAATATAGGTGAAATATTCAAAATATTTGGTAACTCCACTTCATATGCATTTCCGGAACTGAATTTCCTGAAGATTTTACAAGGTCCAAACTTTCTCATCTACAACTTGATATAGGTTCCAACTAGAAATATTTCTTTTCTCAGGTAGACCATCAATTAATCACCAACTTCAAATTCCTTATGTCTTCTCTTTTCATCTACTTTATCTTTATACTTGTTCATATCCTCCAAATGTTGTTTAACCTGTATATGTAAGTCCTTCATGTGATCAAAAAATTCTTCTACTTCTACACTCCTCTTGTCTTCACTGCTGATATCTTTGAATTTTGGTATACCTCTAGGGTGTACTCTGGTAACAATCTCAAGAGGTGTTCTTTTGGTACTTCTATTCACTAAATTGTTGTAGGCAAACTTTGCTTGTGCAAGAATCAAATCCCAACTTCCAGTTTTCTCTCCAACTAAGCATCTCAACAAATTTCCCAAACTCAAGTTTACTACTTTTGTCTTTCCATTAGTCTATGGATGAAAAGTAGAACCAAACTTCAAATCTGTCCTCATCATCTTGCAAAGTGTTGTCCAAAAATAACCAACAAACTTAGTGTATCTATTTGAATCTATGCTTTTAGGTAATCCATGCAATCTCACCACTTCCTTGAAAAATAAGTCATCTACATGCACTGCGTCTGATGCATTCTTACAAGGTATGAAATGAGCCATCTTTGAGAATCTATCGACCACCACAAATATAGAATCATTCCCTCTCTATGTCTTAGGCAATCCAAGTATGAAATCCATGCTTATATCCTCCCAAGGTCTCTTTGGTACTGTAAAAGGTTTATACAATCCCACATTCTGACTACTCCCTTTTGCAACTTGACAAACTCTACAACTCTGCACAAATCTCCTAACATCCTTATGAATCTGAGTCCAAAAGTAATGTTCACTTACCAATGCTATCATTTTGTCAATACCAAAGTGTCTAGATAATCCTCCACTATGCTTCTCCTTTATCAGATTCTCCCTCATAGAACTCTTAGGTATACACAACTGAACTCCTCTGAATAAAATCCTATCATGAATAAATTAATCCAACCACTAACTTCTGTCTACCATAACCGACTCTCTACATTCTTTCCAAGGTTTTGCAAAATCTAGGTCATCATCATACAAGGTCTTCAATTCTTCAAATCTTAATACCGTCACTCTCATCTCTGTCAACAAATTCATTCTCCTCCTCAATGCTTCAGAAAGTTTGTTTGACTTCCCACTCCTATGCTTCAACACAAAGGTGTAACTCTGCAAAAATTCTACCCATCTCATATGTCTTTCATTAACTTACTCTAACTATTCAAATACTGTAAGGCTTGATGATCAGTATATAACATAAATTCCTTAGGCAACAGGTAATGTCTCCACTTATTCAAGGATTGAATTATGACATAAAATTCTTGATCATACACTGAATATCTCCTTCTGGCATTTTTCAACTTCTCACTAAAATGAGCTATTGCTCTCCCTTCTTGACTTAATACTACTCCAATTGCATTCTCGCTTGCATCATAGTCCACTTGAAATACTTTGTTGAAATCTGGTAAAGCTAACATAGGTTGTTTAGTGAACTTTTGCTTCAACAATTCAAAACTTTTATTGGCTCTAGTGGTCCACTTGAATTATTTCCTATCTCCCCTCATCGTCTCAATCATGGGACTACAAACTAAACTAAAATTCATGATAAACTACTGGTAGAAACTAACCAATCTATGAAATGATCTTACTTCTCCAATGATTTTTCGGTGTAGGTCATTCAACATTTTCTCTTACCTTCTTAGGGCCCATCTTCAATCCATTTGCAGAAATCACAAATCCCAAATAGACTCCTTCTTCATGAAAGTTCACTTCTTAAGGTTTATCAACAACTTTTCTTCTCTTAACCTCTGGAAAACTTATCTTAAATTCAACAAATGCTCCTCTTTTGTCTTACTGAAAATTAAAATGTCATCCAAATATACAAAAACAAACTTGCCCAAGAATTTCTTCAAAACCTCATTCATCAATCTCATGAAAGTACTCGGTGCATTAGTCAACCCAAAAGGCATCACCAACCATTCCTACAATCCTTCCTTTTCCTTGAATGTTGTCTTCCACTCATCTCCTTCTCCGATTTTGATATAATGATATCCACTCTTCAAGTCTATCTATGTGTAGTATGCGGATCCACTCAAGCAATCCATTATGTCATCCATCCTAGATAAAGGAAACCGACACTTCACTCTGATCTTGTTTATCACTCTAGAATCGGTACACATCCTCCATTCTCCATTATTTTTAGGTGCTAACACCGTTGGAACTACACAAGGACTCAAAATTTCTCTAATAAAACCTTTCTTCAACAACTCCTGGACTTGTCTATTCAAATCCTCATTCTTTTCCAATGTCAACCGATGTGCAATTTTGTTGGGCAAACTAGCTTTGGGAATCAGGTCCATGCAATGATTGATACTCCTCACAGTTGGTAACCCATCAGGCACATTATCTAAAATGATGTCTTCATACTCTGTCACCAAATCCCTTATCTCCTTTGATTTTTATTCTTCATGCTCCAAGCTCTCAGTCTTCTCAGGGACTAAGGCAAAACACACATTCTCATGTCTCATTCCATTGAGGAATTTCCTTCCATCCACTAAACACATTCTAGTATTCATACAAACTTCACTCTTTAGGGGCTCCTCCAAGGGTAACAAGGATTGTTTCATCCCATTTTCTACAATAGTGTATATGTTCTTTCTTCCATCATGTATTGCCTGTCTGTCAAACTGCCAAGGTCTACCCAACAAAATGTGACAAATATCCATAGGCATAATATCACATAGAACTTCATCATGATAAATTCTAATTTTCAATTTCACCAAGCATTGCTCAGTCACTAAAAACTTATGATCATCCTAAATCCATGCTATCTGATACATGGATTAGGGTTTTTCAATCTATTCAACAATAATTTATTCACCATCTCTTCTAAAACAAGATTATCTGAACTACCACTATCAATAACTGCTTTACAACATTTACCAAATACCTTACATCTGGTCTTGAACAAATTTCTTCTCTGCAACGACTCTTCATCTTCTCCGGTATGACATAAGACTTGCCACATCATTAATAGTTCTCCATCTTTTGGTTTGTTAGCTGATCTGGTGGGGCCTTCTTCCACCAATGTTGTTCTCCTAGTATTCTCTATCTTCTTACATTCAAAAGCATGATGTCCTTCTCCTCCACACTTAAAACAAGTTCTTTTAAACACTCTTTTCTTGCCTTTTGTCATCTTTTCTAAAACTTTCATTTCGATAGCCATCAGGTTCTCTTCTCTAGTAGAAATTTATGTCATCCTTTTGGTATGATCTACCATCCTTTCTTACTTATTTGTCCTTGTTTCAATTTGTATAGGTTCCTCTTCCTCTGAAATATCCTCTTCCTCCTTGAAATCTTCCTCCAGAAAACCTTCCACCTCTACATCTTTGTCTCTTTTCATGTCTTTTGTTCAACTTCTCTTCTTATTTCAGGACATATTGGTAAGCTTCTTCAACACTCTACAACTTGATCAAACTGAGTTCATCTTGTATAGACATCCATAATCCATTCAAATATCTTGAAACGTGTTCAACCTCATCATCGACATGTCTGGATCTGATATTCAACTTGTAAAATGCTTTGGTATACTTCTTCACACTAGATTCTTTCTGCTTCAATTTCTGCAACTTTCAGAATAGATTTACTTGATAATGAACTGGCATAAACTCCGATTTGAACTTGGCAAACGTCCGCTCCCATGATTTGATTTTATCTTTGCCTCTTATTTGTCTATCAACTTTCAAATGCTCCCACCAAAGAGATGCATGACCCTTCAATCGGGTACATGAATATTTTACCTTTCTTTCTTCTGCAATGTTCTCAAAATCAAAGTACTTTTCCATCTCCAAGATCCAATCCATTAATTCATCTAAATTTTACTTTCATCATACTCCGGTGGGGTAAAATCTGTTTTAGTATTTTCTCTACTCAAAACCCTCAAGAATCTCTCTTCCTCTAGATCAATCGTCAGTGGATTTGCTACTTGTTATGTCGGTGCTTATTCTTCTTCATCTTTGCTCACATCTTCAATATGTCAGTCTCTTCTCTGGGCTGTCTCAATCACCTCCAACCATGTTTCGATTCCTCTCAACATTTTCATCACAACAGGCTCTGTATTCCCATGCACTCCACCATTTCTATTTCCTCTTCATGCCATCTTCATGTTAGTCATCTGTAGCTATAGGTTAGATGCATAGTCTACCACCCTACAACAAGATTCTCAGGACAACACAATAATTAGAACAAAATCTCACTCAGATACCACTTGGTGCAGTCACCGGTTAGGAGGGACCTCAAAGAGATCAATCTAGACCAGGAAACAAGAGTAAACACAATGAAAACAAGAGGATATGATGGAGACAATGTAGAACTAAATGAATTACATCATGAAAATTATTTACAGGCAATCGGTAGCATTCGAGTTACAAGATTTGGCTCACTGGCCTTCTACAAACATGCTTAATTATAGAACAATTCACTCTCTAACCTCTATATCTTAAGATCTATCTACTATGTTCTATCTGAATGACTCTTAATGCTCAATTACAATGATTTATATGACCCAAGGGGATCTAGTCGGCCAAAAGGGATCAAATGCTGAAGAACAAGATCAAACGTGTAAAACCAACAGGTCGGCCTCTGCCAAAGATATTCCTCCCAAAAATCTAAAGGATGAAGTGCGGATCAAAGGGAAGGTCAGCCACACACCAAGGAACATTTGAATCAATGAGCTAAGGCTCTGCAAGCTATAGAAAGGATCCTCAATATTCTCCAATAGGAAAATAGGTCCAAGTGGTTCTAGTGCCAGAAAAATATCTCAGAATCCATAATCGATAACTTGTTGGAAAATGATCCAAATGCTCAGTGGTTTAGGAATAAAGAAGATGATCATGTCCTAGAGAAAAATCCATCTCCGCAAGATCCAGTGAGCAAATGCAAAATCCAGAAAGAAATGTTTAAACTACAAAAACAGAAAAAATAAACTGAAAAGAAGTATTTTTGGTTGATGCAAGATTGCCAAGAACCGAGGATACTCCTACATCATTTCTCTACATTTATGGTTCTGATGATAATATTTTGAATTTAAGTTGTTCATGTCTTTATCTTTTTTATTTTAATTTGGGATGTGATGATGTGCTCCGAAGTTGTCTAGGTCTGGTTGACCTTGAATGTTTTTGTTTTGCTCTGGTGATTGTGGCATATGGAACATGTTATTTTGATCAATGTAATGCATTTTGTTGTGGTCCATTTTACATTCCTTTCCACTGTGAGAATGTTTAGTGAGGATCTAAATTTAAAATTATGTTTTGGTGAATTGTTTTTGGTTGACTTGTGAGATTCCTAATTCAAGAGATCAATATAAATAAAGGACGATTATAATGATAAATATATAGAAGCAAGTGGACTGAAAAAGAAAAATTTGTTGGTATGAATTTGTGTGAGATTATGTGAAGTTGTAGTTGATCAGTGTGGTTGTGTGTTGTTGTTGTTGTTTGGTAGTAGAGGCGATGAGCCAAATTTTTCTTTCAACATTGCAACATTATGGCAATTGTGCTTCAATGATGGATTTTTTCTTTTTCCTTCTTCTTCCTCTGGGTACTGAGCCCTTTTTCTAGCAATTCTAGTCAGGCAGTGGGCATTCTAACAGTGAGCCACCCTTTATAAAAATCACCTTAATTGGTGTCACCCTAACAGGTGTTTCATAATTGAGAATTAGCATTCTCCATGGTTTTTCCCTTCTTGGGTTTTCCATGCAAATTCCTGTGTATATTCCATGTGTGTGCTCCTCCATGCTTATATCTATTTATGGTTAAGTAATTCAAAGTTTGTTTACCAGATTTCTTTCTATGAAATAAGTAAAAGATTTTAATTGACAACTGATTCACCCCCCTCCCCCCCAACCCCCTCAGTTGTCTGAATATTCAATAGTTACATGACTAGGGATAAGAGAAAGTTGATGAATTTCAGGAAGTTTGGATGAGGAGTTGTTACTTTTAATTATCGCTATTGCCAAGATTACTAGTAAAGATACTTTAAGCCTTTAGGGTGGAAATAAAAGAGCCTATAAAGTTTTGTATGAATAAGATTATAATATAATCTTCTAAGTGTAATTCAAATGTGTGAAAATGGTTACAATCTCATTTTCAATGCAAAAGGATGTGAAATTAGGAAAAAGGATATTGATGAGTTAGTTGTGGAAGGAAGCAAGACTAATAGTGATGTGTATCATCTCAGTGAAGTTAATGGGAAGAATTGATTTTACATACAAAGGAAAGACAGTTGGTTGTGGTTTAAAAGATTGAGATATGTTAAATTTGATGATCTGTTGATAATTAGCTCAAAGGGAATGGTAAGAACATGCCCAAGATCAAGAAGCCTCCATCTACAACTTGCAAACTGTAGACACCTAAAATTGTCCTAGCCTAATTATATAAATATTTTATTTATTTAATTATTTTATCTTAATCCTTCTATTAATTAAATAATTTTTTATTTATTTAACCAATTCACTAATCCTCTTCTAGCCTTTCTCTATTTAAATAAATATTTTTATTTATTTAAATTATCCTTTCCTTAAATCAAAAAAATATTTAATTTATTTAATTGGCCCCACCTCTTCTATTAATTAAATAAATCTTTATTTATTTAATTAATTCTTTAGTTTTTTCTCTACATGATACTTGCCATTCATCTCTTAATTTACCTCTAATCACCTCTCAAATATTTTCCCATTTCATATACCTACCCTCCAATCTGAGCCAATCATTTATCCTTCCACCTCTTAATCCTAGCCCTCCATTTTTAGGGCAATCTCTATAAAACGAGGATCATTACCCTATGCTACCATATCTCAATCATTCAATCAAGTGCCTACATATTGTCAAGTTACATATACAACTACAATCTGTTCTTTATTGAGATCTTGTGCACAATACAAAATTTGAGAGCAACCATAATCAATATCAAGCAAGAGCAATGGAGATATAAAATAATAGAGATCAAACCCTATGAGCATGTGATGGTATAATCTTTCTATTTTGTGTTTTGCATGTTTTTTAGTTTCTTCATTGGTATATGTTGGATTTATTGTAGAACTAGGTTTTATGTGGTTGAATCTTATTAGGTTTTACAATATTTGAGTTTCCAATTCCATCATATACACAAACCATGTCACAGGGGAAAACAGACAAAGATCAAATTTCCTACTAAGGAATATTCTACAACAAAGTCATTGGATTTGATCAATTTTGATCTATGTGGACCTATGAGGACAAAGAGTTTACAAGGTGATACGTATTTTATGATGCTTGTTGATTATTATTCTAAAATGACTTTGATTACTTTTCTAAAAGAGAAATTAGATACTTTTGGAAGTTTAAGGAATTTAAGGCTATGATTAAAAATGAAATCATAAGAACAATCAAATTTTTGAGATTAGAAAGAAGTGAAGAGTTGACCTTGTTTCAAATATGTTTGTGTTGTCATTAATGTCAAACTTGTTTGGTGTTGTTATTGATGTCACAAGTGAAGATTATATTGTTCTTGTGTAGTGGTGACAAAGGTGAAGAATAATTTGTTGTGGCTCAGTTGTGCGGTTGTGGTATGTGGTACGGAAATGAGTGTTCAAATGTTGTTATGTTATTTGAAGCTAACATTGAGTAAATATGAGATATGTTTGGAAGATGACACATAGTGGAAGTTATAATATGTGGGGAAGAGTATTTAATGCCCTTATGGAGGATGCTCTACTTTCCTCCAATATTTGAAAATGATAGCTTGCAATTATGGATATATTGTCTACATTTTGTGGATGTTTCACCCTCATGTTTTTAGGTTCTTTATTACTCAGATAGTAAAATTGATGGTCGCGGTATGTAGACAGTAAAGTTGTTTGTCAGGACTCGTTTGGAGAATGCTTTATATTTTTCCATTATGATGATTATAGTGTTGTAGCTTGGAGGACATATTCATATGGTTTGTGCAGTGTTCCAGTTCAAATTTCATGTGCTGGTTTGCCAAGCAAGTGAAGCCATGTTTTTCTATTGTTCGGTGTGGTGAGTTGTGTTGGTCCCTGTTTGACTTAGTTGGTTTATGTTATTTGGATCATACTCTTTTGGTCTAGATATGCATTGAAAATTGAATTAAGTTTTTATGGGTCTTACCATGGCTTGTGAAGATCCGCATTGAGTAATTTGTATTGGGTGATGTTTTTTGGGCTGTTTGGTTAATTTTATTTATTGTTTACATTAGATGCTAAATTTTTGTTAGGAAAATGGTTTCTCAACCATGCATATTCATAATGTTACTAATTTTGGTTAGTTTTTATTTGAGCACAGATTGGTCCAAAATTTTCCCCAAAGCTTTGAATTGTCTAGATAAGAATGCTATTAAATTTTTGTTACAATATCATGTCGATATTTGCAGATATTAAAGTTTTTTGTTTTTCAAAAGTTGTGAACGAAAGTTTTGAAGTTAGTTTTGAGGGCTTTAGAGGCTCCAAAATGGCCCAAAAGCATATTTACCTAGCATAGCAGGTTATAGCTTAATATAGAACATCATAAGATTTTCAAAACTTTAAATGATTTGTCTATCAGACACCTAATTCAAAATTTATTGCCTTCAGAAGTTGGGTCTCTTCAAATAGAATATATAAAAATGTGTAAAATACATAAATGAGTTGTTAAAGGGAGGTACATGTGTTGATGCGTGTTTTGACATATCATAGAGAATTTAGGATTAGATATAAGGTGGGTGCTATTTAATTGGGTGGTTTTAGCTCATGGTTTTGTAATAGTGTTTGATAGTTTCATGTATTGTATCTCCTATATATGAGGTGCATGAGATGGAGGTTGTGTGTAAGATTCTTATAGCTATTGAGTCACCTTTGAATCTCTAGTTGGTGATCCTCCTATGAAAATATTTCTCTACAAGTACATTGTATTCTATTATTAATTTTTGAATAATATAGTGGACGACTTTTGGAGTGTGGGTTTTTTCTCCTAAAAAGGTTTTCCCCATGTAAATAACTTTGTCGTGGTATGCATGCTATTTATGTTTATTTATGTTAAGTTTATATAACTATTGTAAGGATCTATAAAATTTATTACATTACTATCCTCTCAAGGTTAGTATAAGAAGTTGTTTCACTAATTAACTTCCTTACAAGTGATATCAAAGCCCGATCACCTTTGGTTTCAAGTGTGGATTGTTAGGTTTATTGAACTAATCTAGATTTGAGTGGGAGCTTGAATAGAAGATACTTTTTTATCTTGTCACAAGAATTTTTAGATGGAAAGTTCATTAGGAAGAATAGAGATGGAGAAACTTTTGGAAGTAATTTTGAGATGTGGAAGTTGAAGATGGAGGATCTGCTAATAGATCAAGATCTATGGGATGCTATTGATGTGAATGTCTCAAGAACTTCAAATCCTACTACAACTGCTCAGTATGGTGTTATGGATCATAAAGTTAAGGACCTAATCAGATTGTGATTGGTAGACTCTTTTCTAATGAATGTACATGAAGAGACCTTTGCAAATAAGCTATGGAATAATCTTGGTGAGATGTACCAAGCCAAATATTTATTGAATCAAAATCTCTTAAGGAAGAAATTGTATTCCTTGAGAATGGAAGACGGTGGATGGATTACAAACCACCTAGAAGAATTTTATATGTTGGTGGCTAAATCGACATCTATTAGTGTCAAGATGGATGAGGAAGATAAATTTCAAATCTTTCTTTGTTCTTTGTTGAATTTGTGGGATCCTCTTGTTATGGATATCAATAGTACTTTTGTTGTTTTTAAGTTTGAAGATATGGTGGGTTATTTTCTTGGTGAAGAGATGCAGATGAAGGTGTCCATCAGTTCAAAGGAATCCCTAACTATTCATGGAAGACCTAAGGAAAAGGGAAAGAAGAATGAGAAGCATGAAAATTCCAAGTCTAGAGCAAGATCCATATCTCCTGGAAAGTCCAAAGTCATTTTATGGAAATGTGTTAAATTAGGGCAGTTTCATAAGGATCACAAAGAAAAAATGAAAAAGAAAAAGAAGAATTTTGATTCTGATTCTGAGTCCAAGAACGAAGATGGTGATGCATTCATTACAACTTTGGCCACTCATGTAGGTAATGATGAATGGTTAATTGACTCAGGTGCATATTTTCAAATGACTTCCAATAGAGATTGGTTTTTTGAATATTAAGAATTTAATGGAGGTAAGTGTGCAAGTAGTCTTTTCTAATGTAGGATACAAAATGGTTAGAGGTGCTATGGTGATTGCTGGAGGTGTCAAATTTGGCACACTGTACAAGCTAGATGCATACATTATTGAGTGTAATAACACTTATGTGAAAAGTAAATCTATGAATACTTCATTATAAGAGGTGATGGTTTCTCCTTCAGCAGATGGTCATGGATTTTGGGTGCCTCAGGGTTCTTTTTCTTCTAAATCAAAATTACCAGCAGATAAGACTATGTTATGGTACTAGAGACTTGGCCACGTTGGAGAAAAGCATATAAGGACCTTGAAAAAGAAAAACCTTGTTGAAGGTTTGAATGATTGTAATCTTGATTTTGATTTCTATGAGCATTGCATTTATGGAAAATAAAACCGCGTTTAGTTTTACTTGAGTTCTCATAAATCTACATGGTGTGTTGGATCTTATTCATTCTGATGTGTTTGGTCCTATAGATATTCCTTCCATTACAAAATCCACATATTATGTTTCATTTATTGATGATTATAGCAAAAGGACATGGGTATATTTTCTAAAGAGTAAATTTGAAGTTTTTAGTCGATGTAAAGGATTTAAAGCAATGGTTGAGTTATATACTAGGAAGAAAATAAAATGGTTGAGGATTGATAATGGCAGTTGTAGACACTTAAAATTGTCTCGTTACTAAGATCGCTTATTATTCCTGTATTTTAATTATTCAATTAATCTATTTTTTCCCTCTAGATCAATAATCCTC
Source organism: Cryptomeria japonica (assembly GCF_030272615.1). Taxonomy (NCBI): domain Eukaryota; kingdom Viridiplantae; phylum Streptophyta; class Pinopsida; order Cupressales; family Cupressaceae; genus Cryptomeria; species Cryptomeria japonica. The sequence goes on along the minus strand of NC_081406.1, from coordinate 675,610,303 downwards.
TTTTTCATCACACACTAATTATTTAATTTCTACCTTAGTCATTTATCATTTGACCATTCCTTTTTAAATTAATTAAATAATTTTATTATCAAATTAATCCTGATCATTCACTTTAACTAAATGATCTTGATCATTTAATTAAATTCAATTTCTATTCTTCCCATTATTAAATAATTTCTTTTAATTATGTCCTCTAGATTAAATAATTTTCTTAAATTTATCTAATTTAATTTCAATTTAATCAAATTCCCTCCAAACTCAAATTCATTTCATTCTCTATTAAATTTCATTTCATTTGACATTTTTGAAAATCAAAATTTTAAATTAAATTACATTTCATACTAATTTCCTACATCACATGTCAAAAATCTAACTGCCACTAATGTCCAGTCAACTCACAATCAAGTTTTTCTAACTAATCAGTTAACTATCAATCGCTTTTTTCTGACTAATCAATCAATCCAATTAACAAATAATTCAACTCAGGAATCTAGCCAATCAATCCAGTTAACTATTTGTTGGTTAACATATTTGTCTCCTTCTTAAACTTCTAACTATGTTCTCCTTAAAGCAAAATGTGACTCCATTTTTCCCTTTTGAAAGAAACAAATTTACCAACAGTTGGAAGAATTAATGAAAATTCAACCTCTGCATTTGAGGGCAGCTCCTCATATGATTTGCAACAAATTAATTGTACAATTGATATGCTAACACTTTTAACCAGAAAGTATTTAAAGGTTTCAACATTTATCCATCAACACAAATAAATGCCTAAATTTCTCTGAAAGAATGTTAAAAGGGGAGTTCACAGGCTCTGATTTATAACATATTTGCTGCATACATTCAAAACAAAATGGGGACTCAACAAGAGAAATTAATAGCTTGATTTAGACTCTCTCATGCCTCACAGGGCATGGGGGATCAAGCAGATCAACTCCATGTGAGTCATCCAACAACTTATAATAAATATGAACTGAGAAGAAATGCAAAGATGACTGATTACCAGATTATATCATGTCCACATAGCAACTTAAGAAAGATTATGAATCTTAGAATGCACAGATTCAAAGTTAACACAACATTCCATTAATAATCAGTAATTGTATCATTCTCAAAAAACTTTTCTATTGCTTCAAAAATCATAGTTTCAAAACCCGTTCAAAGGCAATCTTTTTAGCTTAAATAGCCACCAGGCCATAGTTTTTACATGATTAACAAATAACATTTACTTTTGTAGACACCCAAAATTGTCTTGTCTAATTAAATAAATATTTTATTTATTTAATTATCTAAGCTTAATTCTTCTATTAATTAAATAAATCTGTATTTATTTAATTAATTCATTTATCCTCTTCTAGCCTTATTTCTCATTTAAATAAATACATTTATTTATTTAAATTATCTTTTTCCTAAATTAAATAAATATCTTATTTATTTAATTGATCCCACTTCTTCTATTAATTAAATAAATCTTTATTTATTTAATTAATTCATTAGCCTTTTCTACCTATGACACATGTCATTCATCTCTTAATTCATACACTACCTACCCCTTTCATTATTTTATTATTTCTTTTACCTACCCTCTAATCATAGCTGACCTCCTTTTACACCTCTCAATCTTATCCCTCCATTTCATATAGTGTCTTCTATATAAGGAGATGCTTCCTTCATTATCAAACCCTAATCGACAATTTGGAGGACTTGACTACACTACGATCCTACTTGCAACCACATTCCGTTCTTTGTTGAGCTCTTGTGCACATAAAATCTGAGAGCAAATATATCAAGCAAGATCAATGGAGATAGGAAGAATGGAGATCAAAACCCTATTGGACATGTGATGGTATAATCTTTGTGATTTCATGTGATTTGCATTGTCTTAGGTAATCTTCATATGTTATGGTGGATCTTTGTTGATTGTTAGGCTAGGGTTTTGTGGTTGAATTCATTTAGCCTTTCAATATTGTTATTATTGTTATCCATTTTCACCATATACATTTTGGCACGCCCGGTGCGACTCTTGTCCCTTTGCATTTAACCTCCTTGTTGCAGATCTTGTGTTTTGAAGTTGCAGATCGGACATTTTGGCAGCATTTTTGGTATTTTCGCGTCTGCGCACTTTCGGATCGCGTTTTTGATTTTCAGGCGCGTCTGAGACAACTTTATCCGCGTCTGTGTTTTGTCAATATTTCATTTTGCAGGTTCCGGGATAGGCGCATCTGTGTCTTTTTTATCCGCGTCTGTGTTACAGGAGCGCGTCTGTGTTATATAAGCACGTCTGTGTCGTATTCACCCGCGTCTGCATACAGAAAGCGCATCTGTGGTTCTTAATTGCGTCTGTGTCTCACAGAACCGCGTTTCTGTTTCGGAGTCGCATCTGCGTAGGAGGTAATCGCGTCTGTGTATTGCTTGTTTCAAAATTTTGGAAATTTTATTGATTCGGTTTTTGGATTTTGCATTTAGGGTTTCAGATCTGGTTTACTTTTAGACTAACATTTTCAGATCTAGCTAACAAAATTGGTGCAACTTGTCTTGGAAGCAAAACGTTTGGTTGAAGGCCCCTATTTTCACAAAGTCTTTTGGGTTTTAAAAATTTACCTAACTTGTGTGCTTGCAGGGAGGGGTGATCATTTGAAAACAACCCAAACTACTAACAACTCTTTGTTGCAGATCCTTGGCAAGAGTTTTGGATTTTTATTGTGTGCCTTGTTTTCATAGACTAGCAAACACTTCCATTGGTGCACTAAAAATGAATCATTGTCTTTTGTGTCTTGAGCAATAGGCTCTTTTTGTTTAATCTTTAGAGGGCCTGTCTTCCCGTATGGTCATTAGGACTACTAGTGAGAAGAGGACGACCCAAGTGGTAGCGAGGAAAACCCACCTCATCCGAAACACTATAATCAAATGTATTCATGGTGAAAACTATGAATAACGTGCGCTGATTAGTTCATACCGACACTATGTCTCCCCATAAACCCGTTTGATCAAATTTATTTGATCAGTTGTAGGGTGTAACCTCTACCGGCTGGGAGCCTTCTGTATTTACAGAGCTGAAAGTGCCACATGTATGGCCACATGAGCAGATGCCCTTACTAGCACCATTTTGTTTTAGAGGCCCAAATCCTTCTAGTTGTTGGGGCAGGAGGTCGGACCTCTGGTAGCGGCCCACACACATACGGTTCTTAGTAGAGATACAAAGTTCGCCATGGGGAGTTTTCATGGGGACTGATGCTTGGCTGACCCGAGAAGTGAGTGCCGAGGGTGGAGCCAGTGAGGTCAAGCATCTAAGTATCTGCTCTGAATAGCATAGCCTCGGGGGTAAAACCCCATGTGGGATCAACAACTATTGTCTTGGCTAGCCATAAGAATTGTGCTTGACTTATGTTAAACATTCAAAACATTCAAGACCAAACAGCAAAACATTGTGTCTTTTGTGTCTTCAAGTGTATGCAAAATATTTTTACATCAAATAACACACTTTTCTTGGAGTCATTTTGGAGTCTAAACACTTGCAAACATTGAGTCCTCATCAGCATTGTGTCCTCTTGTCACGAAAAACAGTCAAACAGTCAGATTTGGTCACAACAAAACAACTTCACAGATTGGAAAAAAATTGCACAAATTTTACAGAAACGCGTCTATGTCTGTTTTAACCGCGTCTGAGTCATATAAGCGTGTCTGTGAAGGGCAGAATAGCATCTGTGTTGAATATAAACCCATCTGTGTCAGATAACAGCGTCTGTGCAGTATACAGTCGCGTCTGTGTCCAGAATTGCAAAAATCTTTACAGTCCAGCAAACATAAACAAGAAAATCTCAGAAGCGCGTCTGGGTTAAACAGAGTAGCGTCTGTGTTCAAAATTGCAAGAAAATTTTACAGTCAAGCAAACAAAAGAAATCAGTTTCGGAATACTTGAGCTTCCTAGGTTGTTTCTTCGGGTTTCATCTAGCATTCAACCTGTCCTTGGGTCTCACATAGTCCATCATTGCTTCACATCTCATTTTACATTCATACTTGTCTAAACTTGAGTCAAAAGGTCACTTGCTTGTCCTCATCATACTTTGTCAACACACTACATACAACAACACTTTGCTAAGTGGTCCCTCATCAAGGTTTCTTACCTTTGGGTCTCATTTGGTTTTACTTAGAGTCAAGGTCAACTTACCTCATCAAGAGAAACTATCCTCTCTTTGGAAGTCACACCTTCTCTACTACATACATACTTGGTCTTACACTTTGGACATTGCAAGTACACTTCAGATTCATTTACATTCCATCCAACTCTTGGTCTTCCATACTTTTTCCATTTTTCATCTAGTCTCACACATCTTGGTCAATACCTAGTTCATGGTTGAAACCCGTCTTGAAAAATCTAGGAGAGAAACTAAAGAGGCTCAAGAGTCCGCAAACATGAGTTCTTATGAGTATGATAATGATTTATTTTTCAATACTGATCACACTACATTGCCGGACATGGATGTCTATAGAAACATTCCAAATGTTGAAAACACAGGCACTACAAACAACAATGCTACACACAATGACAATATGGACAATTTTTCAATACATTCAGCAGATGTGGAAGAATCCATCATGAATCCCCATTTCAATCGATTGGTTGAGGAAATAATGAGGAGGGATAGACAATACTTCTTACACATGATGGCACAAAGTGGAGCCAAGATACCTCATGATTTTGACATATCTCAAATAATGGAACATAGACCTTTGCAACAACCTCACTCCAATATGGATCAAAGGAGACCTAATAGTGGAAGAAATAGAGGACCACATATGGTACCTGAATCACCATCAACTTTGCTTCAAAAACCAGAGGTCCCACATACATATGGTCAAACATATGATACTCACCTTCGCAGACCTTTATGGAAATCTTACGGAGAAAAATATGCTCAATCACATATCAATGCTAAGGATCAACCACCAAAGCAATGGGATATTCCAAGGCATGCTCAAAATTTGGACACAAGGAAACCTCATGTCAAATTTGGGGGCAATACAATAGAACATGACTGTGTGGGGGAAAAAGCGAGACTAGGTTAATCATGCCCTAATCCTACCTTTTGACACACATTACGGAATACGAAAGAGCCTAGAGATATCGCACAATTGGCTACTTCTTTTTGTGAAAGAGAGCCACGGGATATCTATTAGGATTTCTATTCCCTTGTTGAAATTGTAAGATCAAGTAATGCAAGTTCAAAACCCTAATCCCAAAATGCAAGTATGAACTAATAACAAGATTGCAGAATTGAGTTTAAACAATGAATAGCTGTAAATACAAGGATGAAATAAGAATGCAGATGTGTACCCAGAGTCAAAATCGGACTGAAAATGTTCGGGACGGGGGCGCGGGCGCCACTGTCTTGAAAATTGCATCGGAAACTGCTATTTTGCACTCTGGAAAGTTGTCTGAAAGCTGTCTGTCCAGAGGACCAGGGCGCCCAGCGCCTCTGTCCCAGGGACCAGGGCACCCAGCGCCCCTGTCCTGGCAGGACCAGGGCGCCCAGCGCCCCTGTCCCAGTCTTCTGCTCTGCAATTTGATACAGAGTGCTGTCTCGACCTTCTCTCTCCGGATCTGTATCCCGCGGCGTCGTCTGAATCCCGAAACCTGCAATGATATCTGAAAAAGGGGTGTATGGGCGGCTATATAGGGTTTTGCCTTAGTCAAACCCCTACTTCGGTGATTCCCACCTCCACGAATAGCCAAGTTGTTTTGTAAAATGTATTGTGTGTGCAGACCTAGTGTGTGTGCAAGGTCCTAAAATGCAAGAAAGCAAACTAGAGCAACCTAGAAAGTAAACCCTAATTGCTTGTAAATGATAACATAAATGCTCTAAATCAAGATGCAAAGTGATCTAAAGCATGAATAAATGATGTATTGAAGCTTATGTAAAGACATGAAAACAATATGAAATCATACCCAACTCTCAAGGGAGGAGTACAAGCCAATCTTCAGTCGGTAATCTCCTATTGTTCTTCAATGTCTTCCAAGCCCTAAGTGGATGAATGAATTTGATAGATGCTTGATAGAAGGATGTTGTAAGATGTTGAAGTCTCCAAAGATCTGCTCTTTCGCTGCATATGAAGTTCATAAAAACAAAATTCGGATCCTTTCAAACGAAGAAAGAGAGCTCTTATGTAGGAAACCCTAGATCGTAAATTCATATTTTTGGCCGACCTAGAGATTGAATATCCCGCCAATTTCTTGGGGTTAAGCTTTATTTTATGATTGGATCGCGCTCCTAAAATTTCGGGAAAAATGTCCGGGATCGTGTGCACTCCGGGCGCCACGATCCCAACAACTTTTCACCAAATTTTCAGGGCCGTCAGATATGATGATTTTAGAGAGAATCCTGAAGTTACAGGTGATTTCGAGATGTTTTGACCCCCGAAATTAAGCCCCCAAGCTCAGAATAGGGCCTAATTAGGGTTTTTGATTGAGTGATGTATTGGAGGAATAAAATGCGAAGGGCGCACTTTAGTGAAAGGGCCCAACTTTATGATGTAGAAAATGATGAAATAGGACCTTAGACCTAATTAATCTGATTAATTAAGTGCTAAAGGAGAAATGCAATGCAGAATGCAACTGCGCCAAGGCGGGTGCTAAACTAGGTGTTAAATTGTACTACTTTAGCAAGTGCGTACAATTTATGACATTACATTTAGCCCCCACTTTAGTGGTCATATGAGTACTACGTGCATATGCAAGCTAAAGTACAGAAAGTAAACATTATTTGAAAAAGGATATATCCATAAGTTGTCGGACGAAGCCCCCAGCGGTATCTGCAGTACACAGTTAGGAACCGCACCCTACAAAACACACGTTAGATCACAAAAATCACCTAATGCTTACTAAGGAAAGTGATGAAATCTGTGAGTAGCTATATGCCCCCCCTATTTCGACTTGCTTATTAGGGAGGTGAAACAGGGTAGCATGTTTACTTGCAACAAATTGTGTAAGGTAGTATTGATGAGGGGTGTTCACTAAATAGGCTTCATTAGAGCACTTTTTGGAACATCCCGAGAGTAGGGGAAGGAAAATACGATTCCAACGCAACAAACGGCTCGAAAATCGCATCTCCCAAACCCAAGTTATGATAAAATGAATGGTAGAGGAAAATTAGGGTTTCAAAAAGTAAGAATAAACAAATGAGAGTATATACCTCGAAAGTGACACTTGTATTCGTCACTTTGTTGATTTCAGAATACTATTCAGTGCAGCGGAGCCCACATAGCCATCATCATGCCTTCACGATGACCGGAGCGTCCCACGAGGATCGAGATCCTGCGCCAGGCCGTGATCGACGACGAGCCACTGGACGAGGTGAGTTGACTGAACGTTTGACTTTTGATTTTTCACATGTTTGACTTTTCTGTGATCGTATGCGGCCCTGAAGGCTGACCGGGGCCCACCCAGGGCGCCATGGTCCCTGTGGGGCGCCCTAGTCCCCCCAGGGCGCCATGGTCCCTGACAAGGGCGCCATGGTCCCTTCAGGGCGCCATGGTCCCTGATAGGGCGCCATGGTCCCCTCAGGGCGCCATGGTCCCTGACAGGGCGCCATGGTCCCTGTCAGGACACTATGGTCCCCAATCAGGGCCTGGCGAGGGGTTTCAGGACTAGCACACGATGTTTGACAGTTTGCATTAGTGATTTTGATGATTGAGTACTGATTACGGTTATGTTTTTGTGTTGCAGGGCCTTCCGTACATGAGAGAGCATACAGCGGGACATATTCTTCGCAGTTTGCGAGATCAGATTCCGCGGCTGACTCAGTCAGATAGAGACACACTATCGATTGTAGGACTATGGTATGTGATCCTCATGCCAGCCATTCGGTTCCATCCTGCGATGCTGATGGCATTGATGGAGCGATGGGATCCTGACACATGCACGTTTCACCTTCCAGTAGGAGAGTTGACAGTCACACTCGAGGATGTGTACCGTATACTTCGTCTGCCTATCAGAGGAGCGACTGTTACATACATGACCGATCGGTCAGTGGAGGATCATCTGAGAGAGCAGGTGTATTGCATAGGGAGAGTCATGTCGAGTGAGACGAGAGGTCGCATCATGGTCAGCTAGCTCTTACATCCTACAGGGGAGGTACCCCTTCTGAGACGCCTTATGATAGCCATCATAGCACTAGCCATCTACCCTAATGGGCGAGGCACGCACATGCATGGGGGTCTCACATGGTGTATCAGAGCGATGGAGAGACACAGGAGAGTGTATGCTTGGGGTCGGAGTATGCTTGCGCATCTCTATCACGACCTTGAGGAGTATGTATTTGGACAGGGTTGCAGTTTGATGACATGCACACTTCTGCAAGTGTGGATTTTAGAGCACTTCACATGCACCAGGCCCGTCGGCTTTCCGCTGAGTACAGCGAGCGAGCGACCTAGGGTGTTCGCTTATCCACTTACCAGCGAGTGGAGATTTGGAGATTTGTTATATTGGAGAGTGATTTTTGACAGACTGACAGCCGAGGTGATAGTGTGGAGACCTTACCTATGGATGCACAGATGGGATGGGATGGAGAGACAGTTAGCATGCCTACAGAGGAACCGCCTACTGCAGGGACGATATGCACACATCATAGTCCCTTTCTACTTTGACCGAGTACGGAGGCAGTTCGGATTAGAGCAGTGTGTTCCAGCCGATGTGCCCATCTATACTCGACACTCGCGGGTCCTTCCCAGACCTAGAGCAGTAGCGAGACCGACGATAGATGACATCGAGACCACAGACTTAGAGGGATCCGATCAGGATGTAGTCACTGATTACTCTGCAGAGCCTGGAGCACAGCGGAGGTACGTCTCATGGTTTATGAGATCATATCCAGGTCCTATCTTTCCACCAGATCATCCGACAGGCTATCCAGGCCCATGGAGACATGGAGACCAAGATGAGGACCAGGGATCTAGGTCAGAGGAGCCAGAGGAGGGAGAGGGTCAAGAGGAGACGGGAGATCCTGATCCACCTACAGGCGATCAGCCCAGTGCCGAGGAGGAGGAGGAGGATACAGATAGAGAGGAGGACGAGGGAGATGCAGGTGATGATGCGGATGAGGATGAGGATGAGGATGACGAGGAGGACGAGGAGGAGGAGGATAGAGATGATGAGGAGGAGTCGGATGCAGCTCCCCACCATTCAGGAGACGATACCATAGCACTAGATCCACCTCTTATTCCCCAACAGGGGGAACATGAGGCGATACGGAGGCCTGTCCCTAGTACCGTCCAGCCTACACCCATCGTGGATAGATTATTCAAGCGAGGGGAGCCTAGCGGTTCCCAGGCACAGATACTACCATATCATGATCCCTACTGGCGCGAGGGAGATCTAGGTATAGTAGGTTTATATTGATTGATTAATGTTTTGATGATATAGAATGGTACTAACAAAAAATCTGTTCTACTACCACAGCTAATGTGCAGGAATGGCGTTCCCTGATTCAGCAGGCAATGACAGATATTTCCATGATAGCACAGATCCCCAGTTCCTCACAGATTGCCTATAGGCCTCAGGGGAACGCGGGTCGGCATGAGGATTTGTTTTTCCCATTTCGAGTATAGGTAGATATATGGAGGGAGAGAGAGAGAGTCCTATCAGAGGACCTCCAGCAGGCGCGGCAGAGAGAGAGAGAGTCCTATCAGAAGACCTCCAGCAGGCGCGGTGAGATCTAGCAGCGGCTCAGACCGAGGCTACCACCTATCGCGCGATCCTTATGGATAGGGATCGTAGGAGTTCCTCTCGGAGTCACTCACGGTTTGTATCGCGCTACACACCCATGGGTCCACCTTCACGGCCAGATCAGGAGGGAGCATCCAGTCAACACTCTCCAGCCACTAGCCCTAGGGATAGGAGATGATTTTATGATGTAGGAGAGGTCACATTTTGGATATACAGTGACCTATATTTGTATACGATCCACACATATATATGTATATATACATGCTTCTCTTTTGTCTCAAATGTGTTATCTTTAATGCTTAAAACAATGTATATTTTGTTTTGATTAAATCTAATACATCTGGTAAATGTACATGTATGTTCAGAATTTAATTTCCATGTGATTGATTTCTCAATGCTCCATGATTAAATTGATACATGTGTGACTTAATCAAGTACTACATTGATGATAAGGAAGACATATGCATTAAGTCTAAGAATCATATAACTAATGTGATTTAATTTTTAATTTAAACACAACATGATACGATTCTACTTAACACATAAGACACTGTATAATATGCTAGCATAATGGAATGTAAATCTTTCACAATTTACATAAATGAATTCAAGACAAACCATAAAGTAGGAAGACACGCTTGTCAGGAATGAAGCAATATAGATTAAACATCATAACATTTAATTCTATTTTGCTTTAATGAAGAGACACTAACATATTATCCAATGTTTGAAGAATTGAAAAGAAGATAAATAAGGAATGAAGAATTAAGCATAATATCTACGCAAGTGCATAGCATTGATAGGTTCTTTAAGAGGCGTACCATCTACATCCGCTATTTTGTAAGCACCTGATCCATAATCCTCAATAACGATATATGGTCCAAGCCAATTAGGACTGAATTTTCCCTTTTCTGCAGGTAAGGCATTCACATTGCACTGATTCTCATAGAGGACTAAGTCACCTACTGAGAAGGAACGTTGAATAACCTTATCATTATAGCTTCGTTGTAGAGTTTTGTGATACGCTTGAATATGCTCAAGAGTGTTTATACGCTGTTCATCAAGCATCTCAAGCTGTTGAAGTCATTGTTCTCTATAAGAGTCATCATCTACTATACCTTTAAGAGAAACCCTAAGTGATGGAATCTCTAACTCTAAGGGCATAATAGCGTCAGCACCATAAACAAGATTATAAGGAGTAGTTCCCGTAGCAATTCGTACACTCGTTCGGTAGGCCCAAAGAGCATAGATTAGCTGGTTACTCCAATCCTTACCATGCTTATTCACGGTTTTGTGAAGAATTTGTTCAATTATCTTATTGGATGATTCGGCTTGACCATTTGACTGAGGATAGTATGGTGTAGAAAATCGATGTTTGATATGATACTTCTCGAGGAATTTCTTCACGTCCTTGTTCTTAAATGATGTCCCATTATCTGAGATTATAGTAGAAGGTATCTCGAATCGAGAAATGATGTTTTCTAGAAGAAATTGACAAATCACTTCAGCAGTGGTAGAGCGAAGGGGAATAGCTTCTACCCACTTCGTAAAGTAATCTATTGCGGTTATAATGAAGGTGTGTCCTTGAGATGAAGGAGGAGAGATTTTACCAATAAGATCCAAACCCCATGCGGAAAAAGGCCAAGAAGCTACTTGAGAACGGAGTTCTTGGGCAGGAGCATGAATCAGATTATTGTGTTGTTGACATTGATGACATTTTTTAACAAATGAAAAGGAATCCTTCTGCATAGTTTGCCAATAGTATCCCATACGAAGCAATCTATGAACCAAGGATTTGCCCCCAAAATGCCCCCCACAGGCACCTAAATGTGCCTCTTCAAGAGCAACAGGGATTTCTGACTTGTTAAGACAACGAAGGAGAAGACCATCATAACCCCTTCGGTAAAGGACATTAGAAAGAATGATATACCTAGCAGACAACTTGTGGATTCTAGCCCTAGTGTTTCTATTAGCAAAATCAGGAAAGGTACCATCGGTCAAATATCTTACGATATGCGAGTACCATTCATCTGAGTCTATAAAATCACAACATGTTACCAAGCTAGAATCGTCTACAATAGCTGGAGAAATAAGGTTGTGAATAACAAATTTAAGATCAACCACAGGGTCCTCTAAAGATACAAGAGAAGCCACACATGCCATTGCATCCGCATGTCGATTATCTTTTCGAGGAACAGGTTCCATAGTATAAGAATCAAAATTTTGTAATAAAGAGATAGCAAGGTCTTTATATTGTGATAATTTGTCTTGTTTTGCTTGATATATTCCTGTTACTTGTCTTATAATCAATTGCGAATCTCCATAGATATGTATGTGTTTTATGTTCAGAGCTAAGGCTACTTTTATTCCCGCTATAAGAGCCTCATACTCAGCAATGTTATTGGTACATAGGAAATTTAGACGATAGGACAAGGGAATGGGTTTCTTTGTAGGAGAAATCAGAACAACACCTGCCCCCGATCCCGTACGACACTTAGAGCCATCAAAGTATAACTCCCAAGTTTCATCTCTCTCTATAGAAAGAATGAAGTCGTCAGGAAAGGACTCAGGGTTAGGGAAGGAGAAAGGAGAAGGGGCCTCAACTAAGTGATCGGTCAACGCTTGTCCTTTAATTGCTCTTTGTGAAACAAATTTAAGGTCAAATTCAGTTAACATCATAACCCACTTAGCTAGACGTCCTGATAAATCAGTTTTAGAGAAAAGATGCTTCAAAGGATCAAACTTTACCATGACATGGACTTCTGAATTTAAAAGATAATGTCTCAATTTCTGAGTCGCATATACCAAGGCCAAGCATTGTCTTTCTACAGTAGAATATCGGGTCTCATAATCGAGTAAGGTACGACTTATGTAATAAACCGGACATTCCTTACCATCTTTATCATGTTGTGCCAACAATGCTGCGAGAGCATGAGAGGAAGCAGCTGTATACAGAAGGAAAGGTTTAGAAGGTTCGGCAGGTTGAAGAATAGGAGGACTAGCCAAATACACTTTCAAATCTTCAAATGCTTGCTGACAATCCTCATTCCATTGAAAAGTGATATCCTTTTTAAGAAGTTGAGTAAAAGGAAAGGTACGATCCGCAAGCTGAGACACAAACCTACGAATAGCTTGAATCTTTCCTTGTAAGCTTTTAAGTTGAGACACATTTCGAGGAGGTGGCATGTTAACAATAGCATCTATTTTCTTAGTATCCACCTCAATCCCACGATGCGAAACTATGAACCCTAATAGTTTTCCACTATCCACACCAAAAACACATTTGCGGGGATTCAAGCGCATGTGATATTTATGAATTCTTTCAAAGATTTGACGAAGGATTTTAACATGATCCATGTGAAGAAAGGATTTGGCCAAAATATCATCAACATAATCCTCTAAAATCTTATGCATATAATCATGAAAGATAAGGGTCATTGCTCGTTGATAAGTTGCACCGGCGTTTTTAAGTCCAAAAGGCATCATTATCCAACAAAACGTACCCCAAGGAGTGGTAAAAGCAGTTTTGAATTGATCTCGAGGGTTAATAAAAATTTGATTGTAGCCTGAAAAACCATCCATGAAGGATAACAAGGCATGTCCTGCCGTAGAATCAACTATCATGTCAATGTTTGGAAGAGGGAAATCATCTTTCAAAGAAGCCTTATTTAGATCCTGAAAGTCAGTACACATTCTTATTTTGTTGTCTGGTTTAGCCACAGCGACAATATTTGAAATCCATGGGGAATAGTCAATAGGGCGGATAAATCCAGCCTCCAATAATTTTTCAATCTCAGCCTTAACAAGCAAAGCTACCTTAGGATTCATTTTTCGAATCTTTTGTTTCACGGGCTTAGCATTAGGAACTAAGACAATATTATGAGTAACGATCTTAGGATCTATACCAGGCATGTCAGAATATGCCCAAGCAAAGATCTCAGGGAATTCATACAATAGTTCTTCATATTGTTTCTGTTCCTCTTCATCCAAACATTTCCCAATTTTAATGACTTTCTCTTTATTGCAAGGGTCCATCTTAACATTAGTGGTGTCACTTATGAGAAGATTGCTTTGTTGAGGAGTATCCTTTAACTGAGGGAATTCTTTCACAATCTCGTCATTATCAATCTCTTTTCCAAAATAGGCTTCAGTGTTCAAACAATAAGGGAGTCCCCTATTATGATGATAACGAGGAAGAGTGTCATAGGCTCCCAAGAACTCAGCTAAAGCATCATCGGTAGGGAAGACATCCAAAGCACAAGCACACGAAGGATCCCCATCAATATACTCAGGATGTTGTATTGATAGAGATGTAGAGATAGCATTAACACTAATGCATGGTCTTTTAGAAGCTTTAGTACGTTTGTAGGGATTAAAGCCAAGTCCAAAGGCATAATTGTGAAAATTAGTCTCTAGAGGAACTCTTATCCCTTGTTCATGAGCACCACAACCTTTTCCATGATACCCATGCTTAGCAAAAATGCGAAAACCACGACCATAACGGTCAGCCATTTCAGGAAGAGAAGGTGGTTTTTCATAAGACAAAGAATCAAACTCTTCATAATTAGAGATGTGAGGAGAAGAAGTTTGAGAGGCGGCCACAAAATTATTACTCATAGATTCAGGTAAGGTTGATTGATTTTTAGTTTCTTCTTTCTTTTCAACTTTATGATTTTCAGCTTCTTCCTTCTTTTCAACTTTAATTTCTCTAGAAGGAACCTTATATTCACCCACAAAGGTAGGATTAAAATCAAGGGATCCCCAATCGTCGTCTTTGAGGATCTTCCCAGGATCAAAATCTTTCTTATGTGTAGTTTCAAGTCGAGAAGAATCTTCTCCAAGAGCTCCAGACTCATCCAAAGAATTTTGATCATCGGAGAGCGAGGATTCACCGATAGGTATCTTATTTAAAGAGTCATCACTAGATGAGGACGGCTTAGAAGAACCCCCCTTAGAAGTGGATGTTTGCAAACAAGCTTGAAAATTAGTATCACCTATCAAGGTATATGTCTTATTGTTATAAATAAATTTAACTTGTCTATGCAATGTAGAAGGGACAGCTTGCATACTGTGAATCCAAGGTCTCCCCAGTAGCAAGTTGTACGTTAGATTTCCCGACATAACATGGATAGGTGTAGGCAAAGTAACAGGCCCCACTGTGATGGGTAAGGTGATAGTACCTAATGAAGTTTTAGCCACATTATCAAAGCCTCGAATAGGACGAGAGTCTGGTTCAATTAAGGATGTATCCACATTCATCTTATGCAAAAGATTAATGCTACACACATTAAGAACAAAGCCATTATCTACTAGTGTTCGCCTTATAGCCGTGTCTTTCATGATAACCACAATCATCAAGGGATCATATTGATGTTGGATTTCACTAGTAGGCAACTCATCTTGGGTAAACACAATTTGAGCTTTAGGATTCATCACAGAGTTAACCAAAGATGCTATATTACTAGATGTATTCGGTGGAGGAACATTCAAATCTTTCAAGGCATCTTGTAACATTCCATGATGAGCGGAAGAAGTTTGAATCAAATCCCAAAGGGATATCTTAGCAGGGGTAGCTTTAAGTTGTTCTATGAGATCATATTCCTTTCCAAGAACTTGTGAAATACGGGGAGCTTGTGGAAGCACCGGTTGAGGATTCGGAAGGGAAACTAGGATAACAGGAGGAGGACTAGGTTGCCTATTATTTCTGGTATGATAAGTATGGGCAACCGCATGATAACTCTCTCTAGTTATTTGCTTGGCATAATTATAAGGACTTATAGGTTTTCTTCCTTGCACAGTGATGATTGGTTTATTCGGAGTACGAAAGGAATCATGATCATACCCTCCTTGGACAGTAAGGATAGGTGACTTAGAAACTTGAAAGGTGGGAGAAGGATAAGCTCCTTGGACTTCAAAGAGAGGCTTTTTATGCTCATTCAAGTTTATCATGTTAACCAATTTAGAAGTCTTGTTCTTGTTTAAAGATTTCGATAAAGCCACAAAGTCATCAAGAGCATCATCCAACAAAGCATGATCATATCTATTAAAAGGTTTATCTTTTGATTCAAAAGGAGACATCTCCTCATAGAGGGGATTATTGAAAACAACCATGTTACTAGATTTAGTGGAAGAGTTGATAGGAATGTATCCTTGAGAGGAATCATTCGACTTATCTTTCTCATCACACCTAAATGGCATAGTAACAAGGTTTATGAGTTTTTGGTAAAATGAAGGTTTGGCATCCTTAGGGTTCAAAAACTCATCTAAAGCTTCATCTAATTCATCTTGGCTATACTCATAATAATCATTGAAAGCATGAACATTTTGCAAATAAAAATCTGACATTTTGAAAAGATTACACAAAACTTAAACACCCAATGCAAAGAAACACACTTTTTTTTTTCTTTTTCTTTTTAATGAAAATGAAATGAAAACACACTAAATCTAGATCTAGATCTAACAAATGCAATGCAAGAGGAAGCAATGATAGATTCACGTCGGGTTCACCAAAATGTGTGGGGGAAAAAGCGAGACTAGGTTAATCATGCCCTAATCCTACCTTTTGACACACATTACGGAATACGAAAGAGCCTAGAGATATCGCACAATTGGCTACTTCTTTTTGTGAAAGAGAGAGCCACGGGATATCTATTAGGATTTCTATTCCCTTGTTGAAATTGTAAGATCAAGTAATGCAAGTTCAAAACCCTAATCCCAAAATGCAAGTATGAACTAATAACAAGATTGCAGAATTGAGTTTAAACAATGAACAGCTGTAAATACAAGGATGAAATAAGAATGCAGATGTGTACCCGGAGTCAAAATCGGACTGAAAATGTTCGGGACGGGGGCGCAGGCGCCACTGTCCTAAAAACTGCACCGGAAACTGCTATTCTGCACTCTGGAAAGCTGTCTGAAAGGAGGACCAGGGCGCCCAGCGCCTCTATCCCACGGACCAGGGCGCCCAGTGCCCCTATCCTGGCAGGACTAGGGCCCCCAGCGCCCTTGTCCCAGTCTTCTGCTCTGCAATTTGATACAGAGTGCTGTCTCGACCTTCTCTCTCCGGATCTGTATCCCGTGGCGTCGTCTGAATCCCAAAACCTGCAATGATATCTGAAAAAGGGGTGTATGGGTGGCTATATAGGGTTTTGCCTTAGTCAAACCCCTGCTTCGGTGATTCCCACCCCCACGAATAGCCAAGTTGTTTTGTAAAATGTATTGTGTGTGCAGACCTAGTGTGTGTGCAAGGTCCTAAAATGCAAGAAAGCAAACTAGAGCAACCTAGAAAGTAAACCCTAATTGCTTGTAAATGATAACATAAATGCTCTAAATCAAGATGCAAAGTGATCTAAAGCATGAATAAATGATGTATTGAAGCTTATGTAAAGACATGAAAACAACATGAAATCATACCCAACTCTCAAGGGAGGAGTACAAGCCAATCTTCAGTTGGTAATCTCCTATTGTTCTTCAATGTCTTCCAAGCCCTAAGTGGATGAATGAATTTGATAGATGCTTGATAGAAGGATGTTGTAAGATGTTGAAGTCTCCAAAGATCTTCTCTTTCGCTGCATATGAAGTTCCTGAAAACAAAATTCGGATCCTTTCAAATGAAGAAAGAGAGCTCTTATGTAGGAAACCCTAGATCATAAATTCGTATTTTTGGCCGACCTAGAGATTGAATATCCCGCCAATTTGTTGGGGTTAAGCTTTATTTTATGATTGGATCGCGCTCCTAAAATTTCGAGAAAAATGTCCGGGACCGTGTGCACTCCGAGCGCCACGGTCCCAACAACTTTTCACCAAATTTTCAGGGCCGTCAGATATGATGATTTTAGAGAGAATCCCGAAGTTACAGGTGATTTCGAGATGTTTTGACCCCCGAAATTAAGCCCCCAAGCTCAGAATAGGGCCTAATTAGGGTTTTTGATTGAGTGATGTATTGGAGGAATAAAATGCGAAGGGCGTGCTTTAGTGAAAGGGCCCAACTTTATGATGTAGAAAATGATGAAATAGGACCTTAGACCTAATTAATCTGATTAATTAAGTGCTAAAGGAGAAATGCAATGCAGAATGCAACTGCGCCAAGGCGGGTGCTAAACTAGGTGTTAAATTGTACTACTTTAGCAAGTGCGTACAATTTATGACGTTACAATGACATGCCTGTAGAGTATGGTATACATGCGCAAAATAGATATGGTGTTCCTCAACATGAATCAATACCAAGTGGTCCATATATGCAACATCATTACAGACCTCCTCCATATGAACATGTGTATGATCAATATCATCCATATATGCAACAAGTTCCTCCTCAAATTGGTGTCTCAAACATGGGGTATGGTCCAAGAAGTCGATCTCCACCTAAGAGCAATTTGGAGCAACAAATAAGGGACTTACAAAAGAAAATGGAGGACATAAATACACCAAAGACAACATACACAATGAGAGACATATGTCCTTATCCATTTGACAAGAGCATTCCAATGCCTCCTTTTCCTACACACTTTGTGATGCCTAAATTTGATAAGTTTAGAGGAAAAGGGGATCCTAAGGCACACATAAGACAATTTTTTACAGCTTGCATTGAGGTAGCAGCAGAAGAGACATATTTGATGAGATTATTCCCACAAAGCTTAGGTGATCAAGCTATGGAATGGTTCTCCCAACTTCCACCTGGTATTAAGTCATGGGGTGACCTAGCAGAAGCATTTATTCAACATTTCTCCTACAATATAGAGACAGACATATCAGTCACTACTTTGTGCAACACCAAGCAAAAAGAGGGAGAATCTTTTGCATTATTTTTACAAAGATGGAGAAATCTAGCCAGCAGATGCTCTTGTGAAATTCCACAAAAACAAATGGTAGAAATGTTCACCCAAAATGTTAACAAAGACATTGGTTATGATCTAAGAAAAGCTTGTTTGTCCACCTTCAAGGACATCATTGAAAAAGGCTTAGCGACAGAAAAGGTTCTAATTGA
Organism: Cryptomeria japonica; assembly: GCF_030272615.1. Classification (NCBI taxonomy): domain Eukaryota; kingdom Viridiplantae; phylum Streptophyta; class Pinopsida; order Cupressales; family Cupressaceae; genus Cryptomeria; species Cryptomeria japonica. The sequence goes on along the minus strand of NC_081406.1, from coordinate 675,591,596 downwards.
ACAAGGAGTCATTAAGATATTTAAGGAAAACAAAGATGACTTTAAAGGAAAAGACAAGCCAAGATTTTGGAATAAAAACAAGAACACAGTCAATGATGGTGTTGTTGATGCCAATACAGTGCAACCCAAATTCATCTTTTCAGGATCAAGTTCTACAAACAATCAAGTAAATACTCAGACAACTTCCAGATCACGAAGGAAGTACACTCCATTGGGAGAACCACTTGAGTCAGTTTTCAAGAAGCTTGTGGCAAACAAGGTGATCACAGTTCCAAATTTTCCTCCATATGAACCAAAGGTCAAACCAAATTGGTGGAATGATGATGAGTATTGTGAATTTCATAAGAGCAAGGGTCATAAGACGGGAAATTGTCATCGACTGAAGAACATTGTGCAAGATCTCATTGATAGAGGTGATATTGAGATTGAGGGACACTCATCTAATCAAGAACATGAGATGTTTAAGGAACCATTCCCAAAAAATGACAAGGGAAAAGCCAAAGTCACAGATGATCAGGCCAACTAGACTAGAGCACCTTACAATTATGATTCAACTATCAATCATATCTCGATGGACAATCATATCTCTACTATTACCATCAAGAACAAAAACCCTGAGAATCCTCCTCAGAGACCCAAGATTGTCCTAAGAGGTGTTGGATCTTCTTCCGGACCTACCTCTGAATGTCATGTTACAACTCATCGAGGTAAAATTACGTTGCCAGGTGCCTCCACTAAAAATTCTTCTTCTTCATCAACCAAGCCTGAATATGACCTTGTAGAACAGTTAGGGAAGACACCCACGCTCATCTCCATACTTGAACTCTTATGTATATCCCCCGCTCATAAAGCTATTCTTGACAAAATCTTGAGAGACATTGTCGTTCCTACTGATTTGAATGTGGACCAGTTTCAAGCCATGGTGGGATACCTTTCCATTCCACACTCCCTTACATTCACAGAAGCCGATGATGCCTCCGTAAGTCAGCCACATAATGCACCATTACACATTGAAGCCTTCATACACAAACATAGAATCAAACGAGTCCTGATAGATGGAGGAGCTGGTCTAAACATTTGTACATTGAGCACCATTAAACAATTGGGATATTCTGATAAAGCTATGAATTCAACAAATCAAATCACCATCAAGGCATATGATGATGAAGAGTGCTCATCCAAGGGCATAGTCACCTTACCTCTAAGAATTGGGCTAGTTACAAAAGATGTGGTTTGTGAAGTTCTAGATCTAGACCTCACTTATAATATATTGCTAGGACGTCCTTGGATTCATGAAATGAGAGCAGTCCCATCGACATATCACCAATGCATTAAGTTTCCTCACAATGGAGTCGAAGTAACAGTTAACGGTGATCCTAATCCGTTCATATATTGCAATAACTTGAGATCACATACTGAGATCATCATTCCTAGTAATCGGGAAGCTGTTCCTTCTTCGTCATACATTGATCCTGAGTCATTGAAACCTTCGACATCAAAACAGGGTGAACTTAAAGGCAGATTTCAGGACAAAGGCATGGGAGAATACACTTTAAATCAGACCATGTATTTACGACAAGTCATGAGCTTTCCAAAAGAATATGGAAGGCCACATCCTAACAAGCAAACATCCATCATGACGCTCAAATGGGACCCTACTACCTTTCAAAGATGGGGTGAACTGGAAGAGGAAGGTTTATACAAAATGCTCTACAAAGACATTGAAGATGACACACAAGATCAGATCAATATACCCTATGAGAAATATGGCAAAGGCTTCAAGATTCTACAAAAATTCAGGTATGATGGAAAAAGCCCTCTTGGGTTACGAAAAGAAGGCATTATGGAGCCCTTACAACCTGAATTGACTGTAAAAAGGGAACGCTCAAAGGGACTTGGTTTTCTGACTTCCAAGATCCACACTAAAAGGATAGAAGAGGCATCACGAATCAAAATTGCCAAAGTTCAACAAGAGGATCGCTATTCCACAGACTCCAACGAATGGGAATGGGGTTCAGACAAATCCTCTAGTGACTATGAGCTCACCGAGACATTCAGAGAGCCAGATGAACCCACAACAGAGGAGGAGTTTTATAACAAATTCAGAGTTGGTCAAGAAACAACCCATGAGGAGTCTACACAGTCCTTGTCTCAAGGTTCTAGGTTGAAATCACATAGGATGAGAGCACCTGTTCCGGAATGCGCTACTAGTGATGATAATTTGGATTCGTTCGCGATCGAGACTGATGAGGAGAATGCCATCGATGATCTCGACGATTGCCTTGATATACCCGAATATAATCACATCTTCACTCTTAGTCCCGCAAACTCCGAAAACATTATAGGCCTTCCCCTTATTCACCACCAACTCATTGACTAGGATTATGAAGGACCAACACAATTTGACACATTTCAAAATGATGAAGCTATTTTTGACTATCTTGGCCTACGAGATGATCTTCCCCCTGGGGACCACAAAGCAAGATACACTATAGAAATCAACAACATGGCATATTTTGGTGAGGGTGTCGGACCTTCCAGTCGCAAAAATGTGAAAATAAGAACAAATCAAGGGTCTTATGGCGAAAACCACACTGTGGCGCTATCTGACCCCAAAAAAGTAAAAAGAAAGGACGGATCTGAGGGTGAAAACCTCTCTGAGGCACCTGAAGATGGAAGGCTCGACATTCTCCCAGCATCATATGAGGAAAAATCATCCATGTTGGTAGAGGAGACTATCAAAACAAACATCGGTACAGAGGAGGTTCCACACAACATATTCCTAGCTCAATCACTGACAGAGTCTGAAAGGTCAAAATTCATAAGTTTCTTCAAAGAGCGACAAATCAACTTCGCTTGGTCATACCCTGATATGCCTGGATTGGATCCAGATTTGGTAATGCATCATCTGACAGTCAAACCGGGTGCAAAACCAGTAAAACAGAAATTGAGAAAAATGCATCCACAAGTGGCATTACTAGTCAAAGCAGAGCTTGAGAAATTACTCGATGTCGGATTCATACATCCAATTGATTATCCTGAATGGATCTCTAACTTGGTACCTGTCAGTAAACCAGATCGCAGCATCAGAATTTGCACAGATTTCAGAGACATCAATAAAGCCTGTCCAAAGGATGACTTTCCATTACCAAACATTGACTTGATTGTTGATCTCACAGCAGGTCATGAAATGCTATCATTAATGGATGGATTCTCTGGCTATAATCAAATAAGAATTGCACCCGAGGATCAACATAAAACAACATTTACTTGTCCGTGGGGAACTTTCTGCTGGAATGTCATGCCTTTCGGGTTAAAGAATGCAGGTGCTACATATCAAAGAGCTATGACTACTATCTTTCATGATCTCATGCATGTAACTGTGGAAGATTATGTTGATGACCTCTTGGTCAAATCAATAGACAGAAATACACATTTGGACATACTTTCAGTTGCCTTTGATCGGTTGGAAAAATACAAAGTAAGATTAAACCCCAAGAAATGTGTCTTTGGAGTAACCTCCGGGAAGCTCCTAGGATTCATTGTGTCCAAAAGAGGAATCGAAGCCGATCCAGCAAAATTCAAGGCTATCTTGGACATGCCACCACCAAGAAATATCAGTCAACTTCGATCTTTACAAGGCAGACTCCAGTCCATCCGAAGATTCATAGCACAACTGGCAGATAAGTGTAATCCTTTTCAGCACCTGCTACATAAAAACATCAAATTCAAATGGGATGACAACTATCAACAGGCTTTCCAGATGCTCAAAGATTATCTTTTAAATCCGCCAGTTCTGATGCCACCAATTCCAGATCAACCACTGTTACTATACATATCAGCTACTCCAACAGCACTAGGGGCACTCTTAGCGCAACAAATCGCTGAAGGCAAGGAAAAAGCAGTATACTATATCAGTCGCACATTGGTGGGATACGAGCTAAACTACACGCCAATTGAGCGCACATGTCTTGCTGTGGTCTTTGCTTCACAAAAATTACGACATTACATGCCTACTCATAAGACTAAGTTAGTTGCTAGGATAGATCCATTAAAATACCTTCTCAATAAAGCAACACTTACTGGGCGACTGGCCAAATGGGTAATGATCCTTAGTGAATTCGACATCGAGTATGTGGATAGAAAAGCAATAAAAGGACAAGCCATCACAGATCAATTAGCAGATGCCCCCATGATTGATGATGTTCCTCTAAATTCAGAATTTCTAGATGAATCCATTTTGACAATGTCACATGCAAAGCCATGGCAACTATACTTTGACGGCTCATATACACAGCATGGGGCGGGAGCTGGTATTCTCTTTATAACTCCTCAAGGCGATTCTATACCAAAATCATACCGCTTATCATTTCCTTGCACTAATAATATAGCGGAATATGAAGCATTAACAACTGGATTACGAATTGCAGTTCAGTGGAAGATTCAGGAACTTCGTGTTTTTGGGGATTCTCAACTTGTCATCCGTCAAGAAAATGATAATTACCAAACAAAAGATGAAAAGTTAATGGCTTACAAACAAATGGTGGATGATCTGAAACAATACTTCACAAGGATAGATTTTGAGCAGATACCAAGAGAGAAAAATCGCGCCGCAGATGCCATGGCTACAATCGCTTCATTGATTGATCTACCTCAAAATGAGACCTGCTATGAGTTCTTGGTGGATAACCTGTTGGTTCCTTCATATGAGATCACTCCTACTGAAATGATATGTGTTGTTGGTTCTGAATCCCAGTTATATGGTTCCATCTTCACATACCTTCGCGACAATACTTTACCTCCTGATCTATCAAATAACCAACGCCGCACCTTCATTCGCCAATCTTCTCAATATGTCATTCTAGCTGATATCCTATACCGGCGAGGTCTAGATGGCACTCTTCTTAGATGTCTAGAAAGCGACGAAGCTCAGATTGCATTACGTGAAGTGCATGAAGGGATATGTGGTCCACATGCTAGTGGTCCTACCTTGGCCAAGAAACTCATTAGGACTGGATATTACTGGCCCAATATGGAAAAAGACTCATATTAGTTTGTCAAGAAATGTAAGCAATGTCAAATTCATGGAGACCTCATACATGCACCAGCACAAGAACTACAACCACTTGCGTCTCCTTGGCCCTTTTGTCAGTGGGGACTTGATCTCATAGGCAAGATTCACCCTCCTTCTTCTAATGGACATAAATTCATTATCACAGCCATAGAGTATTTTACAAAATGGATTGAAGCCGTGCCTCTCACACAAGTTACTGGAAAACAAATTGCTACATTCATCCTTAACTATATCATTTGCCGATACGGTATTCCGGTTTCCATTATCACTGATAACGGGCGCCCCTTCAAAAATCAGGATGTTCGTGAGCTCTGTGACCGTTTCCATATTTCCCATCGTTTCTCCACACCGTACTACCCCCAAGGTAATGGCCAAGCTGAGGTGTCTAATAAAACAATCCTTAAAATCCTCAAAAAGACAGTCGACGACGCTGGCCGTAATTGGCATATCCAACTCAATCCTGCACTTTGGGCCTACCGCACAAGTGTCCGCACACCTACAAGAGCTACACCCTATTCACTTGTCTATGGCACTGAAGCCATCTTGCCTATTGAGGTCGAGTTACCTTCTTTACGGGTCTCTTTGCAAAACATCATCACTGAGGAAGATTATAGGGTCTCTCGCTTACAAGAACTAGAACTGCTGGATGAACGAAGACAAACTGCTTTTAATCATCTCAAGGCTTACCAACAACGAATGAGTCGCAGCTACAATCACAAGGTCAAGCCTCGCACATTTGAGGTAGGTGACTTGGTTCTCAGAGAAAACCCCAAGAATCAGCAAGACAGAGAGAAGAAGGGCAAGTTCAAACCAAATTGGCTTGGTCCTTACATCATCATAGCAGCCTATGGATCTGGGGCATATCGGCTCTCAACTACAGAAGGTGAACCTTTGGAGGATCCTATCAATAGCATGCACCTTCGCAAGTTCTACACATAGCTCTTCGGAATATCCTAATTCAAAAATACAAAAAAATCATAAAATAAAAAAACATCGTTACTTGGTGAAAACCTGGCAAACAGGCACCTTGTGACACAAAAACATTGAAAAATCGAAAAAAGTAAAGAGAAATAATTTCGTCCAACGGTGAAAACCACTTCGGTGGCGCCCTGGGCAAGTACCATGATGAAAACTCGATCACCAGCGCCATGCGTAGAGACATTGCTCCTCCCTCCTTCAGGATTCACTTTCATCCTTTCACTTTGCACACACTCACAACCTATTCATCCATAATAAACTTACCCAGTCCCATCATGGCTTGTTATTGATCTACCTAAGATTGTTTAGCCATTCATAATAAACCTCCATCTTCACATCCCTTTCCATCCATAATAAATCAGACCCTATCTGTGGCTAAGGCAAATCCTACGTCTAGTGATGGGGGTGGAACTGAGAACATCACATGTTTCAAGGAGTAAAGTTTCTTCTAGCTTTCTTCAGTCTATTCGCGCACAATCCGCAATAAAGCAACATTTGCATCACAGATCCGCAATAAAGTTTCATCTTCTCTGCAATAAAGTATCAGTTTCATGGATTCAGTCAGTTTCAGATGAGACATAGCAGCAACAATGGGCTTCAAAAAATCAAATCTTTCAACAGACTCAGACAACATTATGGTTCAGTGCTATCTATCCTTTCTGTGAAAGTGAACATTGTGACCACAATAAAATAAGACTTATACAAGTGACAAGAGACACTAAACTTGAGGACTACAGTGGATGTTGGTGTCGAGTCTTGATTTTCTTTTGATTTCATCTTTTTTGGTGACATGTCTTTTAGCTTTTCCGGGATGTCTCTGACTAGAGATTCTATCTCCAGGATGTCTTTGACTAGAAAGGCGAGGATGGGGTATCGTCACCCATTTTCTTTTGCTGTCTGTGGATTGTCTCTTAGTAATGCTATGACTTGTCCAAGGATATGAGGACACTGTGAGTCTAGTATGAACTGGGGCATTCCTTGTTTGTGACTGTCTTATCTCCATGCAAACAGGTACAATGACTTTCTGGGTCGAACATATGCCTCGATTGTCATAACCTACTTGCCATAATAAAGCTCAATGATGATAACACACAAGAAGCTCTTTTACTTTCATATCTTCTGTCTTCCATCCCCCTTTCTTGATTGACTTCCATCGTCCTTCTCGAGTCCACGTAGCCTGCTTTCACATGACTGAGTATAATGACACACCAAAAACATTTGCATTTTATGTAGTTGCACCTGCATTACCACATATAAGCATTTCATATATTCACATTTGCATCATGCATACACATATAAAACATAAACGAACAAAATAAAAATAAAAATATTGCATTGCATCATATACATATTTGCATCCATATCATAAGCATCACATAAGAACATCTCATCACATAGGTACACATGCATATAGCTGCCGCAAAGATGAATCATCTCATATCTATATATAAAGTGTCAGGATACAATGATGTCAAAATCATATGGCTACAATCACCTGCAGGTGTCTACAATATAAAAAGAATGGTACAATACTGATACATAGGGAGTCCTCTAAGGCTATGATGAACTCCCTCCCTCGGAGCCGCCTGGCCTCGACGGAATCTGAGCCCTCGAAGGACCCGCCCCAGGATCATCCCTCCTGTCCCCTCTATCTGGTGGTGGTGGAGGACCCATAACCCCACCACTCGATGCTTGTCTCCTCCGGCTCCCTCCCGTAGCTGTCGTTGTACGCAATGGTCTATGGAAGCTCCTCGCCCGCTGATCTGCTGGCACTGCACCATAATAAAGGTCCCTCCAGTAGGCAATCTCCTCTCCTGCCCGCAGGACATATGCATAGCTTGCCCCTGTGTCCTCCACCGCCTGCCTTCCTGCCCTCAGCACTGTCTCAGCCTCTGTATAGCGCTGGATAGCCTGATCTCTCTCCCGCTCAGTATCTCTGAGCCTCATCCTGAGCCGATCCCTCTCCCTCTCCAGCTCCTGTATCTCATCTGCCTGGCCCTGGCAGATCTCCCTGAGCTCAATCAGCTCATCCTCCTCTGGATCCCCACCCTCTGCCTCTGCCTGTGGCTCTCCCTCTACAGGTGCCTGCCCCTATATTGGTACTTGTACTGGTGCTTGTACGGGTACCTGTCTCTGTACATGCCTCTGTCCCTGCACCTCTCCTTGTCCCTATCTCTGCCTGGGATCCTGTGTTGCTGGTACCTGTAGGGGTAATCCACCGCGACCCCTCACCACCTGAGCTTGCCGCTCCTCTCCACCCTCTCTCCGAGGTGCAACCCTCCTCTCCCCAACTACTCCCCTCCGCCTTCGTCGGCCTCTACCCCCATCACCTCCACCATCATCATCATTGTCCCCACCTCCATCTCCATCCAACAGCTCCCCTGGATCTATCAGTCATGGGAATGGATTCTCCGCCCAATATGCTGAATACTCAGCATCCATCCCGGCATCGTCGACCTCTGGCCACATGTCCCAGGGTAAGGGTACCATCTCTGCTAGCTGTGTGACTGCCTGATCATATAACAGTAAAGGCCCAAACTACACCTGATCTCTGATTGTGCGGGCATACATACCCGAGCCCCGTGGCATCCTCTGGATCCTGCCATACTGCCTGCATACCCTGTCCACAAGCTGCCTCTCTAATACATAGGGCATCTGCCCAATCAGGTACTTACTTCGGAAGGTGTAGGGCAGCTCCACTACGTCATCCTCCCACTCCTCGTAGCCTAGATATGGTCTCCATATGACCACATCGATATCATCCAGCACCTGCCGCCAATGCTCCAACCTGCCAATCCGCGGCTGCGAGGTGATCATGTCGTACAAATGCACAAAACTGCATCCATGTCCCCTGCCTTGGAAGTGTATCGACCTCATCACTGGTAGATGCTCATAGGCCCATACCTGCAATAGTGTCACCCCGCAGCCCAATCCCACTGACCCGTGATAGACAAACTGGTGAAGCTCATAGTATAGGTGGGCCAATACACATGGTCCCCAGGCATATCTGGTGTGATGTGTCACCAATGTCTCCAGTGCTCCCCCCAGCCCACAACCAATCCCCGTGTCACCCTGTCTGGACACAAGAATCCACTGATCGCTCCTCCGATCATGGCCGACAATGCTAACCCTGTGGCGGTCATGGTGTCCCATGCCACGTGTCCTGCCCTCATCTCTAGTCCGGGATCCTGGAACACCTGTCTCAAGGCCTCCCGATCTCCATCACGATCATATGGAATCAAATCTCCATCAATCGATATATGCAGAATCTTGTAGACATCCTCAAGGGTGACTGTCATCTCACCCATCGGTAAGTGGAATGTGCACGTCTCAGAGGGCTATCTCTCAGCCAGCGCAGTCAACAAACCCATGTTTGCCCGAAACTCAGGCACATACAATATATGTCTCAAACCCATCTCCTCAATGGTAGCTCTATCCTGAAATGACAACTCAGGTCATAATCTTTGTGTCGACGGGAATCTCTCCCGTGACTCCAACATAGGCAAGTACTCCTACAGTCAAGCAAATCAATCATGTCAGTCATGGTGGCATTCACTGTTTATCACAAAATGCTACTCGCTATCTAAATGCATATGGTTATCTATCCTAGTGACACTCACTGTTCATCACAAAGTGTTGCTTCTATCTTAGTAGTACTCCCTGTTCATCACAAAGTGTTGCTTCTATCCTAGTAGTACTCCCTGTTCATCACAAAGTACTACGTGTGTGACACTCACTGTTCATCACAAAGTGTTACTCACATTTGCACTCCTTGTTCATCACAAAGTGCTGCTCATCCTTTGGGTACTCCCTGTTCATCACAAAGTACTCTATCTTGGTACTCACTGTTCATCACAAAGTGCCTTGATCTATCCTAGTCTTCCTAGAGGACCTACTTGAGTGTATCCTCTCAGCAGCTTATCCAATCGACAGCGTATGTTTATCACAGAACTGCCGATTTGACCTCGAAGACCAAAACTTGCATTCTTTTTTTCAACGCAAACGCACTTGACTGACACAAATGCGCCTACAGACTACACAAGCGCGCCTGAAAAACACAGACGCGCCTGTATGACATAGACGTGCCTGGCACCGACACAGACGCCCCTGTCGGACACAGACGCGCCTGACACCGACGCAGATGCGGTTGCACGATTTCAAACTTTTTTGTACCCTATTCCTAAGCGCATTTATTGCTCTAACTAGCATGCATTAATGACAACAATAAATGCATCAAAGTACGAGGAGGCTTAGTGGTACTTACCGGCTCTCCTGCCTCTGCTGGCCTTTGAAATCGTCGAACGCGGTCGAATCTGTGCACGGAAGCCATCGCTGCTGATTGCTGCTGCTCTTTTCTTGCTCTGCACTTTGATCTCGTGAAGGTGTAGATGACAATGAGGATGTATTTTCCCCCGTGGTCTATCTTATAGCCTACCCTAGCCTTAGCCTTCATTTCTCGAGTCAGTTTTCCTCATCCCGTGACTTTGTCACTTTATTCGGTCAGTCCATTCTAGCCTTTCTTTCTTATCGAGAGATTGTCTGCAATCTTTTCAGACATTTTCATCCAATCTCTCGAGGGGGCATATCATTCCCATTCTGGGGCAACTCTGTATCAGTTCATCTTATCTTCTTTGAAACAACGCGACAAGCCGCATTGTCTCAAAGAGGGGCAAAATGTAGACACCCAAAATTGTCATGTCTAATTAAATAAATATTTTATTTATTTAATTATCTAAGCTTAATTCTTCTATTAATTAAATAAATCTGTATTTATTTAATTAATTCATTTATCCTCTTCTAGCCTTATTTCTCATTTAAATAAATACATTTATTTATTTAAATTATCTTTTTCCTAAATTAAATAAATATCTTATTTATTTAATTGATCCCACTTCTTCTATTAATTAAATAAATCTTTATTTATTTAATTAATTCATTAGCCTTTTCTACCTATGACACATGTCATTCATCTCTTAATTCATACACTACCTACCCCTTTCATTATTTTATTATTTCTTTTACCTACCCTCTAATCATAGCCGACCTCCTTTTACACCTCTCAATCTTATCCCTCCATTTCATATAGTGTCTTCTATATAAGGAGATGCTTCCTTCATTATCAAACCCTAATCGACAATTTGGAGGACTTGACTACACTACGATCCTACTTGCAACCACATTCCGTTCTTTGTTGAGCTCTTGTGCACATAAAATCTGAGAGCAAATATATCAAGCAAGATCAATGGAGATAGGAAGAATGGAGATCAAAACCCTATTGGACATGTGATGGTATAATCTTTGTGATTTCATGTGATTTGCATTGTCTTAGGTAATCTTCATATGTTATGGTGGATCTTTGTTGATTGTTAGGCTAGGGTTTTGTGGTTGAATTCATTTAGCCTTTCAATATTGTTATTATTGTTATCCATTTTCACCATATACAACTTTCACTTCAGTGAAAGAAACTGTTAAAATAACATAAAAGAGAACTAAAACTACTAGCCACTGAAAGGCCAATATTTCATTTTAGAACAACTAAACATCCACCGCAGCTGAGGAAGTTATGGGCTTGTCCTGCTTTGTCGTGGATCCACACCATTATAGGTGTGCTACCAAAAAGTTCAAGATGACTTGGAAATAGGGCAGGCCAATGTGCATGATCCTCTACTTCCACACTTATTTGTCCATATTCACCTACATGACCTTTGCTTTATGAACCTCTAAGTGATTCAAATAGACAATGAGCATTAATTAAATCCTTGCTACCTTTGAAAAGTCATCGGTAGTCAAGGATTTTGTGGTCCGAATGGAATGGACTCTTTCTTGAAAGACTTTAGTCATGTCTGCAACTTCCTCAATCACCTTGGATCCCTCCTTCATGAGTTGTATATCAATACATTTAAGATCTTTCTGTATAGTGTCAATCAAGTCAGTCAGTCCTCTGAGCAACTTGGTGGACTCTTCATGGCCCTGCTCGATGATTGAATTGCGTCATTCCATGTTTTTATTTGACACGTATAGAACATTATCATCTAGGTTCTCCACCGCTTTCTCAGCTAGGAACTTCATCACTCCATACTTTTGGACATCATTCATTTGTGTGAGAACCACTACCCACTTAGTCTTTTCCTTTTACCAGACGACCATCTGCAGCTCGAGCTCTTTACTCATGGTTTCTGCATCCTTATAAACCTTAACTAGGTTAATAATATATTCTGATCCTTGTTGAATTATCAGGTCCAGCCATTTGTTAAACATCTCCGTCACTACCCTATTCCTTTGAAATCGATCAAGCATCTTTTGGTTTGCTGTAGACTTAGGGTCAAATGACACTGGTATTTGTGACAATGGTTGAGGATCTGGGTTGCGAATAGCGTTGATGTATTTTTCCATCTATGTGACCATTTGCTTCATTTCTCTCTTCTCTTTTTAATCTTTCCAAGTCCTTGAGATTATCCTCTTTGTAGAGGATTCCAGATGTTTTACATCCATAGCCCTTGATGCAACCCCCAAATATATTTTCTCCATAGTAAAATCTTCCTCTGTGGCCTTGTCTGTGTCTCTCCCAGGAATGGGCTTGGCCACTTCAACTGTCCAGTGTCCTGTTGTGTCATCCACATCAAGCATTGCTTGTGTTTTGAGATTTTTGGGATTTAATTCTTTTCCTAGGCATTTACTAACCATGTCCTCCAGTGGAATGGTGACCGGTACCATGCTCCTCTTCTTTGCAATGGTGGCTTCTAGCCACCTTGGTGCATTGGTAGGTTCTTTAGGTGGTGGGGTGATCTGTGCATCTGGGGAGGTAATGATCGCTAGGGTATTCATGGGATCCTGTTGAATTTCCACTTCTTCATTTGTATCCATTTCTTACATCCCGGGCTCACTTTGATCCTGTGATTTCATTGTTTGTTCAAGCTCTTCGCTGGGGTCTAAGTCCACCATGACCTATTGCAGGACAAGCTCCCTACCCTTCTTTTTGCTTCTTGAATGAGTTACTCAGGCAACTATAAGACCAAATGGTGACCTTCCTGGCCTTCTTGGCGGTATTTTCTCTATAGTGAGCTTTAAGACACCTGCAACATCAACAATTTCATTAGTGCCAGAAATATGAGATCGAACCACAATGTGTGAATCACTTCTTGATTCGTGTGAGGACATGTGAGGACCCTCCTTGAATTTCAGTTTCCTTAACCATCTCTCTATTCTCCTAACAACATTTAAGGTCCTTGTTCAGATGCTATCATCTTCTTTTTTGTTCCAGTCAATTTCTGGAATCAGTTTCCCTTCAATCTCAGTACCAAAGTCAGGATCCAAGACGTCTTCCTTAGTATCTCCCAATACACATGATGTATTAATTGGGATCCTTAAGATAACTATCTACCATAAAGTGAATCTTGACCACAACCTCTTTCTCACGTCATGCTCATCCTTACAGTTTTCCCAATAGTCCTCTATGTGAGGTTCATGACAAAAATGACTGTCTATATTAAGGTTCTCCCTTGCATAACCTTTGTTGTCAAATATTCGCCTAGCCACATATGGCTGCAGGTTCATCCTTTTGAACTCTAGTTCCAGATTCAAGGCATATGATACTAATTTGCAACTATAATACCCAAGTTCAATGGGAAATACCACCCTGGATTCGCCCTTTGCCCCTAATATTTTATTTATATAAGCCAATTGCCTACTCACTTTTGTAAGCACATAGCTATCAAAGGTGTACCTAGGTAATTTGAATGGTTGGCCTTCAAAACCACCTACCTGTATGTAAGTAATTCATGGAAATTAGATAAAGAAACTCTCATATATACTCACAAATTCCATATCCTCAACAAACATTCTCTTATTTACATCACCTTGAAGTTCAAAGGCCAGTCTTCTCGCAAAGACTCCATTCCATCTGTCAATTTTTTCAACATGTCTCTATTGTTGCAACAAAGGGTAATAATTGTAAACCCTCATTCCATCAATCCAGGGTTCATTAGGTAATCCAGGCCAATCTCTTGTGCAAGCTAAAATATAAAATAGGTAAGAAGACATGTAAAACCCAGTCATCCCCACAAAATTGCTTAGTCCTTTGTGAAGTCTCTCCACAATTACCTGAGACCAATCCAAAAATTTGTCACTAGATAGAACCACTTGGATGAAAAAGTACATCCAGTCCTCCTAGTAGAAGGAATGTGAATTCCCCTTTACTCTGTTCAAAAGCACAACAATGTCCTGCACCTCTGTGATGAGGTGTTCACAGATTAGGGGTTTAGGTAATCATGATCCTCCTTTCTAAACCTTCAAGAACCAATTTCTTGAAATTACACTTTTGTACTTGCTCTTCTTCTCAGATAAATAGGCATATGAATTTCCAATGGTCCAATCCTCATACTCCTCTTTATGCAGAATACTCATTGTAGCCATCACTGTTTCCCTATTAATGTTGACTGACACCTCACCATCACTGGTTCTGATACACCTGTTCTCAGAGTCATATCTATTCATGCAGGCCAACACTAAATCTAGACACGATGCGATGAGTGGGAATGCAACAACTTCCACAAGACCACTCTTAACTATCTTCTCCATTAATGAACTAGCCAGAGGGTTCTTAGTCCTTTCAAGGAAATCCCCCAAATCTACATGAACTAAGGAGGTGTCTTCCATTTCCGGTAAGATACTCACTAAACATGAGGTCTGGCCAAGCTTTAGCAGCACTAGCCTCATTTTAACTATCTATTCCCTTAACTAAGAAATTTTAATAGCAATACAGTATGCTACCCCAACAATTTTCAGATTTCCTCATTTTCTACACTAATAAAACTTCAGTACACAAAGAAACACAACTTGGGAGAAAACAATTGAACTTACCCGATAACACCATGAAAACTAGAAATTCTTCCAGAGAACAGAGCTGGATTTGCCTTCAACACCTCCAATTTATTGAAGTATGGCAGCTACAACCTTCCTAAATATGGAAATAAACTCATACATTTTTCCTTTAATTAGAGGGGTAAATATCTATAGGGCCACACACGCTTCATCATGATTTACCCAAGCATGCGAAGTAACAGTGAAATGACAAACCTGACACCTTCTTAATTATCCATCACTTCCGCACAGGTAATTTGATGTTTGCATGATTACTTTCCACATTTAGAATTTCAAAAAGCTGAATAAGGGAATATTCCTTCTTGTCACTTTTTTTCCACCAAAAAGCTTTCGGGTTAGTTTTTAAATGAACCTATGAACCTTGAACCACTTGAACAAAAGGTTCAATGGTTGAAATTCACTTAAGAAATATAACAGTAATGGGCGGCACATAAACAACATCGGGAACGAGTGGCAAAAGAAAAGGACTATTTAAAGTGAACCTTGAACCTTTTGAACCACTTGAAATAGTACAGTATTAAACATCATATGTAGGATATCAAAACAATCAAGACTGTTGGCATATACACACTCCAATGAGACATTGTATGTGATTGAAGGTTTTGTCATTGATGGAAACCTTGCAATCCTATGGCACCGACAAAGACATTATACCGGCAAAGCATTACACAGACAAGATGGTGCACCGGCATCAGCAGATCACACTCTACACTGGCACTGGCACAAAAGAAAGAAAGTATACCAGCACTAAGGCCGACAAGATTTTTGTTGTACAATATTTTGTTTATTATTGTAAGCCGACTTGGAAAATTGTAAAATGACTCTTATATATAAAGGAGATCATTGTAGACATTTGTAATGATGATGGTAGGAGCATAAAAGAAAATATTAGGCAGACCTAATGTGCGAAATATAGGTCAAAGGGTATATGTAAAGAACAAAGCAGGAACCGGTACTGAATCTGGCTTTGAAGATGCTATTGTAAAGTAGTACAAGTTATTGGATTAGTATAATCCTTATTGTAAGTCAGTGTGACTTCCCATTGAGCAGTGAGCTCTAGGCAGTTGGCCTTCCTGCATGTGCAGGCCCCTATTGTAAGTAATATTCTCTTATTGGCCAGTGAGTGAATATTGTGGGTCACAAATCCCACCGAGATTTTTCCCACACCGGGTTTCCTCGTTAACATCTTGTGTTATGGTGTACTTTTCATGTGGATATTCTTGATTCTGTTTATTGCATTATTTCTTGCATACCAGTACATTGTTATATTATGTTATGCATGTTTTAACTTAGGAAATTCTTATTACTGGTTAGATACTGATTCACCCCCCCCCCTCAGTATCTGTGGGACCCCTAACAAAGTCAACATGATCTCATCATTATCTAACTCGGTAATAGTTGCCCATTGAATAACTCATTATTCTCCTTCATTAACACATTCTTTTTGAGTCACTTACTGACCTCTTAATTTTCATCAAAACATACTTCTTAAGATATGGCAACATCATTCTGAGGCCGAAAATCAATTGCTTGACATCAATGACTGTAGCATAGGAAATAGGAAATCATCAAAGCAATATATAAAAAGACATATTAATCATTATTAGCTCAATTACAAACACATATTGCAATGATCTAATCCTAAGCACACTCAATAGAGACATAAAAAACAAAGCATTCAAAAGCAAATATCATGCAAACCAGATGACGATTTGGATGCTTCTTCCATGCAGCTCCATTGTTCTTCTTTCCTCTTCAAATGGATTTGTGGATCTCACCTACAAGTGCACACATACAATTGATAGCAAGATTGACATTGATGAAAAGCTCAAGAGTACTAGAAGCGTAAATTCGATAGTTTGATTAGGGATTATTAATTATTCTCATTATTAGCCAAGATTGAAGAAATTCATCCAATTTATAGAAGAATTGGAGAGATGACAAGATTAGCATGATAGTGATTCGAATGGAAATTCAAATCAAGAATAGCAAAATTATGACATGTCTATGACAAATTTCTATGCAAGGATTTATGACAATTTATGACAATTTATGACAAATTTCTATGCAAGGATTTATGACAAGAATTTGAAATAGAAATAGACATTTAGGAATTTAGGAGAAATTAGGTTAGAAATGATGACTTGGAAATTAGGAAATTGATGCAAATTAGGTAAATTAATTAATAATTTCTCATTCATTAATTAATTTACAAAAATAGGAGGAATTAATTAGCCAATTAAATAATAATTTAATTGTGACAAGAAGACTTAGGATAAATAAATAAATTATTTAACCTAGAGGGAAAATGCCAAACAAGATTAAATGAATAAATCATAAAACCTTGGAAGATGAATTAGAAATGCAAAGACGACAATTAGGTCTTGACAAAGGATAATTGATATCGATTCGATCATGATTTTGGATTGATAAATGATTTGATTGATAAATGATTGGATTGAGATCAATGACAAATTGACCAAATTGACATGATTGAAAAGGACAAGGATCGATGACGAATCGATCGCAATATGACAAGATTGACAAGGACAAAGATCGACCAAAATCATGACTGAAGATTGTTGTTGACAAGACCAAATTCGAAAGCGAGACAAATGAAGAGTGTAGAAGAATGACTCGATGCTCGCAAATGATAAAATCCAAGTGTGTAACATAGGAGAAATGTTAATGCGACGCAAAAACCTAAGATGAGGCAATGCGCCAATGTTAAAGTATGACCCTGCAAGCGTTGACCATTTTTAGGTGTCTACATTTTGCCCCTCTTTGAGACAATGCAATTTTAAGTGTTGTTTCAAAGAACAAAAATGAAAATGCCCCAGACAATGACAATGACAATGACATATGCATGCCCCCTCGAGGAATTGGGCGGAAACATCCAGAAAAGAGGCCAATTGATCGATAAGAATGATAGGATCGAACGGACTGACAACTGGAGATCGGATGCATGAAGGACAAGCAATTGAAGATGCAAAAGACTGTGACCAATATAAGATGGAGAGGATGCATGTCCATCTATGCAGTGACAAAGATCTATAAATGAGGCCAAGAGAGTGAAAATTGTTCATTTGCACTAGCCCAAGAAGAGGATTTGTTGCTCTGGAAAAGGACACTTGCAGAGAGATGGCGAACATTCAAATGGTAGATCACCTCGGAGAACGTGTACACTCGTACAAACGATCGGACGATGTGGGAGCAGCGATATGTATCTCAAAAACCCATGTTTTCAATTTCATGAATTTGACTTGCTTGCGGGACATTGCGGGGCCCACAGGGGATGCAGAAACTGTCTTCTGCGCTTGTGTAAGGTCTTCTGCGCTTGTGTGAGGTCTTCTGCACTTGTGTAAGGGTACACAAGCGCAGGTTACATGACACAAGCACAGGTTCCTTGACACAAGCGCAGTTGTGCATTGGGAACTCAGTTTTGGTCCAAAACAACACACAAATGATCCGAAAAGGGGGGATAAGGGTAGGATAGGTCAGAATGGATGAAAAACACCCTGAGGTGGACATGAAAATGAGGAAATGCAACCCGTAGGAGCAAACCCTAAAACTAAGAAAATGTGCCCCAATTGTGATGCAGAGTCGACAGTATCCGTTGATCACGCGGGAGAACCGATCAGACTGCTTCATGCTACGACATAGACTCAGAAGTACAGAGAGAGATACAGTAGTAGGACTTGAGATATGGCAGGGATGAGGAGGATAGAGGGAGCACCCAGTGACAAAGGCACGTGCTCCTTACGACAGACAGTGGACATTATGTAGTCAGCCTGCAGGCCATACTTAGGACAGATAGTCCAATTTTGTACTCTGATATTATTTTGACATATGATATGATATGCATCGATATGATGGGATGCAATGTGTGATGACTGATGTTATTTTCCATGTATGGATGACTTATGCACTGTTTCTGTACCTTTGTGGAATACGTATGGATATGTTTTTGTTTATGTGCTTTTGATGCATTGATAGTATGAAATGGATAAAATGCTTGATATGATGCTTAATGTAATGCAAATGTACTAACCAAATGGATGCAGGATGCAGCATATGTTTGGGGAAATCGGAGCACTAGACCGAACTGACTATCCGAATTGATGGAAGAAATGTTAGTAAGAAGAAAATGAGACAGAAGACAGTTAAAGATGAAGAAAACTTGCTTTCAGTAATGCATTGTGTAGGTGAGAACCTTTATTTTTATGTAGCAAAATGGATGCGTAGCATCATGGCATTGAAGGCCAGAGCTGAAATGCAACCCCTTTTTTGCAAAAGACAAACACATCATAGACAAACAACAATCACAATCAAAAAGAAAAGGACCATGAACCATCCCGGTCACTCTAAATCACTCAGTGACATCATCGAGCAACCTAGGAACATGATCGAAGATAAATTGATAAATGATAAGACTTGCTAATTCAAAACAAGTCAAACAAACATCTTGATCTTCATTGTCAAAAGTTGAAAGTGCTGATAGGATGATCATGCCGTCTGGTTTCAGGACATGTGGTACCCCGTCTAAGACAGGACACAGTCTGGTTTCGAGTACACCACACCCTGTATAAGACCCATGATAGTGGTGACAAGAAAAAATGATATTGATGTTGATGTTCGAGTGATATGACAATTTTGATCAATTTGAATGTCTGAGTTGATGGAAAGAATTCATCTATTAACGCATGATTTCATTAAAGCACAATGTGTGATTGCATGTCGTTGGAGGGATGCTCAGTGATTTGTCTATGCACAGAGGGGTTATTTATTGCAAAATGCTTGTTTTTCGAGATTTTACAATTTTTGAAATGTTTTTGTTCATATTTTCAGGACTTTTTATGATTTTTAGGGATTTTCATTTTTTTAATTTTTAGATATTTTTTCAGGACATTATTCGATTTTTTTGAGATTTTTTTCAGGACATTTTTAAATGTTTTTGAGATTTTTTTCAGGACATTTTTCAATTTTTTTATGAAATTTTTTCAGGACATTTTAAATTTTTTTTGTTTTTAGTTTTTAATGACTTTGCCCCCAGTGTCTAGCAAGGCAAGGAATATGACAGGTGAATAAATAGGCTTGCTGAAATGATGGTGGATAGAGGGAAGACAAAGGCCTTTTATCGTGGAGACAATACGGATGCAATTTCCAAGGGCTATGGCGTGATGGGACAAGAGACTGGATATGACAATGTAAAGCAGGAACATGGCATGAGGGACATGTCAAGAGGTGTTTGAAACCATGTTTAAATTTTGCGTCCTTATGTCAGATCAAGATCAAGGAATGAAAAAGAGTGTATGGATAGTGATAAGATATGGATAGGATAAGCAAGACCAAGAATGGATAAGGGACATGGATTGAAGGTCGGGATTGGCTAGGGGACAGTGGCAGAAAGTTGCAATAAGCCAGGGAATATGGATGAAAGGTTGAAATAAGCAAATGGGCAAATGACCAAAAGCTATGATAGACTAAAAGCTGCAAACAAGATGCATGATGCTCATGATGATCCTCAGCCTTGTCAAGATCAAATGTGGAAAGGGAAAATGAACATGAGGGATGATAGGACAAGGAAGGGTAATGACATGGTATGATAGGATAATGAAGGGCAATAGGATATGAAGGAGGAAAACTGCCCCCAAGTGTGATTGTGCAAGAAGTTCATAAATTACGCATGACACCTGTTTGCCAGGTTTTCACCAGTGGACGAATTATTTTTCTTTACTTTTTTTTTTCTTTTGTCTTTTTTTTTGTATTTTGATTTTTTTTTGATTTTGACTTTTTCAATAGAAGTTGGACACATGATAGGGGATGGAAGAAGGACTCAAGCATCTTTTTTTTTTTTTTTTTTTTTTTTCAGCCTTGAAATAAATGGACCATGATCTTTAAAAGTATGCTCAAAGACGTTGGTAGGATAAGGACATGGAAAATGACATGAAACTAAGGCAAGGATTTATGCAAAGGATTGGACTAGAGGGATGGAAGGATGGAAAATATGCATTGGATAATGGATAGGGTATTGGAAGAATTGTGCTTCAGTGGATGGAAATGTTGGCAAGATCGACATTGGCACACACCTTGAGGGGTGATGGACTGATGGAGGAAAGACGTATTTTGGATATTGAGATTTGGATGGAGGAATAGCTTGGGATTTTGGGACATAAGGGCCCAAAATGGATGAAGAAGGTGATGGAGGAACAGACTTGGAAGGTTTGGATGGAGAAATAGCAATTTTGGATGCCAAGTTGGATTTTTCTTTAGGCTTTTGCACTTCAAGGAGACGCTTAGGGATCCACATGGTTTTTGATTTTTCATGCTTTTGTGGTTCTTTGCAGTGCATTGCTTGCACAAGGGATTTAGGAACCCATATATATTTTGACTTTGCTTTATTTTTCTCAGTGGGCCTTTGTGGCCTTTTGGATATTTCTTTTTCTTTATAGATCAAATTTTTCTTTGCTTTGACATGTCGATTATATTGGACATGTTGATCCTTGAATACATGTGGATTTTTAGACTTATGACTTTTATACTTGGCATCCAAATTGCTTGGAGGAGGAAATGAATGCATGGATGGATAGGGATGAAGTGGAGTTCTTTTGGATTGATGAAATTTACTCAAGGATGTGTGCCTTTGCTGATGTTGCATAGGAGATGGAGGGATATAGGGACCTAGAATGGATGGAAGCGATGATGGGGAAGGTGGACATTTGGATTTTGACTTTGAAGGGATACCAATGCCTTGAGAGTGAGTTGTGTAGCCATGACCATTAGTATATTCTTTGATATGAAGGGGTTCTTTCTCATGGAGGTCTACTCCTTTACCTTTATGAATATCTTGACTTGTAGGAGACTCTTTTCTTTGAGACGAAGACGCGAGTCCATTATGAGGTGGATATGATATGAGAGAAATAATGAGATCTTGAAGTGGATCGGATTGCACCAAAGTAGAAGAACCCATTATGCATGTTGAGGGTTCATGAACATCTTGCACTGACACGTTAGAATCATGAGGGGGATTAGGATCATGAGGGGGACTAGGATTGTGTAGTGGACATGGTTCAATGACAGGCTCTTCAAGAGATGGAATGGGAGACATAATGGGATCATCACAAGAAATGTGATCTTGGAGTGTAAATGTTGGATTAGGATGAGGAGATGGAGGAACAAGTGGATCTTGTGGAGGATCTAAAGGAATGATAGGGTCTTGTGTTGGAAATGAATTTGGAAGGATACTTTGACCTTGACAAGGAGGAAGATCATTGGATTCCTCTTTAAAATTGCTTTGCTCTTGACTTTTAATGGGATCATCGGAAAGGATGGAAGGGATATTTGAAATGTCAATGGGATTTGAAAGGACATTTTTTTCATGAAATGGAAGGGGATCATTTGGGATTGGATGGACTAGGATATCTTGATCTTGCTCAAGGAATGGAGTGTCAATAGGACTTTGGATAGGATGGACAAGAATAGGGGAATCATCGTGAGTGTCTGGGAACATGGAGTCCTGGTCAACAATTGGATGGGATGATAAGGTTTCAGGATCTTGATCTTGATTTGTTTTAAGACACATTTCTTCATGCTCTAAATTAGCCTCTTGACATGGGGTTAGACTTTGGATATGCATGGGGGATTCTGACAAGGGATCAATGATTTGGCATGAAGGGGATGCACTTTGAACATTTGTGATAGATTTTGGCAAGGAATCAATGCTTGAACATGAGGAAGAGTGACTTCGAATGGGGTCCTCTAAAATAGGTAATGGCAATAAAGTGCATGGTGGCATTGGGTCTTGTATTTCTGAAACATGACAAGGATGTGCATCATGAATTAGATTATTTTGGCAATCAATTATGGATAGCCCTTGGGTAATTTCATCCTTGGGTGTATTATTTGATGAGGACAATATAGAAGGTTCTTGTGAAACTTCTAAAGGTGTAGGGATAGATGCCACTGGAGAGTCAATTTGTTTGTGGGGGGATGAGGCATTGCTAGACATAAGTGTATTATTTTGATCTTCCTCAAAGAACTCACTTGGTCGTTTCCTTAAGAGCATTGCAATAAAGCCACCTTTCTTTCGAGGTTTTGACATAGTTGTATCTGGAATTTGAACTTGTTTGGCAAGAATTTGGTCTTGGTTTGATGTCATGTTTTGATATTGGACTTGATTCAATTGTTCTGACATGCTTGAGACATGGGTTGGTGTGTGCTGCAACCTTTGTTTTTGAATGTTTGGTTGGAGTTGTTGACATTGATATGTTGATTGAACTTGAACTTGTTGATATTCCACCATTGGTTGGACTATTTGTGGACATTGTATAATTGGTTGGACATATTGTTGAAATTGGACCATTGGTTGTGTTGGTTGTATATCTGATTGATAGTAAACACCTTCTTGTTCTTGTTGTGGAGGCACATAATGTTGAAATTGATGTTGTCTCTTTTCTTGAAATTGTTTCATCATCTCTATTTGGGAGAGGAGAGCTGGTATGTCTGATCGTTCAAGAAGAGATTTGACATCAATTGGCTCAATATTTGGATTTCGACCTTGAAATTTTTGAAACATTTTGGACACTTGTGATCTATTCTTCACAATGTTTTTCACTTTTTGTTCCAATATCTCATTTTCTTGAGCTAGTTTCTCCTCTAGTTTTTGTAGTTGGACATTTACATCATCATGATAAGTTTGATCAATGTTGCTTTGTTATTGGGTTGGATATAATTGTGATTGCATTGTCGGTTGATATGTCAAACTTTGTTGCATCATTAGTGCTTGGAACCTTGTTTCAATAGACATGTCACTATGCAAATGCAATATTTTTGGAATTTTTCAAGGATAATGTATGATATGCAACTAAATGCAAACTAAATAAATGAAAATGCAAGCTATGGCAAGAATGCAATCTATGTTTTTGGTTGTTTTCCAAGATTTTGACAAACTTATGAATGCAAATCTAAGAGAGGGACCCTTAGGAAATTGGAATGATATCTAGACCTCAAAGGACAAAAGGACTAAGTGACAAAGGACAAGATGACAATGTCTCCCCTATATCCTTGGATACTAAGCTAGGTTTGACCAAATGATATTGATGACAAAAGGACAAAAGATTTAATAAGGTATAGACCTCCTAACAATGACTTAGGGTTTATCCAAGATTTGGATTACTCAAGTATGACAAAACCTAGTTTTGACACTATATGCTAAGGGACAATTACTATGCAAATGACCCTAATATGATATAATAATAACCTAAACTTAATGAAGAGACCTAGGGTATGCAATGTATGACAATGGTATGACTTTAATGCAAGAGGACATATGCAAATGGATGACCCTTATTGATATGCAAAGGAGTATGACTTAGGTGACACCTAGCCTTGGTACTTGACAATGACTTTTGCAAAATGCAACCTAGGATGAACTTAAATGTAAGTGACATGCTTGTTGAGATAAGATTTTGAACAATGTTTGCTAACCATGTTTGAAGATGAGTTTTAAAGTTTGTTGGACCTTTGTTGGATGAATGTCTCTTGTGCTTAATCTTATTTTGAATCAATTTGCCTTGTTCTTGAAATGAGATGCAATTCAACTTTTGACAAACAAAGAAGACAAGATATTTTAACATAGACTCAAGACAATCATGCTCATTCCCACATTTCTTATGGTAGGCAAAGACATTAGGTACTTGAGAGGTAGACTCATTATGGGATTCAAGGAGAATACATAGATGCTTGACCCCACGGGCTCCCCTCCACGGCACTCACTTCTCAGGGAAGCCAAGCATCAGTCCCCATGGAAATCTCCCCATGGCGAACTTAGTATCTCTTCCAAGTATCCGAATTTGTCCTTCTCAAGCAACTAGAAGGGTTTTTTGGCCTCTAAAAACAAGGTGTTTAGTAAGGATTTCTGTTAAGTGTTACTCCTTGATGTCACGCAAGCGTGATTGAGACATTAAGCCCATCAAGATACCAAACAAATGTAGTCACGCAAGCACGATTTAGACCAAGAGGCCCTACTTAGATGTTGATATGAGAAAGAGTTCAAGGGTCATCACTTCCCAAGTAACTGCAATTCCCACGTAACACTTCCTTCAAAGCTTTCACTCATCGGGTATTTTTTTATAGTGAGTTAGGATGCCAAGGAATTCTAGCCGTACTCACTTTGGGTCGTTCCCTTCTCACGATTATCACTTGCTTGCAAAAGAAAAGTGGTCGGGAAGGCAGGCCCTCTAAAGGAGACACACAATCAAAGACACGAGCATGGTATCGAAGATCTGGATTTCTGATCACCCTAAGAAGGATGAGAGCATACTCTCCTACTCCAATGTCACACTCAACAATCAAAGCAAACAAATGTTCATTCCATCCTATTTATAAATCACTAATTGCCTAATTAAAAAACACAAACACAAAAGTTTGGTTGTTTCTCCAAGGCAACCTGCAAAACCCAAGTTAGAGGTTTGATTTGTTGTCTTTGACCATCGATTCTGCATAACACATGTTAGTAGTTTGATTTATAGTCTTTTCCATGCGTATGCCAAGATTCTGCACAAATAATTAGTACCAAAATCCAAAGCACAGAAAATAAAATGCAAAAACACCAAAAATTTAAAGTAAACACTGCATTTTTCACCTCTGTTCTGGACTTTACACAAGCGCAGAACTCATGACACAGGCGCAAGATGTCTGACACAAGCACAGAATGTCACCTACATAAGTGCAAGATGCAGGACACAGGCGCAAGATGCAAGACACAGGCGCAGAAGTGTCCAGAATACCCTGCACGGCCCTGTTTTTGGGTTTTTGGCCTGCAAAATCAACATGAAAGCACTCCAAAAACACAGTAAAAGGGTTAGAAGGTTAGTATTCACGTCGGGTTCACCAATTAATGTAGCATAGGAAATAGGAAATCATCAAAGCAATATATAAAAAGACATATTAATCATTATTAGCTCAATTACAAACACATATTGCAATGATCTAATCCTAAGCACACTCAATAGAGACATAAAAAACAAAGCATTCAAAAGCAAATATCATGCAAACCAGATGACGATTTGGATCCTTCTTCCATGCAGCTCCATTGTTCTTCTTTCCTCTTCAAATGGATTTGTGGATCTCACCTACAAGTGCACACATACAATTGAAAGCAAGATTGACATTGATGAAAAGCTCAAGAGTACTAGAAGCGTAAATTCGATAGTCTGATTAGGGATTATTAATTATTCTCATTATTAGCCAATATTGAAGAAATTCATCCAATTTATAGAAGAATTGGAGAGATGACAAGATTAGCATGATAGTGATTCGAATGGAAATTCAAATCAAGAATAGCAAAATTATGACATGTCTATGACAAATTGCTATGCAAGGATTTATGACAATTTATGACAATTTATGACAAATTTCTATGCAAGGATTTATGACAAGAATTTGAAATAGAAATAGACATTTAGGAATTTAGGAGAAATTAGGTTAGAAATGATGACTTGGAAATTAGGAAATTGATGCAAATTAGGTAAATTAATTAATAATTTCTCATTCATTAATTAATTTACAAAAATAGGAGAAATTAATTAGCCAATTAAATAATAATTTAATTGTGACAAGAAGACTTAGGATAAATAAATAAATTATTTAACCTAGAGGGAAAATGCCAAACAAGATTAAATGAATAAATCATAAAACCTTGGAAGATGAATTAGAAATGCAAAGACGACAATTAGGTCTTGACAAAGGATAATTGATATCGATTCGATCATGATTTTGGATTGATAAATGATTTGATTGATAAATGATTTGATTGAGATCAATGACAAATTGACCAAATTGACATGATTGAAAAGGACAAGGATCGATGATGAATCGATCGCAATATGACAAGATTGACAAGGACAAAGATCGACCAAAATCATGACTGAAGATTGTTGTCGACAAGACCAAATTCGAAAGCGAGACAAATGAAGAGTGTAGAAGAATGACTCGATGCTTGAAAATGATAAAATCCAAGTGCGTAACATAGGAGAAATGTTAATGCGATGCAAAAACCGAAGATGAGGCAATGCGCCAATGTTAAAGTATGACCCTGCAAGCGTTGACCATTTTTAGGTGTCTACAATGACAAAATAATATTATTAAGATAGTAATCATCCTTTTTCAGTTATATCAATGATCTTCAACAACCTTCTCAATATCCTTATTGAAATGCCAACAATCTCCTTTTCTATTGTAATGCCAACAATCTCCCCCTTTGGCATTGATGGAAAAACCAACTTGATTTGATTCAATTGATTCAGATTCTGATTGCTGTGTCAACTCTTGAAGTCTTCTCCTCCTGTCAATTGATTCAGATTCTGATTGTTGTGTCAACTCTTGAAGTCTTCTCCATTTAGTCTTCACCATTTAGTCTTCTCCATTTAGTCTTCTCCATTTAATCTTCTCCCCCTTTGACAACAATGCCAAAAAGAAAAAAAGCTAATTCATGATTTCCACCTTTGTGAGGTAATATCCTTGTAGTCTCATTCACAGTCAGAGTATCTTTGTCTTCAATCACTTTTTATTGTACAACTTTAGGCGACCTCCTAAAGTGTAAAGCAACATCAACTTCATAGATAGTTATTCTTTAGATCTAGAGAATTGATGCTTTCACCGAACTTTGTCAGTGAGTACTAGATAGGGGTAGGACCCCTAAATCACTTCTGAGATACTCAAAAGTGTCCCTTGGTAGTGGCTTTGTGAAAATATCTGCTATTTGTTCCTTTGAACTGATATATTCCAGCACTACTTTCTTCTCTTGAACTTCTTCTCTGAGATAATGATACTTTATAGAGATATGCTTTGTCTTAGAGTGCATTACCAGATTCTTTGAAATGTTAATGGCACTAGTATTATCACAGAATATAGTTACTGGTTCAGTAACTTTCTCACTCATACCTTCCAACAGTTATGTGATCCATGCTATGTTGGTACAATTCAATGCTATTGACTGTGAAATGTATCCTTGTTTCTTGCTAAGCCAACTTACTAGTCTATCTCCCAAGAAGAAAGCTCCACCGCTTGTGCTTTTCCTATCATCAATGTTTCCTACCCAGTCAGCATCAGTATAGACTTTTAGGTCAAAAACATTCCCTTTTTGATATGCTAAGCCATAGTCTTCAATGCCTTTCAGGTATCTGAAAATTCTCTTGATTGTTGTCATATGTGTTTCCTTGGGATCTGCAAAAAATCTTGTAACTATACCTACTGCATGTGCTATATCTGATCTACTATGAACCACATATTGCAACTTTCCAATCATAGATCGGTAAAGTGTCTCATTAATAGATGCAGATTCATCATTCTTTGATAGTTTACAATTGGTAGTCATAGGAGTACTTACAGGTTTAGAATCTTCCATTCCAAATTTCTTTTATATACTTGGATTGAGTAATGAAAATCTCATTTTTCATTTGTAGTATCTATAAACCTATAAAATACTTTATTTCACCGATTAATGACATCTGAAGTTCTTTGCACATTTCATTTCCACAAAAAATAATATCATCAACAAATATGGCTGAAAGCAGTATACCATTGTTCTCATCATTCTTCATATACATGTTGTTGTTTTCACTTGTCCTTATAAATCCAATCTTGATCAAATAAGAGTACAGTCTTTCATACCATGCTTTGTTCAGCTTACATACCTGATCTTTATTCTTGTCTTCAATAAATCCTTCAGGCTATTCAATGTAAACTTCTTCTTCTAGTATACCATTCAAAAATGCAGATTTAACATCCATTTGATATACTTTGAAATTTTTGTAAGCAACATATGCCAACAATGTTCTTACTCCTTCAAGTCTTGCCATAGGTGCAAAAGTCTCACCATAATCAATTCCTTCTTCTTGAGAATAACCTTTGCAAACTAGTCTTGCTTTATTCTAAATGACCTCACCTTTTTCATTCAACTTGTTTCTGAAAATCCACTTTGTACCGATTACATTTTTCTCTTTTGGTTTTGAGACCAATGCCCATGTTTCATTCTTCTTGATTTGATCAATCTCTTCTCTCATAACATTTATCCAATCTTTATTACTAAATGCCTCTTTTACTATCCTCGGTTCAAATTCAGATATCAGACATGTGTTTTGTCTTAGTTTGTTCCTTGTCATTACTGGATCATCCTTATCTCCTATAATTTGACTTTATGCGTGATTTCTTTTGACATACTTGGCTGATATGGGTTTGGTAGGCTCTATATGATTTTATTCATCATTCAGTAATTGAGTATTCTCTTTATTCTCTTCAACAAATTTCTCGATAGGATTTCTCGGTTGAACATAAACAAATTCTTCATAATTTTTTGGTTCTTTGGAATTTCCTTCATCATTTCTTTCTGCAAATTCATCAATTTTCACATTTGCACTTTCTACTATTTTGTTAGATAATTTTATCAAACATTTAAAAGCTTTACTTCTAGAAGAATAACCAAGAAATGTTCCTTCATCGCTTTTCTGATCAAACTTTCCATTTCTGTCATCTTTGTGAACATAACATCTACTTCCAAATATCTTAAAATAACTTACATTGGGTTTCTTATCATACCAGATTTCATATGGTGTCTTCAAAGTTCCTTTCTTCAGTTGTACTCAGTTCAGGGTGTAAACTGCAGTGCTGATTACTTCTCTCCAAAATGTTTGAGGTACCCTCTTTTCTATCATCAGGGTTCTGGCACAATCTACAATTGATCTATTTCTTCTTTCAGCTATCCCATTTTGCTGAGGTGTTCTTGGTGCAGACACTTGTCTCTTTATACCACGATCATTGCAAAATAGGTTAAATTCATCAGAAATGAATTCTCCTCCTCTATCAGATCTTAGACATTCTGACTATCTTCCTGTTTCTTTTTCAACTCTAGCCTTATACCATTTGAACATTTGAAAGGCTTCTGATTTCTCTTTTAAAAACATAACTGACATCATTCTTGAGTAATCATCCACAAATAATATGAAGTATCTATCTCCATAATAACTTTGAACTTTCATAGGACCACAATGATCAATGTGCACAAGATCTAAAATTCCTTTAGAAGTGTAGGACTTACTTGTAAAACTTGACCTTGTCATCTTACCCATCTGGCATCCACTACATATTGCATTCTCTAGTTTTTCCAAGCTAGGTAGACCTCTTACTTGGTGCTTCTTGCTTATTTTGATTAGGTTATCAAAATTTACATGACAAAACCTTTTATGCCATAACCAGATATCATCTATGTTAGCATGCAGACAATTTTTCTTAGTTGAGTCAAGATGAAATGTATTAACTTTTGTTTGTGTCCTGGTAGCATCTAGCTTTCCATGTTTGTCATGAACTTTGACACATCCCTTCTGAAATTCTATTCGGTATCCTATATTTTTTAATTGTGCAACACTCAACAAATTGTATTTCAAACCTTCAACCCAGTATACATCATCACATTTAGCATTGTCAAGAAGTGTTATGGATCCTTTACCTTTCACTGGACATGGTGCATCATTACCAAGTCTTACATAACCTCCATCATAGTCTTCTAATTTAACAAACTTGTGTTTATCACCTGTCATGTGATGTGAGCATCCACTATCTATGATCCAAGAATCATTTTTATTTATGTGAGATATTAGGGCTTTTTCTTCATACCTTTCTTCATCTAATCCATCTTTGATGGCCACATAAACAACTTCCTCTGTTTCAGTTCCATCAGATTTATCATTGTTGGATTCCTCGTCAGCTACTTGGCATGTCTTTCTATCTTTCCTTTTAAAGTCTTTGTGTCCTCTGTATTGGTTGTCTTTCTATCTGTCATCTCAATAGTCTCTCTTTTCACTAGATTCTTTGTTAGGATAATTAGAAGCCATATGTCCTATTCTATCACATTTAAAACATTTTAAAGGTAGCTTTCTTTTATACTTACCTTTTCCTCTCAGTAACCTTTTGGCTAATAACTCTTCAAACTCTTCTTGCTTTTTGATTTCTTCATATAGTTTTTGTACTTCTTCCATGTTTTTGCAAAATCTTTCACTTGCTCCACCATGATTTCCTTCAGTATACTTATACATTCTATCATTGTAATCATCAGATTCACCAATATGAAAAGAACTGAATGCAGATTCAACTTTATTTACCAAAGACCCATTGTTATCAAAATTACTTAACTCAAATGCATGTAGCTTACCAATAGTAGCATCCAAAGAAACCGACATGTTTGGTACAGATCTTAATTCATTGAATGCAGAGACTCGAATAGCATAAGCAGGTAGAAGTGTTCTACACAACTTACTTGTTACATCCTTTTCTTCAATAGTTCCCCCTGCTCCTTTGATTTGATTGACAGTCTCCTTTAACCTTGTACTGTATTGAGTTATGTTCTCACCTTCATTCATTCTCATGGATTCAAGTTGACCTCTTAGGCTATCTACTTTTTATCTCTGAACATGTTCATCACCACCATACACAGATATGAGCTTGTTCCACATCGTTTTGGCATCATTGCAACCTTCTAGGTCATTAAACTCTGAGTCGGTTAATGCAGATGTTATTTCAATCATAGCTTGAATATGTTCTTGCTTTGCCTTTATCTCTTCCATTGTCATCGGTTGGTGTTGGGTTCTATGTAATCATTATTTGGATAATATGTTGCATATTCTCCAATTCCTGATAAGTGCAACTTCATCCTTTTTTGCCATGTGGAGAAACTAGACTTGTTCAGCTTTGGTGCATCTCTTTTGTACATCTTTGGATCTTTGCCTCAAGTACCTTTAAATTTTTCTTCTGGAGTCCAAAGCTCTGATACCAATTGTTAGTTGAGATGAGAGGGGGGGGGGGGGGTGAATCATAAAACTTACAATCCAATATATTCAACAGATTCAACCTTAGTAACCTTTAATGATATGCAACTAAGACTGTAAATCATTCAATACTTATAAACAGATACACTTAAACATCATAACATATATAACACCAGATTTAAACATGGAAACCCAAATAGGGAAAAACCACTATGGGATTTTGGACCCACTAAGAAATATACCCTTCTAGAGTATGCTCGGTTAAAAGCAAATCCTGTTAAAGATTACAAACACATTGCTAGATGTGACTCGGTTAAGGGATTTCCCTTAGACTTGTTAGAGTCTTGCACTTTGTTAGAAGTGACCTTGTTAAAGGATTTCAAACACTCATTTAGAATGTTACCTTGCTAGAGAGTTTACAAATAAGACTGTTAAGTCCACTCGATTAAGAGATTTTCTGTTACTTACAAAATAAACAAAAGTAATAAAATATATCTGCAACTTCACATCTAAAATGCTAAAGCAAATTCTATTTGCTCAAAACAATCTTGTCATACGACTTATCTTGTCCGTTGTTGGGCTTGTTGGGCTTCTCAATCTATTCTTCAATCAGATCTTCAAGCTTATGTGCTCGGTAAACATTATTGTAGCATCATTGTGCATACATTTTCCTGCATACATTGTTCATCAACAATTCCTTATTTATAAACAATCTCTAACTGCTAAATTTCCTTGATCACATTTCCCATGATCAATCTTAGCCATCAGATCTTCAAACTTGACCAGGTTCAATGTATCCTTCGATCTGAAAAATGTTTTACCTTGCCTTGGAACTTGCATTCCTTCCTTGGAACTTGTGCTAGGTTATTGCGGTTCAATCTGTGCTGTAGATCTTCCTTTTTTATTTTCCATGTCGTCGATCCTTAACAAACTTCATGCGTAGCATACCAATCATTTATTTATCTCCATCTCATTAGCATCCTTTATTAAATAGTGCTTTTATCTATCCAATGCGATCTATTATAACTCGGTTGTTACTCGATAAATACTGAACTTCACTTGGTAGACATTGTGCCTTCTTTAACTGATATCGATAACCTTAGGGTTTACCGACTAGGTTCTTTGCTTGGTGATATAGTACAATATTAAACATCATATGTAGGATATCAAAACAATCAAGACAACATGATCTCATCATTGTCTAACTTGGTAATAGTTGCCCATTGAATAACTTATTATTCTCCTTCATTATTACATTCTTTTTGAGTCACTTACCGACCTCTTGATTTTCATCAAAACATACTTCTTAAGCTATGCCAACACATTCTGAGGTAGAAAATCAATTGCTTGACATCAATGACAAAATAATATTATTAAGATAGTAATCATCCTTCTTCAATTATATCAATGATCTTCAACAACCTTCTCAATATCCTTATTGAAATGCCAACAATCTCCTTTTCTGTTGTAACGCCAATAGTATTAACTTTAAAAAGAACAAGATTATTTGAAGTGTTTGGGGCATTTGCCCAGTCTATGTAGAACCTATTTTTCTTTTTTAGAGAGCTTGCCTTGGTGGGAAAAAGTACTCACCCCAAGAGTGAATCAAGCAGTACTTTAATTTGGTCCACTATATAAAAAAGGGGAAAGACGAAAGTTGTAACCTCGTTGATATTAGCCTTTTTCACACTTTTAAACCTGAAAAGGGTTTTATACTCTGAAGTAAGGTTGGTTTGGACACTCGCATGGTGTCGATAACCCTAGATTCTAACTAGAAACCTCTATAGTGGCCTAAGAATTATTTTGACCAAACACTATGTTTGTATCAATGCAAGGGCATAGCTAGTTTTTCCCCAAAGATACTCACTATCAAGCTTCCTTGAGATGAGACGTAAATCCTCGGCTTTGCATAAGCTACACATAGATTTCTAGGGAGAGGATGATTGGGTCATCCTTCTAGTCTCAAAGGCCCCTACTTGTCCTCTCTTGAAAAGACAAGAGTGAATACACCCCTTTAGGTGTCCCTACACTTCCATCAACAAAGATTCTAAGTTGTGGGCCGAGATTATCATAGTGAATCCTTGTCCATAGGAATAAGAACTGTCTGACGTGTTTTCGAAAGTGTAAAGACCAATGAAAATTTGGGGCTGAATTTGGCCCTTGAATATACAC
Organism: Cryptomeria japonica; assembly: GCF_030272615.1. Lineage (NCBI taxonomy): Eukaryota > Viridiplantae > Streptophyta > Pinopsida > Cupressales > Cupressaceae > Cryptomeria > Cryptomeria japonica. The sequence continues at coordinate 675,557,675 of NC_081406.1, read as the reverse complement.
AATAACGGTAGTCAGAATTAGGGAGTTTTTTAGGATTCCCAAAGATACTAAGAGGGGGGTGAATCAGTATCTGACCGGTTAAAGAATTTTCTGAACTAATTATATGAAAAGCATACCAAAACTGTGTATCGGTAAACCAAAATTAATGCAGCAAATAAGAACAATAAGCACAACATGAAAATCACACCATAACACAATATTTTAATGAGGAAACCCGGTGTGGGAAAAACCTCAATGAGATTTGTGACCCATAATATTTGCTTACTGGCCAATAAGGGAATATTAGTGTCACAATAGGGGCTTGCACATGCAAGAAGGCCAAGTGCCTAGAGCTCACTGTTTAGTTACAAAAGAAGTCTCGCTGACTTACAAAAATGGATTATACAAATCCAATGTCATGTACTGCTTCAGATCAACATCTACTATGCCAGGTTCAGTATCAGTTTAAGCTCTACATTATTCATAAACCCTTATCCAAAATATGCCTTACAATTCACATATTAGGTCTACAATAATCCTTCCATCTATATATATCCTAAATGATCTACAAGATCTCATAATTATATGAGTCTTATTACAATTCGCCAAGTCGGCTTACAAAAGGATTTTACAATTAAATACAAAATACAATTAAACAAAATTCATGTCGACTAGGGTGCCGGTAATCTTTCTTTTCGGTGTCGGTGAACTGTATGCCAGTGTAGAGTCTATCAGTGTTGGTGCCTGCCGGTATCATATGTTTGTAAGGCTGCCATCAATGACAATACCTTCAATAACCTACAATTTCTCATTGGAGTATGCATTTGCCAACAAAGTTCACTATCCATACCGTCTCTATTATTTTCTGACTATTTTATCAACACAACTTGTTCAAATTTCCTTGAAGCAAAACAAAAAAATTCAAATTCCCTAGGAAAACATAAACTTCCACATTTGAGCCTAATCATATTCACATTTGTGTCAAATAAGTTTTGCATTTATGCCTAGTTTGTTCTACATTTGTCTTATCTGACTGTCATAATCATCCAAAAGCCATTTCACATTTGTCCAAAATATGTGTTGCATCTGTCAAGTCTTGATTTCACATTTGACTATTAAAACTAGTGCCTTATAGGGTCAATCAGGATCTATCAACTAAGATCCCTTATGATAAATCAAGCTCTTATATTCTATAGGTGCATCTAGTTCCTCTTTTAGAGTCTATAGGTGCATCAAGGTCACATCCAAAGCATGATCCTCTTGATCTTAAACATCCCTGAAATCAGTCCAAAACCAATTCAATAAACATCATGGAATGACACTATGAATTTTGTAGGGAAGGAAAATAATTTATCCCTTCCATCTCTATTCCATCATCACCCATAGAAATCCTAGCACAATAGTTCTACAACTTACAAAAAAATAATAAACATTCAAAATAGTAGAGCCAAAACCTCCTCATTTTCATTACTCTAATCCCAATCACAAGACTTACAATTCACAAATCTATTCTACCAACAACCCTACATAGCAATGCCCATCTCACAAAAAAACATGAAAATCAACTTCAACCAATAAAAACAAATTTCAATGAAGTCCCAAGTCAAAACTCGTACAATCAAGAATATAACCAAAACCAAATTCATTACAACCAAACCCAAAATGAAAACCCAACCATGTTGAAGTGTCAAAAAAATTCACATGCTCCTCCAAAGAATAATCGTATACTAAAAATTCTCACAAAGCATTTCCAAGACACACTTTTCAAGTAATATCAAAATCATATATTGGTGTCTAGCAATGGCTCATCCTCTCATAAAAAAATTGACTCTCAAGTAGCCCTCATATCTCCCACCATTTTCCCATCCCATGATAAATCCTTACCATATCCATCAAACAATGCATCCAATGATGAAATATTTTAAGGGCTATCTGGAATAGAAATCCAAGCTAGTCCATTTATTCATGCTAATTCTTTATACAATTCAAAAATTCTATATCCAATGCCTCCATATGCTCCTTTCCCAAGCAAACCTACTTTTGAGAATTCTATATTGGATCTAGTGCCATCATGCCAATGACGGAAAGAGACATTACATAGATGTTTTTGTGTTATCATTGATGGAAACCCAACTCAGGGATTTCATCCATATTGTGTAAATTCATCCTACCAAAAGTTAGAAGTCCAGATTTGCATAAGTCCAAAAGGTGGAACATAGTGTTCGGCAGTATAAGTGTATTTTGATTAGAATTTCATTTTTGTTGCATTTTTTTCTTTGCGGTGCAAGAGGTAGTTGGTTATATGTCTGGAGTATCTTATTCCAGAGTCTTACCCTCCGGTGTTGATTCTCATGCATGTTTGGAGATATGGTAATCAACATTTCAGGAAGAACAAAATTGTTTGGCCGACTTGTGAAGTAAATTGTTATGTGTATCGTTCAAAGTGATTTTTGTGATTTTTTGTGTGTTCAAGGATGTTATGAAAATATGTGGGAAGAGTATGGACGATTTACTTTGGTCCGCATGATTATTTTAGATCGGATTGAGCCAATTTGGGTAACACGTTTCATTTGCATGTTATGCATTCTGGGCCGACATAAAATATATCTAATTTGATATTGTGGATATATATGAGTGATTGATATGATCATTTTTTATATGGGTAGATATGTGTGAAGTGTTTATGAGTGATTGTGTGTAGTTTCACACGCGTGGTTGAAGGATTTGTGCTGCAGAATATAGTAGAATATTAGAACAGAGCACTATTGCAGAACAAAGTATTTTGTGCTTAACTAGAACTATTTTTGGCATTTGTAGATGTTGTTTATCAATTGAAACATTCCAATTATTATAAGTAATCATTTGTAAGATAGTGAGCCTTCTGGAGTTGTATCCCCTATTGTAATTTGAGTAATGAGATTTAGGTAGTGTGCCTGAATGCATGTGCATTCCCCTCATGTAGTATTATTATACTTCTAACAAGGTATATTAATATTGTGGGTGTCAATCCCACTGTGGTTTTTCCCTTAATTGGGTTTCTACGAAAAAATATTGGTGTTATGGTTTTGTGGTTTTTTTCTTTGTGTTTTTGCACTCTACTTTTATCATTTGCATTAAGTGGTTTAAAGGACAGATTAAGAATGTTAAAAATTGTAGAACACTGATTCACCCCCTCTCTCAATGTTCCTTGATTCTAACAATTGGTATCATATCCTAGTTCCTCAGAAGAAGCCTAACAGGTTGAGGATGATCTCGGAAAGTGAATCAATGGATTCAGGTAGTCTTAAACAATAGCTTGTTGTAGCACTTGAGGATCTTGATTAAGCCCAAGTTGAGGTCTGGCAAGTGAAAGTAAATCTTAAGGATGCTGAGAACTTCATTGAATCATTGAAGGGTCAATTGAACAAGTGAAGGGAAAAGAGAAAGGAACTTTTTGATAAGCTAAAGGAGAAAGAAAGCCAAAGAATTGATGAAGAAGCCCTGAAGGAAAAGACAGAAGAGTGTGAGAGACTTTCTAGAGCTAATACAATCTAGAAGAATGAGATGAAAGCCATTGTGATGAGATTGACAAAGGATATTGAGGAACGGAATAAGAATGAGTAGAAGCTTTCTCAGTCCTTGAAAGATAAATCTAAAGAATGTTGCAGACTTGAGAATTAGAATGGACAACTGAAGCTTGACCTACAAGACTCCAGATGAGATGAGGAAGATCTTGAAAGGTGGATCATTCTTGTTAGATATGATCTTGATCTTGCAAATGAGTATATAAGGATAAGTATTGGGTCAGCTCAACCAAGCTTGATGAGATGCTACAAGTCAGAAGAATCCTAATGATACTCAAGGTCTTGGATTTGAGAAGGGTGAAAGATCCAAATCAGAACAGTAGAAGAACAACTCAAGAAATCCTCCAGTGAGGCAACCTAATGCTCATAAATTCAATGGTAATTATTTTGTTTGCAATAAATTTGGTCATATGGCTAGTCAGTGCAAAAATAGGATGAAAAATAATGGTCCATCTTGTATCAGTCAATGTTTTAAATGCAATAAGTATGGTCATAAGGAAAATGAATGCAAAAGTGTGATGAACAACTTTCAAAATAGGAGAAATGTCAAATTTTATGCTTGGTGGGTTTGTACATGTTGCTAATCAGTGAAGATCAAGAGGAAATAAGATGAAATTCAAGCCTAGATAAGGAAATGTTATTTGCTATGCTTACAACAAATCTGTCACATTACTAAGTATTCCAGAAGAAAAAATGTGAATAGGAGAGGTCCAGTAGACAAGAATAAGAATATGAAGCAAGATGAGAAAGGAAAAGAAAAAATTAAAGAGATTAGAGATTAGATGAATAATACTTATGTGAAGAAGAGTGACGATAATGCAGTGAATGGGTATGCACCTAAGTCTGGTGTTGGAACCTCATATGGTAACTAAGCTAAGTCATTCAATCTTAGAGGGAGGTTTACATGAGAAGCTTACAAACCCCCTATTGGAGATTTGTACCTCATTTCGGTAGGTTGCATATGTTTTATTTGATGATCACTGACTCAGTGGAAGGTTTTCCAAAAGTGTTTGATGATCTGTAGAAGATTTCTTGAAGATATGTCTGTATGCAGGGTATCCAAAATATTAGGGTTAAGAAAATTTATTATACCTAAAAGTTAGGTATGTGAAGGTGTAGCTAGGAATTCAGAAATCATCAAAGCAAGTAACAAATTGGACTAGCTCAATCATGAAAACTCAATTGCAATGACAAATCCTAATTACATTCAATGAAAACATGAAAACAAGACATTCAAAATGAAATCTAAGCAAACCAAATGCAGATGTCTCCTTCATGTGGCTCCATTGTCCTTCTTTCTCCTTCAAATAGCTTTGTTTTGTGGATCTCACCTTCAAGTGCATAAACCTAATGTGAAAGCAAGATTGACAAGACGAGACGACAACATAAGGGTACTAGAAGCGTGATTGATTCGACCTTTTGATTGAAGAAATTCATCCAATTTATAGATAAATCGGAGAAAAGACAAGATTACCATGAGGAGATTTGAAAGGAAATTTCAAACCAAGAATGACAAATATGACAAATTATGACAAATTGACACTTTCTATGCAAGATTGATTGATTGATAATTATGGCAAATTGCTATGTCAAAATTGATTGATTGACAATTATGACAAATTATGACAAATTGCTATGTCATTCCCATAAAATTAGGGGAAATATAGGAGAAAATTGAAAATTAGATGAATTAGAAATTAGGAAATTAGAAAATTGATGAAAATTAGAAAATTAGGAATTAGGAGAAATTAGTAAATTGATGAAATTAGAAAAATAAGTGGATTAATTAACAATTTCTCATTCATTAATTAATTCACAAAAAGAGGAGGAATTAATTAGCCAATTAAACAAATATTTAATTGTGACAAGAAGACTTAGGATAAATAAATAAATTATTAATCCTAGAGGGAAAATGACAAACAAGATTAAATGAATAAATCATAAAACCTTGGAAGATGAATTAGAAATGCAAGGACGACAATTAGGTCTTGATGTAAGATCAATTTGATGTCGATTTGATCATGATTTTGATTAACAAAGGACCAATGCTGACAAACGATTTGATTGATAAATGTGCCAATTGACGAGGAACAATGACAAATTGATCCAAATTGACATGATTGAGAAGGACGACGATCGATGACAAATCGATCGCAAGATTGAAAATGACAACAATCGATGACAAATCAATCGCAAAATGACAAGATTGAAAATGTCAATGATCGATGACAAATCGATCGCAAGATGACAAGAATGATGACAATTTGATCAGAGGACAAGGATCGATGACGAATCGATCGCAAGATGACAAGATTGAAAAGAGGACAAAACCCTAATTAGGATTGACGATGTCCAAAATGATGACAAATTAACATGCACATTGATGCGATAGGATAAGATTGATCAAAATCATGACTAAAGATTGTTATCGACAAGACCAAGAATGTAGAAGAAGGACTCAAAGCTCGCAAATGATAAAGACCAAGTACGCAATATAGAAGAAATGTTAATGCGATGCAAAAACCCTAAAATAAGGCAATGCGCAAATGTTAAAGTATGACTCCACAAGCGTTGACCATTTTTAGATGTCTACATTTTGCCCCTCTTTGAGACAATGTAATTTTAAGCATTGTTTCAAAGAACAATAATGAAAATTCCCTAGACAATAACAATGACATATGCATGCCCCCTTGAGGAATTGGCCAGAAAAATCTAGAAAAGAGGCCAATTGATCGATAAGAATGATAGAAAATGATAGGTTCGAATGAACTGCCAAGACTGATGGAAGAAATGTTAGTAACCAGAAATTAGACAGAGGATAGTTAGAGATGAAGGAAAAACTTGCTTTCACAAATGCACATAATTAGGTGAGAACCTTTATTTAATGTAGCAAAGCGGATGCAGAGCATCATGGCATTGAAGGCCAGAGCTGGAACGCAACCCCTTTTACAAAAGATAGACACATCGCACACAAGGAATGAGTGAAGCATCCTAGGGTGCATACATCAAGGGTCAAGGTATGTGCGGCGTTCACAAAGCAAACATACTTATCACAGACACCCAATGATATAGTTACCCCAGTTTGTGACAAACATTCCACAAACAACAAACTCAACAAAAAAAGTAACCATGAACCATCCCGGTTACTCTAAATCACTCAGTGACATCATCGAGCAACATAGGAACATGATCGAAGATAAATCAATAAATGATAAGACTCGCTAATTCCAACAAGTAAAACAAACATCTTGATCTTCATTGTCAAAAGTTGAAAGTGTTGATAGGATGATCATGTTGTCTAGTTTCAGGACATGTGGTACCCCGTCTAAGACAAGACACAGTCTGGTTTCGAGCATACCACACCCTGTATAAGACTCATGATAATGTGCCAAGGGCGAATGATATTGATGTTGATTGATTGATATGACAATTTTAATTAGTTTGAATGTCTGGTTTGATTGAAAAAGTTCATCTATGAATGCGTGATTTCATTAAAGCATAATGTGTGATTGCGTGTCGTTGGAGGTATGCTCAGTGATCTGTCTATGCACAAAGGGGACCATTTGTTGACAAAATGCAAAATACCAAAGAAATTGTTTTTGGATTTTGATGTTTTTCACTTTGTAGGAATTTCGAGTTTTTTTTTACAATTTTTTGTGTTCGTTTTTTAGGACTTTATTTGATTTTTAGGGATTTTTTCAAGACATTATATGATTTTTAGGGATTTTTTTTAGGACATTATATGATTTTTTTAGGGATTTTTTTCAGGACATTATTTGATTTTTAGGGATTTTTTCAGGACATTTTATGAATGTTTTTGAATTATTTTGGGGCATTTTTCAATTTTTATGATTTTGCCCCTAGTGTCTAGCAAGGCAAGGAATATGACAGGTGAATAAATAGGCTTTCTGAAATGATGGTGGATAGAGGGAAGACAAAGGCCTTTTATCATGGAGACAATACAGATGCAATTTTCAAGGGCTATTGCATGATGGGACAAGAGATTGGATATGACAATTTAAAGCAGTGACATGGCATGAGGGACATGTCAAGAGGTTTTTGAAACCATGTTTAAATTTTGCGTCCTTATGTCAGATCAAGATCAAGGAATGAAAAAGAGTGTATGGATAGTGATAAGATATGGATAGGATAAGAAAGACCAAGAATGGATAAGGGACATGGATTGAAGGTCGGGATTGGCTAAGGGATAGTGGCAGAAAGTTGCAATAAGATAGGGAATATGGATGAAAAGTTGTAATAAGCAAATGGATAAAGACCAAAAGCTGAAAACAAGATGCATGATGCTCATGACGATCCTCAGCCTTGTCAAGATCAAAGGTGGAAAGGGAAACTAGACATGAGGGACAATAGGATATGAAGGGTAATGACAAGGGTTCGATAGGATAATGGAACAATGAATGACAAAAGGATATGATAGGATAAAACCTGTCCCCAAGTACAATATGAAAGAAATTCATAGATTACGCATGACACCTGTTTGCCAGGTTTTCATCGCGGTACTTTCCCAAGGCGCCTGTTTGCCAGGTTTTCACTGGTGGATGAATTATTTTTGCTTTACTTTTTTTTTCTTTTTTTTCCATTTTCACTTTTTTTTTTTTTTTTTTGTATTTTGACTTTTTCAATAGAAGATGGACACATGATAGGGGATGGAAGAAGGACTCAAGCGTCTTTTTGTTTGGATAGTAGCCTTGAAAAAAAATGGATCATGACCTTAAAAGTATGCTTAAAGACGTTGGTAGGATAAGGACATGGAAAAAGAGATGAAATTAAGGCAAGGATTTATGCAAAGGATGGGATCAAAGGGATCAAATGGATCAAAGGATGGAAAATATGCATTAGATAATGGATAGGTTATTGGAAGAATTGGGCTTGAGTGGATGTAAATGAAGGCAAGATCAACATTGGAACACACCTTGACGGGTGGTGGATTGATGGAGGAAAGATGTATTTTGGATATTGAGATTGTGACGGAGGAAAGGCTATGGATTTTGGGACATAAGGGTCCAAAACAGATGAAGAAGGTGATGGAAGAATAGACTTGGAAGGTTTGGATGGAGGAATAGCAATTTTAGATGCCAATTTTGATGTTTCTTTAGGATTTTGTGCTTCAAGGAGCCACTTAGGGATCCACATGGTTTTTGATTTTTCATGCTTTTGTGGTTCCTTGGAGTGCATTGCTTGCACAAGGGATTTATGAACCCATATAGATTTTGACTTTGATTTATTTTTCTCAGTGGGCCTTTGTGACCTTTTGATATTTCTTTTTCTTTATAGATCATATTGTTCTTTGTTTTGACATGTCGATTAGATTGGAGATGTTGATCTTTGAATACATGTGGATTGCTAGACTTATGAATTTTATACTTGGCACCCAAATTGCTTGGAGGGGGAAAGGAATTCATGGATGGATATGAATGAAATGGACTTCTTTTGTATTGATGAAATTTACTCAAGGATGTGTGCCTTTTCTGACCTTGCATAGAGGATGAAGGGATATAAGGACCTAAGATGGATGGAAGGTATGATGGGGAAGGTGTATGTTTTGATTTTGATGGAGGGATACCAACGTCTTGAGAGTGAGTTGTGTAGACATGACCCTTAACATTTTCTTTCATATTGAGGAGTTCTTTCTTGTGGAGGTCTACCCCTTTTCCTTTATGAATATTTTGACTTGTAGGATACTCTTTTCTTTGGGAATAAGACGTGAGTCCATTATGAGGTGGATATGATATCAGAGAAATAATGAGATGTTGAAGTGGATCGGATTGCACCGAAGTGGAAGAACACATTATGCATGTCGAGGGTTCATGAACATCTTGCACTGACACATTAGAATCATGAGGGGGATTAGGATCATGAGGGGGACTAGGATTGTGTAGTGGACATGGTTCAATGACAGGCTCTTCAAGAGATGGAATGGGAGAAATAATGGGATCATCAAAAGAAATACAATCTTGGAGTGGATATGCTGGATTAAGACAAGGAGATGGAGGAACAAAAGGATCTTGTGGAGGATTTAAAGGAATAATTTGATCTTGACAAGGAGGAAGATCATTGGAATCCTCTTTAAAGGTGCTTTGCTCTTGACTTTTAATGGGATCATTGGAAAGGATGGAAGGGATATCTTGATTTTTCTTAGGAAGTGGAATGCCAATGGGATTTGAAAGGAAATTGTTTTCATGAAATGGAAGGGGATCGTTTGGGATTGGATGGACTGGGATATCTTGATCTTGCTCGGGGAATGGAATGTCAATAGGACTTTGGATAGGATGGACAAGAATAGGGGAATCGTCATGAGTGTCTAGGAAGATGGGGTCCTGGTCAACAATTGGATGGGATGATAAGGTTTCAGGATCTTGATCTTGATTTTCTTTAGGACTCATTTCTTCATGCTCTAAATTATCCTCTTGACATGGGGTTGGACTTTGGATATGCATGGGGGATTCTAACAAGGGATCAATGTTTTGGCATGAAGGAAATGCACTTTGAACATTTGTGATGGATTCTGGTAGGGAATCAATGCTTGAACATGAGGAAGAGGGACTTCGAATGGGGTCCTCTAAAACAGGTAATGGCAATAAAGTGCATGGTGGCATTGGGTCTTGTATTTCTAAAACATGACAAGGATGTGCATCATGAATTGGATTATCTTGGCAATCAATTATGGATAGCCCTTGGATAATTTCATCCTTGGGTGTATTGTTTGATGAGGACAATATGGAAGGTTCTTGTGAAACTTCTAAAGGTGTAGCAATAGATGCCATTGGAGACTCAATTTGTTTGTGGGGGGATGAGGCATTGCTAGAAATAAGTGTATTATCTTTATCTTCCTCCAAGAATTCACTTGGTAGTTTTCTTAAGATCATTGCAATAAAGCCACCTTTCTTTCGAGGTTTTGACATGGTTGTATCTGGAATTTGAACTTGTTTGGAAAGGAGTTGGTTCTGGTCTGATGTCATGTTTTGATATTGGACTTGGTTCAATTGTCCTGACATGTTTGAAACTTGGGTTGGTGTGTGCTACAACCTTTGTTTTTGAATGTTTGGTTGTGGTTGTTGACATTGATATTCCACCATTGGTTGAACCATTTGTTGACATTGTATAGTTGGTTGGACATATTGTTGAAATTGGACCATTGGTTGTGTCTGTTGGAAATATGATTGATAGTAAACACCTTCTTGTTCTTGTTGTGAAGGCACATAATGTTGTTGTCTCTTTTCTTGAAATTGTTTCATCATCTCTATTTGTGAGAGGAGAGCTGGTATGTCTGATCGTTTGATAAGAGATCTTACATCAATTGGCTCAATATTTGGATTTTGACTTGGAAAATTTCAAAACATTTTGGACATTTGTGATCTATTCTTCTCAATGTTTTTCACTCTTTGTTCCAAAATCTCATTTTCTTGAGCTAGTTTCTCCTCCAGTTTTTGTATTTGGAGACTTGTTTCATCATGATAAGTTTGATCCAAGTTCTGAGACATGTAGAGATTGGATTGACATGATTGATTGCTCAATTGTGATGACATGGCTTCGTAAGAAGGTTGAGACCTCATTTCAACAAACATGTCACTATGCAATGCAACTAATGGGATTGACAAATGCAACCTAAAGGATGACAATGCAACTTAATGTTTTTGTTGTTTTTCAAGATTTTGACAAACTCATGAATGCAATTCTAAAAATGAGACCCTTAGGAAATTGAAATGATGTCTAGACCTCAAAGGACAAAAGGACCAAGTGACAATAGGACAAATTGATAATGTCTCACCTATATGCTTGGATACTAAGCTAGGTTTGACCAAATGACATTGATGACAAAAAGACAAAAGTTTGACAAGGTCTAGACTTCCTAACAATAACTTAGGGTTTATCAAAGATTTGCATTACTCAAGTATGACAAAACCTAGTTTTGACACTATATGCAAAGGGACAATTACTATGTAAATGACCCTAATATGATATGATGACGACCTAAGCTTAATGAAGAGACCTAGGGTATGCAAATGTAACCTAATGTTATGAGGACAAGGATGCAAATGCAAATGTATGACAATGTCAACCTAAGACAAAACCTAAGGTTGAATTATGAAATGGTATTACTCTAATGCAAGAGGACACATGCAAATGGATGACCCTTATTGATATGTAAAGGAGTATGACCTAGGTGAAACTTAACCTTGGTAATTGACAATGAATTTGAAAAATGCAAACCTAGGATGAACCTAAATCTAAGTGACATGAATGTTGAGACAAGATTTTGAAAAATGTTTGACAACCATGTTTGAAGGTGTTTTTGAACTTTTTTGAATGAAATACTCTTGTGTTTAACCTTGTTTTGAATCAATCTACCTTGTGTTTTAAATGAGACGCAACTCAACTTTTGACAAGCAAAGAAGACAAGATATTTTAACTTAGACTCAAGACAATCATGCTCATTCACACATTTCTTATGGTAGGTAAGGACAGTAGGTACTTGAGAGGTAGACTTGTTATGAGATTCAAGGAGAATACATAGATGCTTGACCCCACGGGCTCCCCTCCACGACACTCGCTTCTCAGGGCAGCCAAGCATCAGTAACCATGGAAATCTCCCCATGGAAAACTTAGTATCTCTTCCAAGTATCCAAACTTGTCCTTCTCAAGCAACTAGAAAGATTTTTAGCCTCTAAATACAAGGTGTTTAGTAAGGATTTATGTTAAGCGTTACTCCTTGGTGTCACACAAGAGTGATTGAGACATTAAGCCCACCAAGATACCAAACAAATGTAGATGCGCAAGCATGATTTAGACCATGAGGCCCTACTTAGATGTTGATATGAGAAAGAGTTCAAGGGTCATCACTTCCCAAGTAACTACAATTCCCACGTAACCCTTCCTTCAAAGCTTTCGCCCATCAGGTATTTATTTTTAGTGAGTTAGAATGCCAAGGTACTCTAGCTGTACTCACTTTGGGTCGTTCCCTTCTCATGATTGCCACTTGCTTGCAAAAGAAAGCAAATGGTCGGGAAGGCAGGCCCTCTAAAGGTAACAAACAATCCACGACATGAGAATGGTATCGAAGTTCTGGATTTCTAATCACCCTAAGAAGGATGAGAGCATACTCTCCTACTCCAATGTCAAACTTGACAATAAAAGCAAACACATGTTCATTCCATCCTACCTAGCAATCATACTAGGTGCCTAATTATGAATTGCAAACACAAAATTCGGTTGGAATACAAGGCAACCTGCAAAATCACTAAGTTAGAAGTTTGATTTGTTTGGTCTTTGACTAGCGAACCTGCATAAGATTTGTTAGTAGTTTCATTTTTGTCTTCGCCATGTATAATGCCAAGGTGCTACATAGAGAATCAGTACCAAAGAAAACTAGAATACCAGAACAGAATGCAAAACAAAGTAATTTGCAAGTAAAAACACTGATTTTTACCTCTGTTTTTGGCCTTACACAGGCACAGAATGTCTTACACAGGTGCAGAATGCACTGACATAGGCGCAGATCCCTTTGACACAGGCACAAAATGCAGTAACACAGGCACAAATCCCTTGACACAGGTGCATAACTCTCCTACACAGGCGCAGAAGTGCCCAGAAAGCCCTGAATTACCTTGTTTCTTGGGTTTTTCACCTGCAAATCAACTCAAAAGCACTCAAAAGCATGGTTAGGGGGTTAGTTCATGTCGGTCTCACCAATTTATGTATGATAGGAATCTAGAAATCATCCAAGCAAGTAACAAATCGGACTAGCTCAATCACGAAAACTCAATTGCAATGACAAATCCTAATTACATTCAATGAAAACATGAAAAAAAGACATTCAAAATGAAATCTAAGCAAACCAAATGCAGATGTCTCCTTCATGTGGCTCCATTGTCCTTCTTTCTCCTTCAAATAGCTTTGTTTTGTGGATCTCACCTTCAAGTGCATAAACCTAATGTGAAAGCAAGATTGACAAGACGAGACGACAACATAAGGGTACTAGAAGCGTGATTGATTCGACCTTTTGATTGAAGAAATTCATCCAATTTATAGATAAATCGGAGAAAAGACAAGATTAGCATGAGGAGATTTGAAAGGAAATTTCAAATCAAGAATGACAAATATGACAAATTATGACAAATTGACACTTTCTATGCAAGATTGATTGATTGATAATTATGGCAAATTGCTATGTCAAAATTGATTGATTGACAATTATGACAAATTATGACAAATTGCTATGTCATTCCCATAAAATTAGGGGAAATATAGGAGAAAATTGAAAATTAGATGAATTAGAAATTAGGAAATTAGAAAATTGATGAAAATTAGAAAATTAGGAATTAGGAGAAATTAGTAAATTGATGAAATTAGAAAAATAAGTGAATTAATTAACAATTTCTCATTCATTAATTAATTCACAAAAAGAGGAGGAATTAATTAGCCAATTAAACAAATATTTAATTGTGACAAGAAGACTTAGGATAAATAAATAAATTATTAATCCTAGAGGGAAAATGACAAACAAGATTAAATGAATAAATCATAAAACCTTGGAAGATGAATTAGAAATGCAAGGACGACAATTAGGTCTTGATGTAAGATCAATTTGATGTCGATTTGATCATGATTTTGATTAACAAAGGACCAATGCTGACAAACGATTTGATTGATAAATGTGCCAATTGACGAGGAACAATGACAAATTGATCCAAATTGACATGATTGAGAAGGACGACGATCGATGACAAATCGATCGCAAGATTGAAAATGACAACAATCGATGACAAATCAATCGCAAAATGACAAGATTGAAAATGTCAATGATCGATGACAAATCGATCGCAAGATGACAAGATTGATGACAATTTGATCAGAGGACAAGGATCGATGACGAATCGATCGCAAGATGACAAGATTGAAAAGAGGACAAAACCCTAATTAGGATTGACGATGTCCAAAATGATGACAAATTAACACGCACATCGATGCGATAGGATAAGATCGATCAAAATCATGACTGAAGATTGTTATCGACAAGACCAAATTCAAAAGCAAGACAAATGAAGAATGCAGAAGAAGGACTCGATGCTCGCAAATGATAAAGACCAAGTACGCAACATAGAAGAAATGTTAATGCGATGCAAAAACCCTAAAATAAGGCAATGCGCAAATGTTAAAGTATGACTCCACAAGCGTTGACCATTTTTAGATGTCTACAGAAGGATAAAAAAAATTCTTTCATTTTATCCTTTGCATTAGAAGCGAGAAAGCGGAAGAGCATGGCAAAGGATAATTTGTAGAGATCTTGAGCGATATCTAGATTTGGTGTGCAATCTTGCATCCGGTTGTAAGGTATTTCTCAGATAGCACTTTTTTTAGTTCAAAGCTTAAAATTAAGTATATGGAATCTTCTAGTATTGTGACCCCATTGGTGGTAGATGTGACTGAACAGGCTAGACCAAATTTCAAAAAATATCCTTATAAGTCCATGGAAGATGATCAGAGTGGTTCATTTTCATATGTCCCATTCAATTTTTTACATTCACTATAAAATTGAGCAGCTTGGGGATTCACAAATTTTGAAACTGTACACAAAGTACATGGTTGATGGAATGGGAAGCCTGAAACCTGAATTTAAGTTTATAAAAGAGAAGGGTTTCACGCGGTTCATCAAATTTATGGTGTTTGATGAACTAGAATGGGTTCAGTATATCCTAAGAAAAATACATGATGAGTTCATGTGGCTTGACAAACCCTACAAGATTACCAAGAGTGCAATTAAGGTGGTGACTTGTTTGAGCTCAGTCGGTGAGATGCTTGCTTTGAGGAATGTTAAGAACCAAATGGTAATAGAGGAAATCAATTCCCAATTTGACAAAAGGTTGATGAAAATTAGTGATATTGTTTAATATGATGTCAGGTTTGCATCAATGGTCATGGGATACAAAATAAATCATTATAGTTGGGACAATTCAATAGCTGGTATGGCTATATATTCTACCTATCAGATGTTGAAGGAAGATAAGAAATATGACTTATGTGAGGTGCTCTGAAGTGAGCTATTGAGCAATTTGAAGAAAATCAAACATGATAAGAAGCATGTATTTAAATTTGGAACTTTGATTATATGTTTATACTTCTATTTCATGATTGAGATTCCAGGAGTGGGAAAAGTTCAGTGGGCCTATGACAGGTCGATGGTAGTGCAAATAAAAGAAACACTTCATGGTCTTGGAGATGCTAAATTCTGAAATGGCATACTATGGGGATACTTCAAGACCTTGTAGAGCATGATGCAAAGCATAGAGAGAATTCCTAAGGAAATAGTGGAGAAATATGAGGACACAATCTATTTTATGGTTGATACTAATTGGTGCCTTATGGAAGCTGTGAAGCCAAGAACTTCATGTATCATGCCCATGGGGTATGAGGTTGAAGGACATGTTCTTGATGTATATGATCAACACTTATTGAGAAAACTAGTGGATAAATCTGAAGAAAGGTTTGGAACTTACAAGGATAAGAGCTTGGACCTACACTCTAAGCTCAAGAAGCCTAAAATTTAGAAGAAGGTTAGGAAGGAGGTAGAGCAATTGTCATAGAGCATGGGGATTACTAAGGAGGTATTCCAGAGAGCTAGAGAGAAGAATATCCTGAAAGAAGAAGATATTGTAAAGCCAAAGAAGGCTGAACTAGAAGCCCCTTCACCTAAGCCTAGATAGATAAGGAGTGTTGCACTCTCCTCTGGTGGTTAGAAACTTATTAGTTCTCCTAAGCCTCAAGATAAAAAATCCAGTGAAGGAAAGAGGAAGAGAGGACAAGCTAAAGTGTTCATTGATGCTAATGAAGAAGAGGTAGAGTCAGATAAAGTAGTCAAGGAGGTTAAAGCCAAAGTTGCTAAGTCTTTCGAGATCACAAAGGAATAGGCTTTCGGTAATTTTAAAATTGGCAAGAAATCTAAGCCATCTAAACTTGATGAGGAATTGAAGAAAGGAAAAATTGAAGTTAAGTCTCCTATGTCTTTGAATGATATTGTGAATGAAATTATTAATAATGGGAATTTAAAGCCACTATCAGAGTGGTATGATAATTTTGATGAGAATGGGAAAAAAACCCTAGAAGAAACACCTATTGAATATCTGAATAAGTACTGTATATGGTGAAAATGGATAACAATAATAACAATATTGAAAGGCTAAATAGATTCAACCACAAAACCCTAGCCTAACAACAACAAAGATCCACCATAACATATGAAGATTACCTAAGACAATGCAAATCAAATGAAATCACAAAGATTATACCATTACATGTCCAATAGGGTTTTGATCTCCATTCTTCCTATCTCCATTGATCTTGCTTGATATATTTGCTCTCAGATTTTATATGCACAAGAGCTCAACAAAGAACGGAATGTGGTTGCAAGTAGGATCGTAGTATAGTCAAGTCCTTAAGATCAGTGATTAGGATGATTGATTAGAATGCATAGAATGATTAGGGTTTGATAATGAAGGAAGCATCTCCTTATATAGAAGACACTATATGAAATGGAGGGATAAGATTGAGAGGTGTAAAAGGAGGTCGGCTATGATTAGAGGGTAGGTAAAAGAAATAATAAAAATAATGAGAGGGGTAGGTAGTGTATGAATTAAGAGATGAATGACATGTGTCATGGGTAGAAAAGGCTAATGAATTAATTAAATATATAAAGATTTATTTAATAAATAGAAGAAGTAGGATAATTAAATAAATAAGATATTTATTTAATTTAGGAAAATGATAATTTAAATAAATAAATGTATTTATTTAAATGAGAAATAAGGCTAGAAGAGGATAAATGAATTAATTAAATAAATAAAGATTTATTTAATTAATAGAAGAATTAGGCTTAGATAATTAAATAAATAAAATATTTATTTAATTAGACATGACAATTTTAGGTGTCTACAAGTACAATAGGGCTCTTATTGAGATAATGTTAGAGATTCCTAGGAGTTTGTATGATATTCTAGACATGAGGAAAGAGACAACTAGGATAGAGGAAGAAAGGATAAGAAAATATGTGCTAGTCCAACTCTATCTGGTGATAGCTAAGGCAGAAATTGACATAATTCTTAAGGAGAATAAGGAAACGTTTAGGAGCAGGACAATAGTGAACAAGATAATGATTGGTAAGAACAATGAAGTTATTGAGGAGATAGAGAAGGTTTTGAGAGCAATACTAATTGAGAATCAATATGATCTGGTACCTAAGAGATCTTAGGAGGATGTTCAAAAGTCTGGTTTGGAAGTCCTAGGTATGTCATCCCTAGGAGATGAGCCAAAAATTGATGAATCTTCTATTCTATAAGGACAAACAGCTGAATAGACTGATGTAATAGCTTTAGAAGATGTGAGAGTTGAGGTTACTGCAGTTGAGGAACTCAGATCCCTCTCGTTGTCACTGTTGAGCCCGCTGACAAGGAAGCTCAAAAGGAGAAGGTAGAGACCAATATTGAGAAGATTCTGGTGACAAGAGACATTGAGGATTCAGCAAAGGGGAAGAAGATTATGAGTGACCCAGATTTCATTCAAGGCCCTATCTTGACTCTCTGTCCCCCATCCAAAAGATTAGGCTAGCCACTTTTGCACAGGCCAAAGCCAACACATATTTAATGAAGTCTCATATGGAGGATAGTGAGTTGGTATCAATGTCGACCAATGTTCTTGATAAAAATTTTCCATCTTTCAAGAATGACACATCCGGTACACCCTCTGATCAGCTCAAAAGATTTCTCAAATCAGTTGATTCTTATTTTATATCATTTGAGAAAGCGACAGAGGCAAAAGTTCTCATTCATTTTAATACCAATACAATGAGGATAGTTTTGAGGATGATTAGTGGTGATAGAACCAGTTTGGTTACTTGTGTTAAAAGCATTCAAGATTCAGTAACCGAAGGTGGAAAAATCTATAAATCATGTCTCTTACTGCCTAAGTTCACCATAGAGATTGAGAAGAAGATAAAAGAGCATGAAGGGCAGTTTGCCAGCCTATCCCAATAATTTGATCCTTAGTTGGTTTTTGCAAGTAGTAAGGAAGATCAAGTAATATCCTAACTTGATAAGATCAAAAGCCCGAATCAAGAGAAGGACAAAAATTTTGTGATAGTCGGAGAGCTAAGAAATCTTATCACTCCCCGATAGGATTCATTGTTGAGTAGTCTAGAGGATGCTCAGAATGCATTGAATAAAAGTGCACCTAAAGATCTTAGGGAAGTGAAGATGCAAGCCTATTTGTTCAGTGCCCTCATATCCATTTTGGAGAATCCCAAGATGGGTTGGGACACCCATTTGGCATCATTGAAGACCATTGTTACATATATCTTCAAATTTGTGTAAGTTTGTAGCATATACCCTTGTATATAGAGTTTTGGCCAATTTTTTTATATGCGGATACCTATCTTTGCCATTGATGTCAAAGGGGGAGTATAGGGTAGTGAAAAATGTTGTAATCTCTTAGGGGGTGTTTGTAGGAGTTTTGTTTTTTGCATTTATGGAGTATTGTAGTGTATGACATTTTTGGTTTGACACTTAGTCATTTTTCACTAAGTGTTTCTATCAATGCCAAAGGGGGAGATTGATGACAAGAGACACTGCATAGATGTTTTTGTGTTGTCATTGATGGAAACCCATCTCAATTATTTCATCTACATTGTGTAAATTCATCCTAATGGAAGTCAGAAGTCCAAATTTGCGTAAGTCTAGAAGGTGGAACACAATGTTTCACAATATAAGTGTATTTTTATTGGAATTTCATTTTGGTTACATATTTTCCTTTGTGGTGCTACAGGTAGTTTGTTAGATGTCTGGAGTATCTTATTCCAGAGTTTTTGCCTCGGGGGGTTGATTCTCATGCAAGTTTGGAGATTTGGTAATCGTCATTTCAGGAAGAACGACATTGTTTGGCTAACTTGTGAAGTTAATTGTAGTGAGGATCATGTGGAGTAATATTGGTGATTTTTTGTGTGTTAGAGGATGTTAAGCCAACATATGGGAAGCATGTGGACAATTTTATTTAGTCTGCATGATTGTTTTGGATCGGATTGAGCTGATTTGGGTAACACCTTTCATTTGCGTGTTATGCATTTTGGGCCAACATGAAATAGATCTAATTTGATGTTGAGGATATATATGAGTGATTGATATGATCATTTTTTATAGGGGTAGATATGTGTGAAGTGTGTATGAGTGATTGTGCACACTTTCACGTGCGTGGTTGAAGGATTTGTGCTCTAGAATATAGCAGAATGTCATAACAAAGAAGTGTTGCAGAATAGAGTATTTTGTGCTTAACTAGAAATGTTTTTGGCATTTGTAGATGTTTTTTATTAGTTCAGACATTCCAATTATTATATGTAATCATTTGTAAGGCAGTGATACTTCTAGGGTTGTATCCCCTATTGTAATTTGAGTAGTGAGCTCTAGGCAGTGTGCCTGAATGCATGTGAATTCCCCTCATGTAATATTATTATACTTCTAACAAGGTATATTAATATTGTGGGTTTTAATCCTACCATGGTTTTTCCCTTAACCGGGTTTCCATGTAAAAATCCTAGTGTAATGGTGTTGTGGTTATTTTCTTTGTGTTTCTGCACTCTACTTTTATTCATTTGCATTAAGTGGTTTAAAGGATAGATTAAAAATGTTAAAAATTGCAGAACACTTATTCATGCATCCCTCTCAATGTTCCTTGATTCCAACAACCAAAATATTGAATCCATTCAAGAATCCCTTGTACCTATCCAAACTCCTACCCCATGTCAAGTGGATAATCTAAAGTATGAAGAAACAATTCCTAGAATAAATCAAGATAAAGAATAAACCCTTCCATTCCATCCAATTTTTTTATCAAGATTCCATCTCTCGAGAGTCTTATTATGATCCCCTCATTCCTTTTTATTCCATCCAAGATTATCCCCTTCCACATCAAGAACAAAGTGTCATTCCAAGTCCCATCCAACACCAACCTCATAAGAAAGATAATGATATCCCTTCCATCTATTCTAATGATCCAATTCAAAATCAAGAGAGAAGCACAAACTATAATGATCCTCTTTCAATTCAAGATCAAAGTATTCCTTTGTCTCCTTTTCTTAATCCTCCTCATGATCCTAATTCACCTCAAGATCTCATAACCTATATCAAAGCTAGTCACGAACCACTTATTTATCAAATGGGTTCATCCACTTTCATCTAATATGGTCTACTTCATGATCCTATCATTCATTCCATACCATATCCTCCTCAAAATGGACTTGCATCTTGTTTTAAAAGCAAGAAGAATCCCATTGCTAAAAAGATGCGTAAAAAAAGCATTATCAAGGCAAAGGGATAGGCCTATATGAACAAGCTATATTAGGACCCCTTCATATCAAATCATATATCAATTATCATGGCCTTAGCTACATAGGTCACTCTCAAAATGTTGGTGTCTCTACTAAATCCTAGATTTGTCCATCCAAATCCAAGCATACACTTTCCCTATCCTCCAAATCCATTTTGGGTCCTTGTATCCCAAAATAAAATTCTTCATCCCTTCCATCTATCTTAGGACCCTACATCCCTCCATCCACTATCCATAGGACTCCTAGCTCACAATCCAATTACCCTACCATAAATTAAGATCAGAAAAGGCACACATATTTGAGGACCTTCCAACCATATGCCTACATCAACCCATCCAAAATACCTCCATATCATTCCCATTCATTCATGAATCCCATTCCCTTTCGAAGCAATTTGGATGCCAAGCATAAGATCCATAAGTCCAAAAATCCATATCCATCAAAATATCAAGATGCCCCATCTAAAAGGCATGTAAAAACCAATAAAATTTTGATCCAAAAGCAAAAAGAATTATCCAAAGGCAACAAATTTCCTTTAAGTAAAAATAAAAATAAAAAAACTTTGTGGATTTCTAATTCTCTTATAGAAGCAATGCATTCCAGAGGACCACAAAGGAAAGAAAAATTAAAAACCATTTGGATTCCCAAGTCTCTCTTATAAACACAATATACTAAATAAAATCAAGATTGGCATCCAAACTTGTTATTCACATGGCCCCCTTCATCCCTCCATCTAAACATATCACACCTTTCAAGTCTATTTTGGGTCCCTATGTCCCAAAATCTACTATTTTAAATACTCTGTCACCTCCTTCATCCATTTTGGGTCCTTACGTCCTAAAATCCAAATCCACTACTCCCTCAAAATTTCAAAGCCCAAAATCCACTTGTCCTCCATCACCCCTCAAGGTGTGTGCCAATGTTGATCTTGAAGACATTTCCATCAACCCAAACATGAATATTCCAACATCCTATCTATTATCCAGCACATATTTTCTATCCTTCCATCTCTCTCATTCAATCCTTTATGTAAATCCTTTCCCTATTCCATCCTATCATCCATTTCATTTCCCTTTAACATCACCCTACCAACATGTTTCAGAAGTCCTTTAGTAGCCATGGTCAAATGTAAAAAAATATTTAAGGGTACCATCCAAACAAAAATATGCTTGATTCCTTCCACCATCTCCTATCATGCATCCTCTATCTTAAAAAAAATGTAAAAAATACAAAAAAAAAAAGTGGAACAAAAAAAGAAAAAGAAAAAAAAGAAAAGAGAAAAAGTATCATTCAAAGACTAAACATGTATCAATCAAGTATCATTTCTTGAGATAAAAAGTCAGTGAAGAGGAAGTGAATCTAGAATGTGTCTACAAAGGAAAAAATTGCTGATATTTTTACTAAGCCTTTGCCTGCAGATACATTTGTCTATTTGAGAGACAAGTTAGGGGTATCTACCCCTCTTGATGAGAACTAGATGCATTGAATTTCATCAATCCGGTGGACCTCACAGTCTTATCTCGTTTATCCGGATTGATGAGTTAGTGTTGCTACTCTACTAGAGTAGTTAGTGTGTTTGTGCGGGAGAGAATCATGATTTTTTTATCTAAGGGGGGGAGTAAGTTTGGTTTTTTTGTTTTGAGCATCTTTGTCATTCATGTCAAAGGGGGAGAGGAGAATGTGAAAAACTATTTTATGTGCTTGATCTTAGGGAGAATTTGTTGGAGAAGTTTTCTTTCTTTGCATTGAATTTTTTTCACATTCATATGTTGTCATCAATGCCAAAGGGGGAGATTGTTGGACATTGCTATTGCAAGGATATGTTGTTGTCATTGATGTCAACATATCCCTGTGATTTATTGCTTTGATGGTTGTAGATTGGTTTATAGGGATCATGGTTTGGTGTATGGAGTATTTCTAGTATCATTATATCTTTTTATATTGGTTTTGGTGATCCAGAAAGCTTAATTGATCATATCATATGATCCGATTTGTAGTTTATTTTTCTGATTAGTGCTTTGTAGAGTTCAATATTTCCTCCGGTATATTGTGGTGTGGTTAGATATTGAACTAAGTTTTGGGGATATTGTTTGGGATGGTCTTGTGTATCTTTATTACAAATGGTTCATGGTTTGGTGCTCCGCAAGTTATCTTTCTTCATGACAGTTGTTGTTGTTTGAGTGTTCTTGAGGTTCAGATGTTGATCATTGAAGAGTTGATAAGTGGTGTTGGTGTAGTTGTTATTGAAGATTCTAATGTGCTAGCTGGTGTTCCCTAGATATGTCATATTTTTTCATGATCTGCATTGATTTTTGTGCAAGTTGTTGGTGATTTTGTTGAATCGGTGATGTTTTTAGTGTTATGCGGTATTCCTGGTGGTGTAGCATGTTGCGGTTGGTCATGGCATGATTTTCGGTGATGTTGCATTTTGGAGATTTGAATTAGGTCTATGTTATATCATGTATATCATTATATTGGTCCGATGGTCAATCTTTGTATCATGTGATGTAATTTTTTAATTAGGGGTTGAGGGTTTAGTAGAACTTGTTGTCAAGGTTGATGATTTTTATAAATAGGTTGTATAGTCATGTAAATTAAGGATATATGTTGTGTTTGCATTATTAGACAGTGATGTATGTGTAAACAAGGGATTCATCTTTCGGTGTGGTTTATTGAGAAGAGATTGGTGTTGCAGAGCAGACATGTGTGCTTAAGCGGAACTGTCATTAGGCATTAGTAGATGTTATTATAGTTCATTTGCTTTTGGATTGTTTTCCAAACATCTTGTAAGTCACTAAGACTTCTTTTCAAGGTAGTGAACCTTCCCTAAGGTTTGTAGTCTTTCTGGTTATTGTATCTTAAGCTATAAGCTCTAGGCAGTGTGCCTGCATGTGGGTGCATTCTCCCTTGTAATATTTACACATACTACTGCAGAGTATCATCTTATTGTGGGTAGGTTCCCACCGTGGTTTTTCCCTTAATTGGGTTTTCCATATCAAAATATTGGTGTTGTGTTTTTTGCTATCAGTTTTCTTATCCTTGTTGTTGGTGCAGTTTATCAAAACTTTATTTGTGGTTAAGTTGGTAGATCTGGTGAAAACTGATTCACCCCACCCCCCCTCTCTCAGTTTTCCTTCATTGTTGTTGCCAACAAATCTTTTTCTCGTTCTTTCTCTTCCTCATAGAGTTATGATTGTATTTTCTCTTTGATTTAATCATTTTTCAAGGAAGGCCATGGTTGATTATCCTTTTCTCATTGCTTCTCCTTTGTAGGATCTTCCTACTTTTCTTCTTCATGCCCAACTATTTCCTTTTCCCTTTTCTCCTTCTCCTCTTTCTCCTTTTCTTCAACTTGCCTTAGGATTTATTCTTTGTCTTGGGGAGTAAGGACCAAATAGTTGTCCTGATCATCTATTTACATTGGTTCCTCCTACTACTCAGGGCCTTGTTATTGAGCGGTATCAAATATTTGACCCTTTTCTTGTGTAACCACTAGAGGCTGAGGAGGTTTTTCATCCTACAAAATTATTGGCACTTGAGACAAAATAGATTCTCCTAGAGCATGTCTTAGAGGAACTTTATCTTAGCTTGGGGATGATTTATTCTTACGAGCCAATACTGCAAAGACCTCTTCATCAAACTTTGTCTCATCAGATTCAATATTATGAATTTCTACTTGTTCTGAGACAAGTAGTGGCTATGTACTTACAATAACTTGGGACTGAGAGGGTGCTACCTCATGCTCTTGATCTACTCCTTCAGACATCCCTTCTCCCATAATCATTCCAATAGTTATCAGCATTGGATAAATAGAAGCTTAAGGAGTAGCATCTAAGACAATGGTTACCGCTTTCTTAGATCCCTCTTTCACTGACTTGGACTCCTTAATTTTCTTATGCAATTTTTACTGCAATTTTGCCTTATCGGCTGGTAGTATTCTTCCTGGAATCTCCTCTCTTCTTCCTAACATACTATTGTGTGTCTTTTATTGAGCATTCCCTATTGCCTTCCCTTTACCTTTCCTCTAGGATGGATTTCCTTGGACTCTCAATCCCAACCATTGTATGCTCCTCTAGACAACTTCTGTGGTGACCTTTTCTATTCTTAAGTCCTCTAGTTCAAACCACCTGATTAGAGAAAGAGGCCTTAGGTCTACTTTTTTGTCTTCGTATAGTGGGTCTAGGATTATCCCATCATCTGAGAAATATTTTGGGATATCATCCTCTATATCAAATGCTCTCATTTGGAAGGCAATAAATTTATTTAACTTCTTCTTTCTCACCTCAAAACTATCCTGCAACACTACCCAAAAATCTTCTAATGTAGGCTCATATCCTTGGTATGTATTTGGCATCAAACCTTTCAACTTTCCAAATTGATCAAAGAACGTACAAGGATGATGAAATTCTTGAATGTTTAATGACTGTATCTCATGGACTTTTGTCTTGGTCATTTACAAATTTTGGCACTTGTAATATTCTAGAGTAAATGGAAAACCCACTCCTATCTTATGTTTTTTGTGTCATCAAGGCTTGTACGTGCACAATTTGCCTAGAAAATTATAGAAGCACTATTATGTTGCTACAATAACATGGAAGGAGGAAAGGATTTCATGTGTATCTGGTTAAGTGGATATATGTAGACCTTGGGTTCTGAATGAGCCATGTTCCTAATTTTTCTACCAAGGCCATAGCTTCCTAAGAGTTTTGTATCCAACATCCCATGTGAGCCTGCATATGATTACATAGTTGAAAGCATAATTTACTCTTTTGAAATGATCATTTGTTGCATTGAAATATAATTGAGTGTAGAATTCCCATACACTCTTATCATCAGGACCCTCTCCTAATCTCCCTTGAGTATATAATCCTAGGTATACTCCACTTCTTGCCACTAGCCACACCACATATGAAGTCATGAAGAACTTTTTGGCTTCCAAAACATTACAAATTTGGATGTGAATATAATCAAAGATAATATTGTCCTATTCAAAAGAAAAATTACCTTTAAGGATGGTGTACATGCACTAATACATCCGTAGATGATTATGCCTTGATTATTCAATTCCAAAAGCTCTATTCAACATTATAATCATGTCATAAGGGACGTCTTTGAACTCAATCCTGTGAATGTTGTTTGTTGTCTTCAACCCTATCTTTAGAGGCTATGAGAGCCAAATATTGTTCACATAGTCCTTGTTGACATCCACGTTGATATTAAATTATTTTACAACCTCTTCTTTTGTAGTTTGTAATACTTGCTCAAACTATAGAATTTTGAAAGTTAGGGCCACCATGTCTCGAGATAGGTCAACAACAACATTGTCCTTAGTATCTATGCACTATCTTGTATCTTGTCATAATATTGTGCTATTGACAAGATTAACTCTGGTGTTTGCATAACTTGAGGGAATACAATACTATGAACCAACTCGGATCTTCCAATTCTCCTCCAAGTATTGTTGGGATCATTTCCATACACTTTTTCTTTGATTTCCTCTAGCTCAATATGACCAATTTTTGTATATGTGATTCATGCCACCTTATTCTCAAATTTGGAGGGAGTTATCTGGCCTTGGTACTTGTACTTGATAGTGATTGGAATCTTTTCAAGCTTTGTCTTTGTTTTTGTTTTCCTCCTGAAGCTCCCTAGGGCATTTGCTGCTTTCATAAGTTCTTCTAAACCTATAAAAGAGAGGGTCAAGTAACCACCATTTCTTCAGAGGAAGTAATTTTCACCCTTTCCATATTAAATTTTCACTAAGGCACAAAACTCCCAAAACTTGGGATTTTGGGGTTTCGAGGTTCAAAAGGCTAAAAGAGGGAACTAGGTTGAAAGTTCAGAATCTCAGGATTCTAGGGTCTGTGAGTATTACTACTCAGGAACTCAGGATTTCAAGATCTTGGGGATGAAAAGGGAAATTATTTGAATACAAAAGGTTTGGAACTCTGGGATTATGGGGCTTGAGGGTTTAATCCTGAAAGACAAACCCTGGGATCCCAAGATTCTTGGATTTGAAGTCATCTTCTTGAGGTGGGATTCTTCTACCCATACCGACACATCTTATACCAATCCAAGAATCTGCAACAATCAACTCATTGATCAATCACCAATAGAAACAGAGCTCAATTGTGCAAAAATTAGAGGGTGCAAATTGAGGAAAATGTACAACCTTGTGGGTATAAATATCCCCAATAAAGTTGTGGGGTTCAAATAATATGGAAACTCAGTGCACAAAAAACCCAAATTTTGGGATTCTAAGGTTCCGAGACCTACACAACTCAGAGGTCAGGAAGAGCTCAAGAACCTGGAAGTCTTGAACTCCAAAAAAGGAAACAAGCAAGCAAGGAAAAATAAGGAATTCAGGATCCCGAGGTTATGGGTTAATAATAACTCAAAGGCTGCCATGAATGCGGGAACTCGGGATTCTATAATCTTGAAGAAATACAAAAACAAAAACAAAAAAAAAAAGAGGAAAACTTAGAATTATGAGATCCTAGGGTTCTGGGTTCAAAATAGATTGAAGGCTATTACAAACTTAGGAACCTGGAAGTCCAAAATTTTGAGGAAAAAAACCAAAGAACAAAGAAGAATGGTATTATAGTGTTCGAAGTTCAAAACAATGTGAGGGCTATTACAAACTTGGAAACTAAGAAGTTCAAAATTATGAAAATGAGAACAAAGACAACAAAACAAAGAAAACCCAAAACCTGGGAACCTGAGGTTCTAGGAAAGGAAGAGAAAACTTCCTAAACCCAACACTCTAGGATCTAAAAAAGAAAAGGGAAAGAAAAACAAACAGAAGAGAGAAAACAAAACAAAAAGAAAAGATAAACAAAGGGGGACTTGAATTTTACCAACTAAAATACAGGGGTGAGTATGCAGGGCATAAAAAGGCATTCTAATGTTTTGATTCATTTTCTCTAATGAATTCATGAGTAATGCTTTGGTTGGAGATGACATGGAGGAAAAGAGCCATTTATCTCATTAATTACAAGGGATAATATTTTTGATATTACATTTTGCCCCCTATTTAGTGAGCATGTCTTTTTCGAGGGATGTGAAGCTAAAGTAGAGGAAGATATAGAGAAAGAATAGTCATGATAGGGAGGAAGATTTTTGTTGATCAGACAAGGTTGCCCCAGCAAGATGACATTGAGATTTGGTATAGATGTTTCTATTTGGTACATCTCAAGCACATTAGTTGCAAACTAGCATGATGGATGATAAGATAAAGAAATGGATAAGATAGTGTAACAGAAATAAACCTCACTTTGGAGGAAATCCCCTGGCTATGGAAAGATACAAGATAAGCAGCCGCCATTGGTATAAGATGTGTCGGTATGGGTAGAAAGATGCGTTATGCTAGATGGCCATACGATAGGGTGTGATATGTTTGTATGAATAATCATATGATAGGGCAGATAAAGATATTTTTTGTTGTAATGGTCAGTGACATGCTAGATAGCCATGTGATAGGGCAGATAAAGATAAATTTCATCGGCATGGGTAGCGGCACGCTAGATAGCCATGCAATAAGGCAGATAAATTTGGTAAGTAGTAGATTGGCCCCTACCAAGACAAAAAGAAGAGAGATATAAATCAAGAATGGTTTGGCCCCCATGTAGGCAATCTTTGGAAAAGATCAAGTGGCTTTTCCCCCACCTAAGTGATCTTGGAAAAGAAAAAGATCAAGTGGTTTGGTCCCTACCTAGGCAAACATGAAAAAGCAACTTGGAAAAGGAAATCGATACAAGAGATAAAAGATAAAATGCATATATGATGGCCCCCCCTTAGAATGATAGGCATGAAAGGCATTTCATTCTAAGGAGAAGATTATTTGTGCCACATCAATATAACGAGATGTTTCCATGGAATGCCACTAAGAACAAGTGGCACATAGATATCCACAACATCAAAAGATGCAATGCAATAGGATAGGGGGATCCGATAGTTTGGCATCGAAACCCATAGCAGTGTCAAAAAGATATATAGTATCACTACAAGATGGGTGTATCATCATAGTGTCAAAGTTCTCATATCTAAAGAAGAGCACAAGAAGACAAAGATAAAATAATAATTTGAGTGAACATGGAAGAAAGAAAATAATTCCCTCAACGCTCTACATCATTCTCGAATGTCAAAAAGAAAGATATGACTAATAGAAGGAGGTAGACAAAGAGAGGAATGTGTACAATAGAAATCTCCTGTATCTAAGCACCTACAAAGTAACTCGAGTCCTTCAAGAGAGAACAATGGATAAAAATAGTCAACCTCTCGTATCCAAGTACCTACGGAGTAACTCGGGTTCTCCGAGAGGGAACAAATAGATAAAGCAAGCACGGGGAACACAATCACACGTATATACAAGAAGATGTAGATGAAAGATAAAAGTCCTAATGATCAGCCCTGAGGAGGGGATTGTACTATAGGAGATCATCATCCTCAAGAAGAGCCTCATCCTCCCAATCAAGGTCATAAGGAGAGGAGGGGAAGTCTCAGAGAGGGACAATCACAAGGGCCACATCAGATGCCTCACCAGTAGCAAGAGCAAGAGAAAAAACAACAACAATGTCTTCGTCTATAGGCTCAGAGGAGGTGATGGTCAATGATCTTGTGAAGATCGTAGACAAGGTCAGTATATCCTCTAAGGAGCCGAACATGCAGGCATCCATGGAGGAAGAAGGGGACTCACTTGGAGGAGATGAAATAAGAACAAGGTTGTTGGCCTCTAGAAGAGGGGCAGTGACAAACTCAGGTTAAGGCAGTGCCTTCTTGATCTTGCAAACAGAATTGGGCAAACCAATAGGCACTGAGACAGGTAAAGGAAGGGATGAAGAACATACCTGTGAAGACTTGTGCTTTCAGAACTCTAGAATAGGACCCTGCTCAAATTTGCATTCAAACAGGATAGGAGTGTTAGGCCTCCTATCAACCATAGCAGGCTGAAGGATCCCAGGAAAAATTAGATGCTAGAGTAGTGTTGAAGTGGGTGGGGTAGACAAAGCCGCACTAGGAACCATCTGTTTATATGACATTTTAAGGGGTCGGGAAAAGGGAGGCATGTCCAACAAAGAAGTCATAAGAGATGGCTCCAAAGAAGGAGCAATGAAAACCTACACTCGCTTAGAGGGAGGTTGATCAAAATCCATTGAAGCAGTAAGGAGTGAGATCAAAATAGGTGTAGAGATGGGAGGAACTGAGGGATTAGGCTCTGACACAATATCAATAGGTGTAGCAATAAAACTAGTGGATTGTAAGGCAGTGTAACACTTGCGAGCTTGGGCCCATCGAAAGCATTTACGCTCACACTGATTCAAATGGAGTTGAGGACCACCAACCAAAGCCAGAGAGAATTCAGGAGCATCATGTTCCATAGGAAAGGCCTCTTGAATTTTGCCAAGGATGGGAGAAGGCCCAATCAATGAGATAGGAGGTGCATCCTGGAGAGGCACCACATCCACAACAACATGTGCCCGACCTCGTTTCACTCGAGGAGCGGTCGGAGGAGCAGAGAGTCTTGACAGAGGCTATGATGTGAAGGGACACAAGAAGAGTGCTCCCTTTTCTCATAATGAGAGGGCTAAGGATTATGGGCCATGATTGGGATCTCGAAGTGAGGGTGGGCTGCAAACTTCAACAACATGGGTGCTTTTCCCTTGGATGCGTTGTGTACTGTCATGGGAACAACAAACACCATTGGAGGTTGTGTGGTCCTAGATGGAGGTGGAGGTCTATTTGAGGGATCAGGCATAGCCTTAGCCCTCAATGATGAGGAGACATGAGGCATTACACACTCCAAGATCAGAATCAATGGAGGAGAGGTCGATGTAGGAGGTGCCAATGAAATACTAGATTCCACAGATGTAGGGGTCGACTCCCTCATTTTATACTAATAATAAATGCGGTACATTAAATGAAAGCAGGGAAGCATGGGCCCCATTGGAGAAGGCCAAAAGTGGTCTAATGAAAAATCCCCACAAGCAATCAGGGGTGAGTATCTAGTGTCCTGGATGACATGTGTTGTGCCCTCATGGGAAACTTGAGACATTTGTGCACAACCGAGGGGACTTCTTCCATAGTAATCAACTAAGAAATATTGAGATTAACTCAGAAGAGGATTGAATTAGGAATGATGACAAACATAGAGGAAACGACGTTAGGCCCTACAAGGACCATCAAGGTGATACTACCCAAGGGGCGGATAGAGAACCCATCATGCATCCTCAAGGTTATGCAACACTCATCATACATTAGTGTATGCCATCCATTCACAAATAGAGTCTCCTATGTGATAACATTGACTCTACTAGATTGGTCAACCATCACACCTGTGATAGTTTGACCGCTTAGTTTGGCAGGGACATAAAGAGGAGCAGGCTCTTCGCAATACAAGGCATCTAGAGGGGTAAATGACAAGGACAAGTCAGATACCTTCCCCTTCTTTGCTGAAGGTGAGCTAAGGGGGGTGATGGTGACCATGTTCACATATGGACCATCATCTGAAGAAGGATCTGATGCAAAGATAAAGTTTGTTGAATGCAGAGGGAAAGGATTGGTATAAATCTGCAAGTCGTTGTTGATGTTGCCATTTGACTGAACTGGTAAAGATTGTTGTTGTTATGAAATGGGTATATGATTAGTTAGTAAATGTGATGAAGAGATTTATATTCATGTTTTATGACTAAGTTTTATGTTGTCATTGATGGCAACAATCTTTTTGTAGTCCTCTAAGTCTTTGAAGCCAACCGATAGGTTATAACTGGTACAAAAGACAGCTTTACAAAGAACCAATAATTAGGATCTCAACCGGTATACGAGATTCATGAATAGTTGGATGATGTGGTTTTATAGGTGGCAAATTTAACTGGATGAGCAAGATTTGATTTATAGAATATAAAAACTGGTAGAACACTTAACCTGTAGTGATTTAGTCACTTAAATCGATAACATGACACAAGTTTTACTTTGTTATGTCAGTGGTCGACATATGTAAAGTGTGTGATGTAAGTTTGTCTATATTCATTGAACCTAGGAAATTATTCCAAGGTTATAGCCAACTTAATGTAAAATTTTATAAAAAGTGTGATGAGGTATAAAGTCGGTATGTGTGTGAAGAGAGAATTTATATGTGAATATTGTGAATATGATCGTGCGGTGATTAGGGAAGTTTTGTAATGAAGTGTTGTTGATGTTTTAAGGATCAAAAGTGGATCTTATTAGACACAGAAGGTGTTACTTAAAGATCTTTTCACTATTGTTTTCCTAATAGCTTGCAGCAGCCAAATCCTCTATCCGGGTAGGTCCTAAGAGGCCTTAATATGTAAATCCCCTAATAGGGTAGCTCTAAATTAGAGTTAAATCCGCCTGCAAGGTTGATCCACATTACCAGACCTATCGACATCCGTAAAAAATTTGAGATTGAAATCATTACTATAAGGATACCACAATCCATAATCTATAGTTCGCTTCAGATATCTAAGAATCCGCTTGACTACTACCAAGTGGGATTCTCTTGGACTTTTCTGGAAATGTGCAGCAATGCCCACTGCATGTGTAATGTCCAGTCTATTGTGTACTACATAGTGCAACTTACCAATCATTGATCGGTATTCCTTCTCATTCACCAATGCTGAGTCATCTTCTTTTGACAATTTACAACTGGTCACCATAGGTGTACCAACCAGTTTGCTGTCTTCCATGCCAAAGGTCTTCAACACCTCTTTGACATACTTAGACTGAGTGATAAAGATATCATCTTTCAGTTGTAGTATCTATAGTCCAATGAAGAACTTAATCTCTCCGATTAGTGACATCTAAAATTCCTTCTTCATTTCATCTGCAAATGCATGGTTTATCTTGTCATCTCCACCAAAAATTATGTCATTAACAAATGCTTCATAGATTAGAATCTGATCTCCTTCTGACTTCAGATAGATATTTTTATCTTCACTTGTTCTTTCAAATCCAATATTCACAAGATGGGAGTGTAAACGTTCTTACCATGCTTTAGGTGCCTACTTCAATTCATAGAAGGCTTTATGTAGCCTACACACCATATCACTGTCTTCTGATAGGGCAAACCCATTTGGTTGCTCTATAGACACTTCATCTTCAAGTATTCCATTCAAGAATGCAGATTTTACATCCATCTGATATACTTGAATCCCTTGAAGGCTACATATGCAAGAAGCATTCAAACTCCTTCCAATCTAGCTATTGGAGAAAAAGTTTCTCCATAGTCTTCTCCTTCTTCTTGAGCATGTCCCTTACATACTAGTCTGGCTTTGTTTCTTACCATTGTGCCATCTTCATTCAGCTTGTTTCTAAAAACCCATTTGGTGCCAATAACATTTTTCTGCTCAGGTCTGGGTACCAAAGACCATGTACCATTCTTTTCTATCTGGTCAAGTCTCTCTTCCATAACCTTGATCCAGTCCTCATCTTTATGTGCCTCTTTAAATGTTTTAGGCTAAAATTCAGAGATCATGCAAGAATTTTCTTTGACCTTTCTTCTTGTAAGAATTCCTGCATCCTTATCTCCTATGATCTACTTTGGATCATGATTCAGCTTTACATACCTAGGAATGATCTTAATTGTTTCCTCTTGCTTTTCCTCTTCATCCTCATTTTCATTAGCATCAACATCTATCGATGTAGGAGCACTGTTACTGGTACTAGGCTGTTTTGCAACTGGTTCCCAGAAGGTTACAACCGGTTCCCAGAAGGTTACAACCGGTTCATCTACCACTTGCTCACTGATGGTTTCCTTAGGTTTCTCAGAGGTTTCATCAACTCTAACATTGATACTTTCAACAATTCTCTGAGTCCTATTGTTAAAACACTTGAGAGCTTTTCTCTTGGTGGAATATCCTAGGAATATTCCCTCATCACATTTTGTATCAAACTTGCTCTGGTGTTCACTCCTCTTGATATTAAATTTGCTACCAAACACTCTAAAGTAGCTTACTATAGGAGTCTTACCGGTCCAATACTCATAAGGAGTTTTATCCTTACCTTTCTTGATGAGTACTTGGTTCATAGTGTAGACTACAGTGCTCACCGCTTCTCTCCAAAAAGTGTGATCAACCTTCCCTTGAATCAGCATTGTTCTGGCTGCTTCAACTACAGTCTGGTTGTTCTTCTCTGCTAGGCCATTCTGCTGTGGAGTCTGGGGGGTAGATAGTTGCCTCTTGATGCCATTTTCTTCACGGTACTTATTGAACTCACTAGAAGTGAACTCACCTACTTGGTCAGTTCTAAGGCATTTGATTCTCTTACCACTTTCTTTTGCAACAAGTGCTCTAAAGGCTTTAAACTTTCAAAAAGCTTTAGACTTGTCTTTCAAGAATGTGACCCACATCATTCTTGAGCAATCATCAGTAAGAATCATAAAGTACCTGTCTCCCCGAACACTCCTATTTTTCATAGGACCACACAAATCAGTATGCCAAGATCAAGTAAATTATCTGATGTGAAAGATTTACCTTTGAAGGTTGAGGAAGACATTTTCCCCAGTTGACATTCTCTACACAAAGGATTCTCTGGTTTGTTCAACACAGGCAATCCCCTAACTGTTAGGTCCCAAAGACAACTGAGCGGGGGGGGGGGGGGGGGGGGGTGAATCAGTTGTCAAAAAAATTTAAACCAAAAACAACTTAACCAACCTTAATGATTAATACCGATAAACCAAAATTTATGTTGGTAGATAGTTTATCAGTTAATTGCAGTATCAATAAAGATTAATGCATGAAATAGAAAGACAATAACATCCACAACACATAACGCCAATATTTGTACGTGGAAACCCTGTAAGGGTAAAAACCATGGTGGGAAACCTTACCCAAAATCAGATGATACTATTGCAGATAGTATGTGTATACAAATGGGGTCTGTACATGCAGAAAGGCCAAGCACCTAAAGCTCACTGCTCAAACACAAATAGGAGTCACACTGACTACAATTGGATGGTTAAATCCAATTAAAATGTACTACCGAAAATAGCATCTTCATATGCTGGATTTAGTACAGGTGTATTTTTGATATGCCTTCACAAAAACCTTCCTTCAAACTTCAAATGATGTCTGTGTGTATATCTTTGCTTATTCTCAAATATACCTTCTTATGATTTCTTTTCCCAGTCACCTTTTCGATCTTACAAATAAGATCTTATAATAAAAATAATTACAAGTAAATCAATAATCGATGCAATAACCAATTCAACATGTCGGCTTAATGCATTTACAATAACAACAATAATAAAATCATCTCCAAAGCATGTTGTGCTGATCTGGAATAGATAAGCCTTCCTGTGCTTATTCTGGACCTATTTGTCGGTAACAACAAATATGCAAACATGAATATCCCAATGAACAAATCTCCAAGACAAAGTTTCCAAATGATGTCTTCAACATAATCAAGTGTTTTCCATGTCATTCCAAATGTCAATGAACAATATATCCTGTCGGTGAACTAGATACCGGTGATTGTGCATAAAGTCACTTGCTTGCCGGTGAACATTGTCAGTTCTCCAAAGTGCCAGAGTTGATAAGTGTTAATAGGTGTTGACATTAATGACAAAACCATATCAACATAACCAAAATACCAACTCTAACTGCCTTGATCTTACTGACCTTCACAATGTTATCAAAATTTACATGGCAGAGTCTCCTATGCCATATCCAACTGTCATCATACTTAGCCATTAGACATTGACTGATATTTGCATTTAACTGAAATAACTTACCTTTGGTCTACATACCGGTGGCCATCAGTTCACCACTCTTCCCTTTTATTTTGCATACTCCATCTTTGAATTCCAAAGTGAGTCCATTATCATTCAGCTAAGAAACACTCAAAACGTTATGCCTGAGACCTTCTACCCAATACACATTATCAACACTGATTTTTTGATTTAAAGAGATGGACCCTTTTCCTTTTACCATAAAAGGTTCATCATTACCAAATCGGACTACACCTCCATCATACTCTTCCAGAGACAAAAAATTTCTCCGATCACCAGTCATGTGGTGAGAACAACCACTATCAAAAATCAAATCATTCGAATTATCAAAGCGGGAGACAAGAGCCTTCTTGTCTGACACATCTTCCTTAACAACCACAAATACTATGTCTTCACTTGCTTTATCTTCTGATTCATCATCAATGACACCTTCATCAACTGCAACAAGATAGTTTCTCCTATTTCCTCCTTTGAATTTTTTTAACCTCTCCAGTTTGTCCTTATTATCACTATTAGGACACTTTACAATAATATGTCCTATCCTATTGTGAGAAAAGCATTTCAAAGGGATCTTACCTTTGTATTTTCCAGTTCCCTTAGGAAGTCTCTTGGCCAGAAGATCTTCAAATTCCATCAGGATCTCCTCATCATCCATATATCCTCTTTGTCTTAGTTCACAATTCGTACTGGCTTCTTTACCCTATCTAGATAGTGCAGCAGATGCTTTCAAGGCTGAATCAGTCTTCTGAACATTGCCATCATAACTGTTTAGCTCATATGTGGTCAACTTAGCAATGATGGAATCTAGGGACACCTTTGTCTTGTCAATGGATCTCAACTCCTGAATAGCTGCAACCCTTATTACATAGAGCGGTAATAAGGTTCTCAAAACTTTGCTAACAATGGTGGAATCATCCATTGTACCTCCTGAACTCTTGATGTCTCCAGCAATAGTTTAAATCCTTATCCCATATTGTTGAATGGTCTCTCCTTCAACCATCTGCATGTCTTCAAACTTTCCTGTAAGGATTTCTTCCTTAGCTTGCTTCACATGCTCATCACTGCCATAGATAGACTTCAGAGTGTCCCATACATCTTTGGGATTGTCTTTTTCTTGAATATCTATAAACTCCACATCAGATAGGCTACTGATAAGAGATTCCATTACTTGCCCATTCTCCTGAATTTCTCTTCTTTGATCATCACTGAGAGTATCAGTAGGGACAACATAAGTATTCTCAACATAGCTCCAATGTTGAGCATCCATGCTTTTAATGTATATCTTCATTTTGTCCTTCCATATCTTAAATTTATCTCCATTGAACTTACGACCTTCCCTCTTTATCATTAGAATAGGATCTTTTCCTCAAGCGGTTAAGCTTACAACACAGAGGACCTGGAGGATGCTCTGATACCAATTGATGAATAATGATGAATCGTAAGTACTCAACATATATTGAGAGGGGGGGGGGGTGAATCATTATAGACTAAAACTTCCTTAAACCACTTTGACTATAAAGATTGCACTAACTGGTAAACAGTATCATCGATCTAAAACAGGGCACTACCGGTAAAACATAGTGAGACTATGAAACACATAAACCGGTAACACTTAGATCTTCACAAAACCTAATAACTCATTTCCACTTCACCCATATGCATAAGCAAGTAATACATCATCAAAAATATAATGACCACTGGATCAGCATGCTTTACCACTTAACAAAAAATACTAAGACATCACATGAAAAAGCATCACACATAACACACTTATTTTTCACATAGAAACCCAACTGGGAAAAACCATGGTGGGGATGAATACCCACAAGTTTTTCTTTGAAATCTTATGAAATGCTCTGCTAGGAGCCTAGTCCGGTTAAGGACTTTACAATAGGTTTTGCTAGGAACCGATCCTACTAGGGATCACTCGGTTAAGGGATGGCTAAATACCTGGTTAAAGGTTAGAACCCTATTAAAGGTTACCTCACAAGAGGATTTGAAGAACTCAATGATTTTGAGTCACCCTGTTAAAGGATTTACACAAAGCCTATTAAAGCTACCTAGTTAAGGGATTTTCCAACTGTTAAAATGGTTAGAAGTCAACAGGTAAAACATTGATCTGATAACATCACTCAATGCCAATGCAGATCCACTTTAGTTCCTTTGCTTTTGCAATCACACTCTGAAGGTATCAACACACTTCTCCAGTCTGGAAATAATTAAGTATCTCTTCACTTGGATACACACATAACATTTGCCAACAACTTCACAATGCAAAACATCATCGACCTTATAGACAACAATTAGGTTGGTAGTTAAAACCTAAAACCCTAAACATCTAGGTTATCAATACAGTCGGTTCAATCCTGACCGTTTAATCACATTGCATAGTGTAAAACAATCTTGAACAAATCTCAAGATATTCACCATCATTCATTCTTTGCTACTTCTAGAAGATGATAACCCATCATGCACTCTCCACCGTTCACTGAGACTTCGCACATTCCCGAGGCACAGACATCCATGTTCCACTATGCTACTCCCCTGAGGAGTATCATCCTTGAACACACCAATCCTGAAAATATTTGACAATGCAATACCTGATTGCCCTATAGCACATACCTTTAGTTCACCTCTTGAAGGGGAAGC
This sequence comes from Cryptomeria japonica, assembly GCF_030272615.1. NCBI lineage: Eukaryota > Viridiplantae > Streptophyta > Pinopsida > Cupressales > Cupressaceae > Cryptomeria > Cryptomeria japonica. The sequence goes on along the minus strand of NC_081406.1, from coordinate 675,519,355 downwards.
ACCCCTAATTCACCTCTTAAATAGGTAAATGTAGCCTTCGGTAGAGGCTTGATGAATATGTCTGCTAACTGCTCCTTACTGGAAACATGTTCTAATACAACGTCTTTGTTCTGAACTTTCTCCCTCAAGAAGTGATACTTGAGATCGAAGTGCTTAGTTCTAGCATGCAATACCATATTCTTGGAAATATTAATTGCACTTGTGTTATCACAAAATATGCTCACCGGTTCAGATACAGGGACTTTGAAACCGCTTAGTACATGCTTCATCCAAATTGTCTAGGTGTAGCTCATAAATGTTGCTACATATTCTGCTTCTATTTTAGACTGAGAGCTACAACTCTGCTTCTTACTCATCCATGAGACTAGTCTACCACTGAGAAAGAATGCACCACAAGTTGTTCTCTTCCGATCATCCACATTACCAGCCCAATCGACATTTGTAAACACTTTGAGATTGAAATCATTATTGTAAGGATACCACAATCCATAATCTATATTTCCCTTCAGATATCTAAGAATCTGCTTGACTGTTACCAAGTGGGATTCTCTTGGACTTTTCTAGAAACGTGCAACAATGCCCACTGCATGTGCAATGTTCGGTTTGTTGTGTAATACATAGTGCAACTTACCAATCATTGATCGGTATTCCTTCTGATTCACCAACGCCAAGTCATCTTCTTTTGACAATTTACAACCGGTCACCATCAGTGTACTAGCTAGTTTGTTGTATTCTATGCCAAAGGTCTTCAACACCTCTCTGACATACTTGGACTAAGTGATAAAGATACCATCTTTCATTTGTTGTATCTGTAGACCAATGAAGAACTTAATCTCTCCAATTAGTGACATCTCAAATTCCTTCTTCATTTCATCTGCAAATGCATGGTTCATCTTGTCATCTCCACCAAAAATAATGTCATCAACAAATACTTCACAGATCAAAATTTGATCTCCTTCTGACTTTAGATAGATATTGTTATCTTCACTTGTTCTTTCAAATCCAATCTTCACAAGATGGGAGTGTAAACGTTCATACCATGCTCTAGGTGCTTGCTTCAATCTATACAAGGCTTTATGTAGCCTACACATCATATCACTGTCTTCTAATAGGGCAAACCCATCTGGTTGCTCTATATACACTTCCTCTTCAAGTATTCCATTCAAAAATGCAGATTTTACATCCATCTGGAAAGCAACTGCAAGTCAACAACAATTTGTTTCTACATGCCCGACATCACAAACTTCATACACTGGTAGGCACTTCATCAGCATTCAGATTACAACGACAACAAAATATACTGACACTCTAGCCGACATCGTATATTGTAAAAGACTCATATATGTATGAGATCTTATAGGTCATTTTATGAGATGTAGATGAGCGAGGTATAATGTGTGATGAGACAATTTTGTATAAGGTGATATAGTTGACAGCGAAGGTTTTGGTAATAGACTGAGCTTAAACTGGTACTGAACCTGGCATAAGACATTTTGTTTTGAGTATTACATTATATTGGATTTGATAATCCACTTTTATTGTCAGTGTCTCTTTATTGAGCAGTGAGCTCTAGGCTGTTGGCCTCCCTGCATTTGCAGGCCCCTCATTGTAAGTAGTATTTATTCATTGGCCAGTAAGTAAATATTGTGGGTCACAAATACCACTGAAGTTTTTCTCACATCAGGTTTCCTCGTTAAATATCTTGTGTTATGGTGTGTTTCTATGATGTCTCTTTTATTTATGTTTATTGCATTAATTCTTATTTACTAGTACTGTTTTTTGGGATGCAAAGTTTTAAATAAGTTTAAATATTCTACTAATCAGTTAGACACTGATTCACTCCCCCTCTCAGTGTCTTTAGGACTATCATTAAAACTAACAATTGGTATGAGAGCCTGGTCCTCTATTTTCAAAATCCTAATAGCTTGAGGAAGATTCTGACACTGGTACAGATGGAAAACTTAAGAAAATGGTTGGAAGGAGCTCTTGAAGATTTTGATGTAGAAAAATTGAAGAATATCAAACTTCAAGATGATCTGAGGATTGCATAGGAATTCATTAAAGGACTTCAGGAGAACTTTGTTATAGCACAAAATAAAATAAAATAACTTCATGAGAAGATGCAGAATGATGATGATGATGATGAAAAAGAGACTCTTACAGACATTGCAAATACGTTGAGACAAGAAAACAGTAATATGAAGAATAAAATGCAAGATATGACTATGAGGTTATGTAAGGATATTGAAGACAGGAAGAAGAATGAAGAAGACTTGACTAGGAGACTTAAAGATGCTGGAAATGAAAATCTAAGACTTGGTCATGAAAATGATATGCTAAAGATAGATCCGATTCACATGCAACATGATAAAGTTGAGCTTGTGAGACAAGTTGGAATTATGGAAAATGAGTTGGCTACTACAAATAAACACAAAGACAAATTCAAGAAAAGTTCAGAAGAACTTGATGACATGCTTAATTACAGAAACCTGATGGAGATACTAATGGACTTGGAATTGAACATGGAGAAAGTTCTAGTAGTGTAAATAATCAAGATCAGAACAAACCGGTAAGACAACCTAATGCTTATAAATTTAATGGGAAATGTTTTAATTGCAACAAGTATGGTCACAAAGAAAATCACTGTAGATTAAAAAATAATCAAAATACAAACTCACCCATTAGTCAATGTTCCAAATGCAACAAAGTTGGTCATAATTCAGAAAATTACAGAATGAATGTGAAATGCTATGTTTGTGGAAGATTTGGGCATTTATCTAACCAATGCAGATCACAAACCAGTCAAGGATATGGAAAGGCTATTCAGAGGAACAATGTAACTTGTTATACATCTAACAAGATTGGACATATTGCAAAATTTTGTAGAAGCAAGAATGCACTGGTGAACAACAAAGGATCTAGTTTGAAGGGAAAAGAAAAGGTAGATGAAGTAAAGCAAGAATTTTCAAAACAATGGATTAAGAAGAGTGATCAGAGAACTGATGAAACTATCTCTTCAGCGGTAGAACAAAGTAATCCTCCATTGGTAGGAGATTGTTCATCTAACTGAGGAATAATCCTTAGGGGGTATTGCAGCAAGTTGAAGATCATGCATTCTACCCTCGGTTGATGGTGAGAAGATACATTTCTTCTTTACTGACGGATATGTTATGTTTTCACTTAATTGGGGAGCATTTAATGCAGTTTTAAAGAACTTTTTGGCTATAAAGCACCGCGAAACCCTCATTTTGAACTCGCCGAGCATTCAAACGATCAGAGAGCACAAAATTGAGCAAGGCATTCTAAGGCGAAGCTGCGAAGAGATTTTCAAGCATTCAAAATTTTGATTAGAGGTATTTATCTTTGAAATGGCTTCCTCATCTTCTGTTCCAGAGTTTATTTAGAACCCTACCATTATGGAAAATGTTAAATGCCCTAGACCCATATTCAAGATAATCCCTGAGATTGCAAAATAAGATGATTCTGTAGGAGCTTTTTCAAAAATTCCTAAGGGTGTAGCATTTGTAGAAGTCCCTCGAATTTACATACATTGCAACATAGAAAACCTAGGGAATAAGGAGTTGAAGAAAATGTTTAATGAGGTCATTTCTGATGAAAATGGAGTAATCAAACCCAAACATAAGGTTGTGGAAAATTTAGATTTTGTAGGGATTCTGAACATTCCCGAATTTTCTAAGGAAGTTATCAGACTTGTATTAAGAAGAGTCCATGGAGAATTTATGTGGTTAGAGTCAGTTTGCAAGTTAACCAGGGAAGCAATTAAGGCAGTTATTGGTTTACCTTCAACCAAAGCAACATTTGATAGCAGGTCACTTAGAGTGAATGATGTTCAGGACATAAATGTAAGAAATGTGAGTATGGTACTAGGTTACAAAGCTACTCATGCAAATAGACGAAATTTTGTTTCTAGCCTATGTATTCACACTGTATATGAGATGGTAAACAATAATGTTAATATTAATATGTGTGAATCACTTAAGGATGAATTAATTGACAACCTGAAGAAGATTAAGGGAGAAAAGAAAGCTACTTTCCATTTTGGAAACCTTCTGGTATGTTTGATGTTGTACTTTACCAAGGAGATACTTGAATTAGGTCACAAGGATTCTGGTTATGACATCCCGGTAGGAAAATAGATACAAGATACTTTCACTGGTATGGGAATTGATATTGTTAAGAATATTATGGACTATTTCAAAACATTCCAATCTAAGATGAGAGCAATAGAGAGACTACCACAAAGCATTGTTGATAAATATGACAAGGAAATCTGCTTTGTTATTAAGAGAGATGAAACTTGGATAGAAGCAGCAAGTCCTAGAACTATTTGGGTTACAAATATGGGTTATGAGGTAGATCTACATGTTCTAGAAACATATGCTAAAGCTCCAGTTGATGCACCAAGAAAGTCGTCTGAGAAATTATTTGGAAATGTAGAAACTATTGAAAGTAATGTATCTATGTAGAAAAGGACTAAGAGTGGAGAAAAAATAATCAGAGATGCTTCCAAGAAGGTCAAGGAAATCAAAGAAAATATCATGAACATTAATGGTATATCAACCAGTGAGCTTGAAAGACTACAACCTAAAGCACATGTTTCACCAATTGTAACATCTTCCGACATTGACAGTGGTAAGGCTGTTGAGTTTAAAAGAGTAGAAAGGAAGAGAAAACCCTCACTAGTACCCTCTCCTTCACCTAAGAAAACCAGGACACTAAGGAAGAAACAACAGGTAGTTAGGGAACCGAAGAATAAGCTTACACCTAAGAAGAAACAGACATCGGTTACCCCCACATTAGATGATTTACTGAATGAGATAACAAAGTAAGAAAATTTGTCTAATGTAATCAAAATGTATAATACTTCAAATGATACTGATAGAAACACCATTGATGAAAGCATTGTCTTACACTTAGATATTTACAAGAAAGTTTTGATAGAAGTGATTGATGAGCTACCAAATGATCTATACATGAGATTATAAGAAAAAAGCCTATCAGTGATGGAATTGGATAAGAAATTGAAAGTGGAAGCACTCTTGGTTGTTCATCTGGTAAACTCCAAGGAAGAAATAGATGAACTTATCTCTGAATCTAACCAGTCTGTATTTGTTAATGGACACTAACAAGTGAGCCTAATGGCTGGAAGAGTTAAAGAGATTCCAAATGAGACTACAGATAAATGCGATATATTCTTTGTAGAGAAGGAAAAGCAAGAGGAAAGCAGCAAACCTAAAAAGACATTCAAAGTATATCAGAAAGACAAAGACAAGGGTAAAGGAAAAGTTGGTGGTATTCCAAACATAAAGGTTACAGATAATTATCCACTGCCTCCTTTGGATACACCATCGGTACACACAAAAGGTCCATCGGTTACCAATACTGAAGGTATAACACATGATAATACTAACCCTAAGTTTGAGAAACTCTTTACAATGAATGTGGATACTCAAGAGGTAAACATTGTTGTGGACAAGGAAACTTCAAAGGTTAAGATAGATAATGTTGATAATAGTAAAATTTTAGAGAAACCGACACAAACTGTTGACTCTCAAGAAATTGAGATACCGACTCAAATAGAGAAACCGATAGTAGAACTTTCTGAGAAACAAACTAAGGCAGAGGTTCATGTTGAGATCGAGAAACTGGCAGTTACAGAGACACTGAAACAATATGAGAAACCATTAAAAGTTGAGGTGCAAACATAGACTAATCCATTGGAGGAAAATGAAAGCAAAATGGATACATCTGATGGAAGTAAAGAGGATATAATGAAGGTGATTGGTCAGAAATTTGTTGAGATGAAATCTACAACTAAACCGAGTACATCTACAGGTGAATTCAGACCTACCAATATCACAGAGGTACTTTTGGACTCTATAAAGAGGATAATTGATTGCAATGCATTGACTTTTAAGGCAATTGACAACACTTTACCTATTCTAAAGATGATTCCACCAAATTGTAACATAGATCACATTAAGGATTCTTTAGGTAAATTGGACACATTGTCCAAATTCATTTCTAATAATGTTATAACTATAGACAAGGTGAATGGGGATATTATAAAGGAGAGAGTTGAAAAAGCAAAAAACACATTCTTTGAAAACAACATAAAGAAATGTACTGATCATGTGGATACACTTTTACCGGTAGTCAATTCTACAATTTTGGAGTATAAGGAGCTATATAGGGAAGCATGTAAACCAAACTGTTTGATTGAGGACATTGATAAGGAGATCAAGAAGACATGGAAATAAATTGATGACATTGCGGATAATATTATAGGTTCATCTGGACTTATATTAGTTTTTTAGTAGGAAATGACAGTTTTTGAGGAGAAATTAGAAAAACTTGAGAAAGAGAAGGCAAGGATAAGGTCTAATGCCCGGGAACTAAAAGA